>NC_136489.1:17400514-17643014 GCF_053919585.1 Euprymna scolopes | reverse complement strand
AAGCCATATCCAATGCAGGTGTATATTCTATATCATGCCATAATTGTTCCTTGATATAAATTGGTGAAACTCAACGTAAACTAGTAAAACGGCGTTGTGAACATAAAAGAAATAAAAATAACAATTCCCTTAATGCATTATTCTCTCATTCATTGCGGCATGATCATTCTTTTCACTTCAAACAAGTTAAACTCATTAAATTCATTTTAAATAAATCTTAGCGAAGGCTTCTGCAATGAATGCTCATTGACAACTTAAACACAATTAAATAGCGTTTATGTTTCTACAATTTTTTTGCTTAAAATTATAATAAGAACAAATCTTAAATTTATATACACATTAATTTACACTACAAAAAATATACGTATAATAATTAATACATATAGTCATTCAATAAATAATAAAAACTAAAAAAACTTACATTCTGTTTCGATTGCACACCGAACATATTAATTTTACGGCAATATTCATTTTAAAAAAGAACAGTAATTGCATATTTTTCAATGTCTAACGGTTATATGAAATAACAATTTGAATGCTAGCAGCTTTGTCGTACTGAAATATAACAAAGACATCTATTTCAAATTTCGCAACAATTATATTTTCAAATATTGTACTGGTATTTTGTATTTACTTTAAATCGATTATCCCAATGAAACGTTGAAATAAAAATGAGACGTTGATGAACATATAATTTTAGTTGTACCTTTTTCATCTTTCCATCATACAGGCGGCCGGGTTTCGATTCTGGCTTGAGGTAGTTGCCTGTCTAGCCACACTGATGAGCTGTAGAACAGCGAAACAGTACTGCATGTGGATGACTATAATGCTCCTTATCTTGAGCATATTGAGAAATGATACACGAATTACCATTAGCGTATAAAGCGATGCTCTTTGTGTAACGAAATCGAGCTTAAGTATTTCGGACGATGTAAAAACAAATAGTTAGAAGCCTTGACTGTCGTACAGGCGGTAGGGTTTCGATCCTGGCTTGAGGTAGTTGCCTGTCTAGCTGCACAGGAGCTGTGAAACAGCGAAACAGTACTGTATGCGGATGTCTATATATATACATATACACATAAAACTATGTATATACACACATACACACAAACGATGCATACAATAATGCACTAACACAAATAGACACACACACACACACACACACGCACATACACATATCATAGACCATGTCGACATACATACACATTAAAAAAGTCAACAACGCACATACATTTAACGCTCACACACACATACACATATCATAGACCATGTCGACATACACACCCATTAAAAAAGTCAGCAACGCACATACATTTAAACGTTCACACACACACATACACATATCATACACCATGTCGACATACACACCCATTAAAAAAGTCAACAACGCACATACATTTAAACGTTCACACACACGCAAACTTTCAGACACACACAGAATCGCCTGAACAAATCAACTGTTTCGTTTGATTCCATTCCAGAAATGTCTTTTTCTTACCAAAATTACGCACAGAAAATAAAAGTTTGCTGTAAATCGGCCTGCACTAAATCACCTTGACACCTACTTTCTTCGCATTATTTTGCTTGGTTTGTTCTTCTTCTGTTCCTTTTATCTTTGCCTTTAATCGCATATGTCATTAACGAGTAAGCAATTGACAGAAAACACTAGCTTGGACGAGATCACCAGGTACACAGCTACCCACATGTCAACGAGCTTATTATTTCCCTGTTTATTTAGATAGGCCTCGCTCGCCTATAAATTAAAGAAACAATCATTAAAACCTAGGCTTTCTCTCTACGTAATTTTTACGAATCTAACAGAACAAGATTAACATCGCTGTACGGGTTTCAGATCATAACAGCGGCAGTTAACAAAATAAAGTTGCTGCAACCTTTGTAGATAATATATCCAAATTTCTGAAATTGTCACCAAATACGGGTTTCAAATACTAAGACAGGCAAGTTATAAAATTACGCTGTTAAAATCTTTGTGACAGATTGCATAATAAATATAAATACACCCGGTTCTTCCTAACAAGAATATAATTAGCTGATTTACTCATAAATACAGACTGGTTACGTCATAAATACAAACTGATTGAGCACCTTAACTGAGGCTTCAAAAAGTACGCCGAGAGCCACACGCTGAAAGATATTACCAGCTCCAACCAGAAACACCCATTAAGACATCTAGATTATTACTTGTACATCATATACAGCAAAATCATGTTGATCACCGAAGTTAAATAATGCTGAACCTGGTCAGCACTAAAATCGGTGGCTATTTGGAAATTCCAGGTCTTGTGTGTGCTCTCCACTTATCTAGGCATTGTTTCCCTCAGTCTTAGGCTTCTTCTTGCCATTAGACACAACAGTGCTAGTTCAGGAGAGGTGTGTTTTGAAATTGTGCAAGCCTTGCTTCACAATTACACCCATATCTACCCTTGCAGAGGTGTCCATTGCCTGTTGAGACTGAACCGAGGCATCGACTCTAGCTAAGTCAAATCAGCTACTTCAAAAGGGACATATCGAAAATATATTTAGTTTTTTAAATTATCTGCTTCCCAAAAACTATACGTTCAACAACAACAACAACAACAACAACAACAACAACAACAACAACATTGGGTGTAATACTGCTGCAAATAATCTACACATAAAAATATAAGATAAATAACAAAATCATTAAATAACCTAACAGAATCGATTTGACCTTAATAACCAAGCAAACAAGCAGCCAACAAACTTACATAGGGGCACCAAAAAAAAAAAAAAAAAAAAAAGAAAATGAATAAAGAATAAATAAATAAAATATAAATAAATAAAAAAAAAAAAAAATAAAAAAAAATAAAAAAAAAAATAAAAAAATGAATAAAAAAAAAAATAAATAAATAAAAAAAAAAAATAAAAAATAAAAGTATCTACATGTCTTCATGAAATTGCAGAAATATTACTTCAAACTTACCAAAATTTTAAAATTTCTAAATAACTTTCTTATGTTTCCATAGATTTATTATTTCCATTTTAGTTTTAATTTTTAATTAAGAAAAGTAATGATGTGTAAGTCACAAAATGTTGGAAAATTATATAAAGAAATAACAATCACGGCCTAATAAGAGTTATCCCCCATATATTATAAGCCTCTTAAGTCAATATTAAATATTGTCTTCATTGCAACAAGCTTTCTTGCAAGAAACTAAAGCGAAGTAGACAATTTTAGTGTAAAGTTCATGCTACAACGAAACGCATGCAGCCATGATAAAAAGGAAGAAATCGCCAATCAGAACTCAATATCAAATATCGATTTATAAAATCCCTTGCTATTATGGTTTAACTTGGAAAAGTCGAGTGACTGAATTTTTTTATGTTAGATAAGATTGGTTTCGTTCAGAAGTTTTTGAAGTGAGACAAACATAGAACGATTTTTTATAGAGATGCATGGACGCATTGAAAATAGCAAAACAAAACCATGACACAATTATTGAGGTCAAAGGTTGAATCTTAGATAATTTTCATAGTTACATTTCTTTTTCAAGTTCTTATGCCATACGTCGGCACAGCGTTGGAGCAGAGAGGCAACCTCAACTTTAATGCAACTACATATAAGACACCATTTGTATGCGTCCACTTAATCCGCTTCCAGTCGATTCGTTTTTATGCACAAAAATATTTTTAGGGTCCCTTGATGGGGCAATAGTAACTTTTCGTATTCCGTTTTTGTTTCCTCACACAATCATATAGTGAGTGTAGATTAACGCTGTACAATTAAAAAATATTAAAGCCGGGCTTAAAATACTAATGGATAGTCTGTCTGAAACCTGTCGCTACTGAAACAAACACAACCGTTGGTCAATCAAATTAAAGGAAGAATTCTAAGGTCATTTTGTAAATTAGATGATTATCATCATCATTATTATTATTATTACTATTATTATTATTGTTATTATTATTATTGTTGTTGTTGTTATCATTATTATTATTGTTATTATTATTGTTGTTGTTATTATTATTATTATTATTATTATTGTTGTTGTTGTTGTTGCTGTTATTATTATTATTATTATTATTATTCACTAGGTGTTTCCACACAGGCCATTATCTTAGAATTCTCTTTGAAAAAACCTGTGGTGCTTTCTGGAGTCTGAGTGACAACTAGTCTCCTCAGATTTTCAGTATTCCTCATCTCAATCGACAACCTTTACAAATTAATTTACATTATCGCAATAGCCGTCTATCATTGATTTCTCATTGGTAGCGACCGTCCGTCTGCACTGGGGTATAGGTGATAATAAGTCTCCCCAGCAACCAAGTCCTCGCACTCATCCAGCAAATGTCTGGTTAGTGCTTTTTCTCATCTGTCTTTCCACCCTCCTTGACCTCCTTATTTATTTGGTGCGGCACCATTTAATGATAAAAGAAAAAAGGGAAGAGGCGAGGACGCAGGGGGTGGGGGTAAACTTACAATTATGCAATTATTACAGTTTCAGTTTGTATGATCCCATATGGTGTTTTTTTTTTTTGTGTTTCACCTCAGTAGTTGTTTCTGCATGCCCGACCAACACCGTAGATTGTGTGTATTAGTCTTTAAACTTAAGGGGTTTCCTTAATATTTCAACCATTATTATTATTATTATTATTATTATTATTATTATCATTATTATTATTATTATTATTATTATCATTATTATTATTATTATTATTATTATTATTATTATTATTATTATTATTATTATTGCTCACGTTATCATAAGATATTACGCACTGCTAATCACCGGTCATATTTCATAGAGTCTTACTATGTTTTCGTACTTGCCACCTCTTTCGATAACCTGTCTTCATTGTAATTTAGATGGCAAAAAGCCTCGCCATGGTTCTAGTACCGTTTGTACTCATCCATTGGATGATTTGGTTAGTTTTCTCTCTCATTGGCCCTTCGATATTCTTGGCCCTTCCCTACTGATATCATTTACGAGGGGCGTGATCCGGTTGTTGTATTTGAAAGGACGCACACCACAGGAGACTTTTGATGAAATGAAAGAAACTTATGGTGATAATGCCCCATCATATGACCTTGTAAAACGCTGGCATCGTGAATTCAAACATGGCCGGAAGTCTTTGGGAACAGCTCCCAGACCTGGTTGCCCCCTTCTGTTTTGATGAGGGATCTGTCTGTAAAGTTGAGGCTGCCATTTTGGAAGATCGGCGCATTACTATTCGCCAAATAGCCCAAGATGTCAAGATTAGTACAGGGTCTGTGGAAACTATCATTCATGACCATTTGCATATGCATAAGGTGTCTGCCAGATGGATTCCCAGATTGCTCACACCATTCCAGAAGCGAGAACACGTCGAGTGCTCCAGGTTGAATTTGGAGATGTGACAAGAAGATGAGTAAAAGTTTTTCAAAAGACTGATTACACAGGATGAAACCTGAGTCCATCACTATGATCCAGAGACCAAACCCCACTCAATGCAGTGGAAGCACTTGGAATCACCACCTCCAAAGAAGGCAAGGGTGCAGCCCTCCGCTGGCAAGGTCATGCTCACAGTCTTCTGAAACCAGAACGGAGTAGTGGTAACAGATTTCCTGGCAAAGATACCACAATTACAGAGCCTAGTATGCTTCACTTTTGAGGAAATTAAAGGAAGCTATCAAAATCAAGAGGCGGGGCAAGGTACCCTCCTCCTGCAGGACAACGCTCCGGTCATCAACTCGCATGTCGACAGATCAGAAGCACGGGCGTGTGGTCATGACATCCTTCCCCATCCTTCCTACTCTCCTGACCTTGCCCCCTCTGACTTTCACCTCTTTCCAGCCATGAAGTTGCTTTTGAAAGGAAAGCGTTTCCCAGATGACGCAGCCTTGATTTCTGAAGTCACGTTGTGGTTGAAGGACCAACTTGGGGTGTTTTACAAAAACGGTCTCTGGAGCTGCATCAAACGATGGGGGAAATGCATAACTCTGGGTGCTTCCTATGTAGAAAAAGACTAATATGTGTGCCAAGTTTCGTTGCTCTACTGCCATGGGAAGTTGGTCAGAGGCATTACTTATTTGTGCGAGGGCATATTTTCCTCTAATTTTAGGTTTTGGGGTAATATGATGTTCCTTCTATATTGTATAATATCAGTCTTCCCCTTGATTCCAATTTTTCACGTTTGTCGGGATTCTTCCTACAATTATTGTCATTATGATGACTTTCTTCGCGTTTCATATTCCTTTCAGTTCTCTGGCAAGTAACATGTATTTGATTTATTTTTCATTCACTTTGATCCTCAGATTGTGACCATTTGGACAACAAAGCCTATAATTTGGCAGTTTCTTTCCTTCTTGTTAATTATTGTGACGCTCAGTCTCATTGCTTGACTTGGTTTTATTATTATTATTATTATTATTATTATTATTATTATTATTATCATTATCATTATCATTATTATTATTATTATTATTATTATTATTATTATTATTATTATTAACTATAATTATTTACTCACCGGGACTATTAACACGTTTCATTATCAGCGATTGCTAACTGGTAATAATAAGTGGTTGTTGTGTTTTCATGTTTTTATGTTGTATGTTGCGTTAACTTTCTTCCCTTTTCATTCCACATCGGTGACTGCAGTTTTGTCAAAGTTGTATTTGAATTCTTCTTTTTCTTCTTCCTTCTCCTCTTCCTCCTTCTCCTTCTTTTATTCCTCCTTCTCCCCCTTTTCCTCCTCCTCCTCCTCCTACTACTTTTCCAATCGTTAAATACGCTTAAATATATTTTAATTTATGCAGATTTCGTATTTATCATCATAGAATCAATTCTTTATCGATTATTATATTCTACCCAATATATCGCAATGATTTACAAAAGCAATAAAAAAATATGACTTGGATGCTATCAGGTAGTATCGAAACCAAAAGATATAGCTCGCTAGCCATAGTCGACGTCAGACGAATAAGAAATAGTTAAAAAAATAAACCGCATTTAACGTATAAACGTATATTTTCACATGCGCACAATACCACTTACACCTGTCAAGTCTTTTACACTTTTGATCTCTAAGCAGCTGTTTTTCCCGGCTAAAAACATAAAAGAACGGTCCACAAAAATGCACTCATTTGACTCATTTGGTGCCGCTCTGCCACCTTGCATCTCAGAGGAGATGCACTTTAAGTTATTGGAGACAGACACACACATGCACAGCCAGTTTTATAAATTAGATTATTATTATTATTATTATTATTATTATTATTATTATTATTATTATTGTTATTATTATTATTGTTGCTGTTGTTGCTATTATTATTATTGTTATTATTATATTATTATTATTATTATTGTTATTATTGTTATTATTGTTGTTATTATTATTATTGTTATTATTGTTGTTATTATTATTATTGTTATTATTATTGTGATTATTATTATTGTTGTTGTTGTTGCTATTATTATTGTTATTATATTATTATTATTATTGTTGTTATTATTGTTGTTATTATTATTATTATTGTTATTATTGTTGTTATTATTATTATTGTTATTATTATTGTTATTATTATTATTGTTGTTGTTGCTATTATTATTATTTGTTATTATTATATTATTATTGTTATTATTATTATTGTTATTATTGTTATTATTGTTGTTAATATTGTTATTGTTATTATTGTTGTTATTATTATTATTGTTGTTCTTATTATTATTGTTCTTCTTCTTCTTCTTCTTCTTCTTATTATTATTATTGTTATTATTATTATTATTGTGATTATTATTATTATCATTATTATTGTTCTTCTTCTTCTTATTGTTGTTGTTGTTGGTGGTGGTGGTGGTGTTCTTCTTCTTATTATTATTATTGTTATTTACTCTCTAGATGTTCTCGCATAGGTCATCATCAGCAATTACTCACTGACAGTGACCGATGGTTTCTCTGGAGCTACTGCGATGGTTTCACATGCGAGTAGTTCTAGGAAAGAAGTTTTGTTCATGGAATCTTCGTTTAGATTTAGGCACAGATAGAGTGATAGTGGTTGTAGAAAGTCGAGTATTTTTGTGAACATTTTGCAAGAAGGTGGCATAGATTGGAGCTCAGATGAGCACTTGACATGAAAATAACGACAGGCAGAGACAAGCTTTCAATCCAGTGGAGGTCTGCTTAGTGCTTTCTCTCCTCGGTTTTCTATCTTCCTCAATTCTTCTCGATTATTTTGTGTGAAGCCAGTTAAGGTTGTTACCACTTTTGTTAACTTACGAATATATAGTTTCAGTTTTCTTGGTTCCATGTGGTGTTTCTATATCATTTTTCTCTAATTCTGTTGCAGTCGATGGTTTCCCTTGATATTCAAGCCGTTTTCGTTATTCCTATCCGTTGTTTCGTTTCAGCCACATTTGATGCCGATTTCTCCCATTCTGTTCTCGAAATTTTTCGGGATTTTTTTCCTAGTGCTTTTACGATTATTAGTCTTACTTCGACTTTCTTCATCTTCTATATCCCTTTCAGCTCTAGCCAGTTGCTGTATTTGGTCGGCTCCTTCGTCCCTTTTCATATTTAGCTTTTGGACTGCTGGAACGGCAAAATCTACGATCTGGCAGAGCTTTTCTTTCTTGTTAACTATCGTGACATCTGGTCTTCTTGCTTGGATGAGGTTATCTGGTTGTACGTCCATCTTATAGGATTTTATGATTGCTGCTTTCATATATGACTGCCGGTTTTTCTGGTTGATCAAGATTCGATTTTTCGCATTTATTATTTTTATTATTATTATTATTATTATTATTATTATTATTATTATTATTATTTGTGCTTACTAAGAGATCTAACACGGGTAAACATCAGAGATTACTCTCTAATAACAAACAGTTGTGTTCCGTTGGTGTCTTGGTCACAACAATCTCCCCAGATTTTCAGTACACTTCATCTTTCGATAACTTTTACAAATGGCTTTGCGTTATCGCAACAGCCATTTGTCATTGATTTCTGACTGACAGCAATCATTGTTATTCACTCATATTTGGGTGGTGATAAGCATCGGCAAAGTCCTAGTGCTTTTTGCACTCTTTCAGTGGAGGTCTGATTATTGCTCTCCCTCCACGGTCTTTCTACCCTCTTTGATCCTTTACTGTTGTTTTGTGTGATATTTGTTGAAACTGATTTATTTTTACACTTATAAAAAATTATAAATTTATACTTTTATTCTGTCTTTCTTATTTATTCAATCTTATTATTATTATTATTATTATTATTATTATTATTATTATTATTTATATTTTTTGTACTTATTTGCATTTCTTATTGGGATATCTTCTTCTTATTATTTGTACTCATGATATATGCAAATACCAAGCTGTGTGCGAAGTCACGTCACGGTAAGGAAAAAGAAAACGGCTATAAAAGTATAAAGATAGCCCGTTAGACAAGAGAATCATTTTAGAGACGTGAATGACATCACGGCCGTAACGAGAAGTCACTCGCGGCGAGAGAATGAGGAAATAAATGTCGTTGTTAGGAAAAAAGAGGAGCCTAGTTATTACTTTTCTATGTTCCTCTCGACGTACTCAGCTACAACGTGTTGGGTCTACGTGTGTAAGCATGTAACGTTATACTTATCGTTTTTCGTAATGTTTGGATATTTTCAATATTGCGACATGACAACTCAGTATCATTAGTTTCACTTGAAATTCAATATTTCAATTTTCGAATTTCTCTATAATAACAAAGAAACCATTTTCAACCTGTGATCTGTTACGATTTCATCATTAAGTATGTCGTAATTTGTATGAATGACGTAATATTTAAAAGTTTTCTAATAAAACTTAATCAGTGCTTTTTTATCGTCTGTCAAAAGAAAGTTTTGTTCCCCTCTTATTTGCTGTTAAGTCGAAACAAACGAAAAGAAAGCAGACATTAAATAACTGTATAAGACCGTATAATTGTTAAAACAAGCATTAACTTTTAAATTACCAGATAAGCATTTAACGAATAAACAGCAAAGGAATCTGTTTACTTGCGCTGCACTTATTTGTTGCGTAATAGCTGTCATATCAATTAAGCAGAATAGGAGATAATTGGTCCGGTTGCGGTCGGTGTCGTCCGGGTGTCGTTCGGTACACACAGTTTAGTGGAGGATTAAAAAACAAAATGGTGACTCGACACTTTGACTGTCAAAGAAAGAAAGACAAAATGAAAAGAAGAGAAAAAGAAAAATGCCGCTTCGCCTTTTTAGCGCGATTCTATTAAATTTCGCATGCGTAGATATCGACTCGTAATTAGCGGGGGGGGGGACGTGCTTGTTTGGTGACTTATTTTGGTCGTGAGTTTAAGTGAAGAATGACAAGCGGGCTAGAAGAAGAAATACATAAAGAGACACGGAAGGAAATAGAGAGATGATGCGTAGATTGAAAAAGGGAGATAGAGAAATAGACAGAATGAGGGGGAGAGAATGTGTATTTAATTTATGAGGATTAAGAGGAAAAAGAGCCAAAGGTTCATAGAAAGGGCCTAAAAGTCTGAGTGATCGAGGGATGAATCAAAAGAGAGACAGAGAGATTAATTGAAAGAAACTAGAGAGAGGAAAATATACAGATTGAGAAGATAGATAGATAGATAGATGGGGCATTGGGTTGGTGGATGTTAAGAGTAGAAAGAGAGAAAGTTGCTGAGAGAGTTGCGGTACAGAGACATGTGGATAGAGAAGTTCTAAAATTCTAATGACAAATAACATCCTACCTAAGAATTCTTCCTCCAAACTCTTCGGCATAACATTTGCGAGCAATATGAACTGGAACAACTACTTTGCTGACATTGCTGGACAAGGTGGGTTCCCTCTATCGAGCTAGAAGACTACTCACACCTGAGAGTATCTTATACCTATACAAGGCCCCCATTCGCCCATGCATGGAGTATTGTTTTCACATCTGGGATGGTGTATCTACCACTAGTCTCTCCTCTTGGATTGGCTACAAAAGAAGTCTTCAATCTAATAAGTCGCACTTTGTCAACTTAGCTCCAACCCCTGTCCCATCATCGCAATGTTGCATCTCTGTTTTACAAATATTTTAATAGAAATATTATTTGATGAACCCGTTGCACTTGTGCCTCCTCGACGTACACATCCTCGACAAACCCGCTTAGCAAAAAAAAAAAAAAAAAAAAATCACTCTTTCATTGCTGATGTTCCTAGATTCCAGAAAGTTTTTAATTCCAATTGTTTTTTCCCTTGAACAGCTGGACTTTGGAATTCCCTTCCTGATACCTGCTTCCATAACTGTACTGATATTTATATGTAACGAAAACCAACATCTTGTTAATCTTTCCTATGCCTGGTCCCAAATAGTAGCCCCTTATGTTAAAGTGGCGATATGGCTTGTTATGAATGAACGTGAGTAAAAAGAAAAATCACTGATAGATCGAAGGATGGATAGATCGAAGTGAGGGAAAACTTGTTGAATTGATGGATATTGAGAGAAGAAAAAATCAAGGTATATATAGAGAAGGTTGAAAACAGTTTCTCAAAGTGGGCTCCAGGGAGCCCAGGGACTTCGTGAGTGAGGCTGAGGGGCCCCGGAAGCCCTTTCTTAAAGATGACTAGATGCGTTATATGGAAAAATTAAATGATTGCATACATTTAATTATTAAGCTTTCTTACTTGAAAGAGATATGACACAAAACTACGCGTGTAAAGAGTTTCAGGGTGGTTTATGAAAAAGTAAATAAAAAAATAAATAAACAAAGAATGCAATAATTTTTAATTAATCAAAAACAAACAAAAAATGGTTGTAAACACGAAAATATAGTAAAATCACGAACAAGATCAACTAATGAACAATATGAGTTAAAATTTGAAATTAATGCTTTTCATATTTGTTTAAGAAATTATCTTGCTAGTGTTCCATCAAATACCTTTGCCCTTCTCAAAGGTTTTATGATGTTTTGCAGTTTGGGAAACTCTGGTTTAAAATACTGATAAATCAGAGAACTCAATATGTAAGACCGCGTGTTTGTGCATAATAACTAGGGCTATGACAACAGAATATTCTTTTCATTGTTTTGACTCATAAGTATATATCCGACACAGTTAGACACAGTTAATCAACCGGGAAGCATATCATTCTATATAAAAGCATATAAGATATCAACGGATACAAACTCGAGAGTCAACTTGTTTCTTATCGTTGAGCACTTTCAGTTGTAATAATATATATATATATATATTGCAAACGTTGAATTCAGAATTTTTTAAAACACACCTTCTGTTATGAGTATGTATTTTTACAGATCTGTTTCGTTAGAAATATCAACAAACAGTAAAAGTATGTTATCACTGTATTTTTGCATGTAGCAAATTATTCAGACAATTCTCTGGAGGAAAACGTATTCAAACACAATCTTTACATGTCACAAACAGTCAAAATCATACATCGGAAGTCAAGGAAAATAAAAAGATAGAGACCTGACCAATAACGGGAAAAAATCCCCCCATTAGAGGTATGATTTTGACTGTTTGTGATATGTAAACATTGTGTTTGAATATATTTTTTCGCCGGGGAATTTTCTGAAGAGTTTTCTACATTCAAAAATACAGTGATAACATATTTTTTACTGTTTGTTGAAGATTATTAACGAAACAAATATGTAACATATACTCTTATGAGAAAATAAAAGAATATGTTTTTAAAAAGTGTGAATTGAACTTAAAAGAATACACAAACACACGCACTTAGAATATATATATATATATATATATATGACTTGAATATCATTAAACATAAGACAAACGTAGTATATTTGCTATAGTACTATCTACATTATATTATTATATATTATTGTCTCTTCTGCTATAACTGGAAAAACATCACTGTAGGAATATTTACAAGAAAACCATAAAAATATCTCTCTATCTCTCTATCTATCTATCTATCTATCTCTTTCTCTCTTTATATATATATATATATATATATATATATATATATATATATATATGTGTGCGTGCGTGTGTGTGCGCGTGTTTGTGTGCGTGTGTGTGTGTGATTGGTAATGTAGGAAATTAAACAGAATTTGCTTATTTAAGACAACCACTTAAAAAACAAATGTTTGCCACTGATTTCTAGCTGGAAACGAACGTTTGTCTTCTGGGTTTTAAGTGCAAATTACTTCCCCAAGTTCTTAGTACTTTTTGTACGCTTCTCGTCTAAAACAGTAAAAATGACTGTTTTTACGATTTAATTAACATTTGCTCTTTGACTATGAATTAATACATCTCTGTAAATTCTATGTAAAAAAAAAGTCGGATTTTTGTGGCATTAAAAAATGACAGATAAGTTCTTGGAAGGTGACGATGATCTAGTGGTTAACGACACAAACTGATGACCTGTGTGTCCCAATTTCGAATCCAGTACGTTCCACAAAACCACTTTTACTTAAGATGTTGGCAACCTTCACGTTGTCCATCCCGTAATCCCTGATGACTTTCTAGAAACATTTTGATCAAAGAAATATCAGGGAAACCGAGGCCGACAATAGAATCTTCAT
The DNA here is from genome assembly GCF_053919585.1 of Euprymna scolopes. NCBI lineage: Eukaryota > Metazoa > Mollusca > Cephalopoda > Sepiida > Sepiolidae > Euprymna > Euprymna scolopes. The sequence continues at coordinate 17,629,496 of NC_136489.1, read as the reverse complement.
CATACGACATGATGATGATTAGAGAAGTTGTATAATTCAGACGGGTCGATAGAAATAAATAGAAAGTTTAGAGGGATGGGTAAATGTTCAGTTAATTATTAATAAGAATAATTATAATGGATATTTTCCTAAACATGACCCAACCGCAAATCACTTTTTTGTTTTTTATACAACAAATCTGAACGTAATGAATCCTGGACAATGCCGGTTCGGAACAGCTAGTTTAGTGTAAATTAAAACTTTTGAAATCAATTCGACTTTCTTTGACTGTATTTGCGTCTTTTTTCCCCGTTTTTCTCACATTTCGTTACTTTGTTTAATTGTGTTGACAATTACTCCGTACTGAATAACCAGTAAGAGGTAGTTAGTAGATAATCACCTCCTCTCACCTTTAGCCCGCTCGACGGAGTTTAAAAGTAGATTTTAAACGTGCTGGGTCAGAAACGGACAAAATTAGTGTCGCGTCATGCAAACAAGTTAAACAATATCGTTAATCACTCAAGGATCGACAGAAAACGAAGCTCATATAATAAAAAATAACAGTGTTCGAAATATTTTGTATTCTTCTGACCACTGGCCTCGTCTTTAGTGTTATTTTAACAACGTTTCGATCGATGTAATGTGGCAACTTCTTCAGGAGTATCTTGTCGAGTTCGAAAATCTTTCTGCCGAACCCAGAAATCAGCACGGGATTTCGATCGGATCCCTTTATTTAATCCACGAGAGTATTATGGTCATATTCCGTTAGGTAAAATTATAGAAGAATAAAAGGTGAATCAAATGTTACATTAAATTAAGCTTAAATTTGCAGTTTTTGAAAAAAATACAAGTGCGGACTTCATTTTTGCCGCCTGTATATATATATATATATATATATATATATATATATATATATATATATATATATATATATATATATATATATATATATACCAGTATTCATTGGTTTGGATTTTACAACCGTTCCTGTATCCTCATTCACCCTTAAGATATCCTTTTCACGCCATCATTTAAATTTTAATTTTCAATTTATGTGCTAATAAACAAAATTTATGATTACCCACATCTATTTTGCTAATAAATTTCCTCTAATGAGGATACATATATTGGGCAAAGCAAGGGAGGGTAGAGCCGTAGTTATATTTAAGGCTTTTGACAGGGTTTGGCACGGTGGTCTTCTTAGGAAAATCAGATCATACGGTATTACTGGACGAATACTTAAAACAATTAAATCCTTTTTAAATAAGAGAAGGATCCAGGTATCCTCGAGGGTCCTACATCTAAACAATACATATAAATGCGAGTGTACCTCAGGGGTCTATCTTTGGACTTTTATTCTCCCTAATATTCATAAATGACTTCCCCGGTAAAATTATCTCTAAGATAAGTATATTTGCTGATGACACCACACTCTGTAAAAAGCATAATGGGAAAACAAATGTACACATATCAATGGAAATGGCAGAAACACTAGAGGAAGACCTCCAATCTGTAGTTGAATGGGGACAAAAATGGATGGTCGCATTCATTACTGCCAAGACTAAGCTTCTTTCCTTCAATAATTACAAGAAACCTTCTCAGCTACTAATAGCTATGGTTAAAGATACATTACCTGAAAGTACTTATTTCAAAGTCCGTAGCTTAACGTTCACAGAGATAGGAGCTGGTACAGATACATTGAGAGCATTGCCAGAGCTGCTGCGAGGAAGGTGGGCTCTCTCTTCCGTGCTAGAAAGTAACTTACGCCTGAAAGTATGCTGTACCTATACAAGACCAACATCATTCGCCTATATATTAAGAATTTTTTTCACATTGGGCTGATGCATCTGCTACTAGTTTCTCATACATGGACAGAGTTCAAAAGAGAGTCGCCAACCTGATAGACTGTCATCTAAGCTTTATTAAAGTATAATACTTAATATTATCTTTTTTTTATTTTAATGGAGAGTAAACAATGCATTGTGGATGCGTTATCGGCAGCTTCCGCTCCTCCTAATTTGTCCTTCAGTCGGTATTTGAATGAGTGATTTTTCTGACAAAAGGAGAAGAAAAAGCTGTATTCTAGATTGGCAGTATTTTGCGTGGACAGTCGCCAGAGTTGTCGGAAATTTTCTGTTTCACTAGTAAGGGTGCTGGAGGTAAAAGTTTCATCTGGGCTGACGTTATCCGCCTGATAGTCAGGGACACGAACCTTAGATTAACCACTGAGTGGGCTGTCTTATCAGCAGGTGCAAAGTATCTGGGCTGCTGTATTGCCATTTGATGAATGGATTTTAAACCATGCAGTAGCTTCTGGTGAGGCTTCCCGATGCCATACTAGTGAGTAATTGTTGCGGCTTTACCTCTTCATGTGCTACAAAAAAAAAAAAGAAAAAAAATGATTTCTTCATTTCTATTTCTCTCTTACTTTCCCTCTCTGCCCTGCACTAAACAAGTTTGCCGACCTATTCCACAAATCCCAAATCACCACCATGAAAAGTTTCCAGAAAAAATACACGATTAAACCCGGATCTCCAACTTCCAACGTAGACCCCCACTACTATGTCTCCTTCTCCAACCTCAGGGGTCTACTTTCCAACCTTCCAGAGGTTGAATCCCAACTATAGGAGACTAAACCAGACCTATTATTCCTAAACGAAACTGGCATTGGGCCGAATATTTCCCAAGATGAGTTCGTAGTTAAAGGATACTCTAACTTAACTTCCAAACTTGACCCCTAGATCGTCATGGGCATGGAATATGTGCCTACATTAAAGATGGATTCCATGTGGCAGGGACATCTCCAGAGAAGATCCTAAATTACCTATATGTGTTTCCGGGTTGCACTTGATCACACTACTGCATTTATATTTGCTCTCTATCGCTCCCACAACAGCAGAATTATTATCTTTAAAAGCATATCTGAGAAAATTGACCACATCCTGTCTGCTCATCCATCAGCTAATATTCATGTTTGTTTAGAAGTTAATGTTCACAATATAGAATGGTTAACCTACTCAAACAAAACAGATGATGAGGAGAGGTTCTGTAATGATTTTTCCATTGCTTATGGCCACAGTCAGATTGTTCAGGAACACACCCGTGTGCCCAACACTAATTGCCAGTATGCAAATCTCGTAGACCCTTTTCTCACAACTGAGCTAGGCTCACCTACTGTTCTGTTTCCATTAGGCTCTTCCAACCACTCGGTTTTATCAGTTAAGATAAAAAACGAAATGTTATAAGTCCTCAAACGTACCTCTCCATCGTACGGTATATCGATACACTATGGCTTACTGGGGTAGCTTCCGTACATTTATATCAGATCTACCTCTGCGTTCCATATTTAAAAAGGATGTGTCCTCCATAGTATCAGACATGACGGAATGTTTAATTACAGGTATAGACTGTTTCATTTCCTCGAAAAAATTCCAACAAAAACCCAACATCCATCCGTGGTTCCCTCCAGAATGTGCTGCTGCCATTGCGCACAGATATCACTTTTTCTATTGCTCCCAACGTAATAGATGTACTGAGACTAAAGCTGTTTCCAGAATTTCCAGTAACCATTGTAAAAGAGGAGTAAAGAATGCAAGAGAGTTATATGCTCAGCCCGTCAAGTTCAAAGTAGCTGAGCAAGTGCTTGGTTGCTATCAGTTTTGGAAAATAGCGAACAGGATCCTGAACAGAAGCGTGTGCTCTATCCCAACCATCATCAATGGACCTGAGGTAATCTCTGTAGCCTCAGATTTTGCCAAGAACTTTGAAGTTAATTCTACAGTCTGCGACCAAGGTCGCTAACCCCCAGTATTTCCTTCTGTATCAGAAAATCTCTGTGTGACATACAATTATCTGTGCGTGATGCTGCCAAACTAATCAAAAACTTTGATTCCAGTAAAGCAACTGACCCTGGCGGCATTCCTATTATAGTGCTACAAAAGCTTCAACCAGACCTAGCTCACATGCTTACAAAACATTTTAAGAGTTGTCTTAAGGATAATTGCTTCCCAACACTCTGGAAAACCTCGTCAGTATTCCTAATAATTAAGAATTCAAGTTATCGGTCACCCCCCTCGCAGTATAGACCTATAAGTCTCCTGTGCGTCATAAGTTACTGGAATCTGTGTTAAATAGAGAAGTAGTCAACCACCCCAGCAAAAGTACACTTCTTAGTGACATACAATATGGTTTCCGTTCTACTAGATCTACAGCAGATGTGCCTACGGTTATATCCGAGGCTTTCTATCTAGGGCAGTTGCTCTTGACATATTAAAGGCTTTTGATAGAGTAGGTCTACTTCACAAGATCTCCAGTTACGGTATTATTAAATCATTTCTCTCTGATAGGCTAATAAGAGTAGTGATTGATAGGGAGAAATCAGAAGCTTACAGAGTCCCTGACGTCTGGAGTTCCTCAGGGTTCCAAATGGCCCAACTCTCTTCCTAATCTACATCAATAATTTTCCAAAGCATATCTTTAGATCATTCGTAGATATTTATTCTGACAACACTACCATCTATAGCAGTACATCAAGGACCTAAACGACCAAGTTCTCTTTGATTCTTTCTCTTCTGATCCTGAGGATGTGGTATAATGTGGCTGGTTACTTTTTTTTACTTTAGGTTTAAAGTATTATACAATCCGATAGCATTTCATTTTGTTTAATCTTTCTCTCACTCTCATTCTCTCTCTTTCTCTTTCTTTCTTTCTCTCTCTCTCTCTCTCTCTCTCTCTATATATATATATATATATATATATATATATATATATATATATATATATATATATATACACTACTTTAACTAGACACCGCCAAAAATGGCCGAAAAATCAAGTTGTTGCTGTTTTTAAAAACGAAATTACATTTATTAAAATCCATTATTTCTGAGTAACTTTTTTTTTTCCAGAAAGATAAAACCCTGAATTTTTTCATATAGAAATTAGAATAATGTAAAACTTTTTCTACTATTTTTAATTAAATTTTAAATGTTAATTTTCCCCAAAAGTTAACAATTGGCATTTTTTGTCTTGCACAAAAAACGTACATAACTATTTTTAAAAAAAGGTTTTTGAGATAATTAATTTATTTATTTGTTGTCTAACTAAGATTTAGGGTGATTTTCTATGAGAATATGCAAAAATATTATAATATAAGTACCTGGATTTCAAATAATTCCACTTATTCATATAGGCAACCAGTTACTTCGCGTCGATCTAGACAATGTTTACGTTTGTACTTAATCAAAAGTAAACTATGGAAAACCAAACAGGCCCAAAAAAACTTATTTTTCAGTGACGAAAATTTCAATGTATTATTAACGCTGAGGCTGGCCAGTACCAGATGGGTGACCATTTGTATGAGTTTGGTTTTTAATGTGTATGTGTGTGGGGGCCAGGCTCCCCAAAATGGGGGGGGGGAGGTAATTTAAAGCAGAATAAAAAAAAATATTTCAGAGCGTTTGGTCCATCGTAGTCGAAAGGCGGCAAACGTTTCCAAACGGGATCGAAAAAATGATGCTATTTTTAATACAAAGGGCACAATATTTATCGATTTTTTTTGTATCGATTCTTCAAAGCATGTCCTGTTTAATAATGGTCATGCATTATTCGGCTCGCTAAAAAAAATGTTAATTTATTTATCAAGGATTTTAACATGGCTTTTTTTCGTATAAATATTACATTTTTTTTTGTTTGCTTAACTTAAATTAATTATTTTACTTAACATATTCACCGAATTTCACACCTCAAAACTCAAAAGCGGGATAATTAAACACAATCGAAGTTCTGATATTCAGACGTCAAAATGAGGTATGCAAACAATTTTTTTTATCTATAATCCTGTCCCTTACAACAACACGATATGTTTTGTTCAGATTCAGATGATTATTTTAAGCATATTTGGAACCCCCTCAAAACAAGGGTGGTTTTGTAAGCAAATATATATATATATATATATATATATATATATATATATACTGTTTATGAAAAATAAGTACACTGTTATAAAGTTCATTCTTCTCTTAATAATCCCTGAAAATCTCGTATTGATTGGATAATTACTTGATTTTTGGTAGATTTTTAAAAAGACGGTCCGGCAAAAAGTACTTACCTGCCCCCCCCCCCAGTTTTGGCGGTGCCTAACTTTAACCTACCACGCGTTGCTGTAGCTCAATTTTGGTGAAATTGAAAAAAGTCCACCAAAAGACGAAATGCATGTTTCTTATATGCTAATTTCTCAGTACTTGTGTATACGCAATATTTTTGTTGTGCCACTTTCTAAGTAAGGAAGCTTTCTATGGTTCTATACAACTCTAATCATTTACGCACTCGAAATGAATATTTACCAAAACAGGTGTTATTGGAAAACAAACAGAATGCTAAAATAATAGAAGCGGTTGTAAACAACGTGATACGAAACAAATAAATGAAAATAAAAAGTTAACTCGGGTTCGTATGAGAAAGCATATTATGTCGAGGGAAAACAAATGTGGAAAAATAATGTATTTTAAAACTTTAAATATAAATGTAAATGACGGACGTTATCCCCACCCTGTTCGTAACTGCCATGTCGAAATATAGTTATAAAAAATAGAAAAAAAACAAACAAACAACAACAAAAACAAAAAAAATCGTGAGTATTCGAGAACAAATGATATAAACGAATTATTTGTAAAAGTAGTGGTTACTGCAAAACGAACATTGAAATAATCCACACCGGTGCATCCTTTAGTGGAAATTTTACTGAAAAACGAATGGATGACTTACAAAAACAATATTTTGAGGAAAGCCTAACAGTAATTTGTCAGGTTATAATTACAGAATGTATGTTGGCGAGGAAAACTAATTGCAAAGAATATTTTTTTTTTATGTTGCAATATAAAGGACTGTATTTGTTAGTTTACACGGGGGCAAGCTCGTTACATAAAGTCCAACTCAACGTTCACATTCGAATTTTTGACTTTTATAAGTTTTCCTGCATGCTTTTATAGGTTCAATGTATAAACGAATATATTTGTTAGTTTAACGTTAAAAATATACTGACCACTAAAGCAACGAATATTCTGGGATGCACGCGATTCTTTTTACGCACGTTTACAATTCTAACAGTAATCGATATTTAACGGCATCTCCTGGAACATAGGCAATTTATTTGTTATTTTTTGATAGTAAATATATAAAAACAAACCGTAATTGTGTAAAAGCAACATAGTAAAACAATCGCTAAGAAAAAAAAATGACAAAATAAACGAAGTTTTGTCGCATTCAAAATGATCGACTTTTGCCGAGAAAAAACAATTTCTAAAAATAAATATTTTTTTCAATATTAGAATATTTTTTTAATTTTAAATATATAAAAACAGGATTGGACTAGATAAAAACGCAATCGCAAAATGTCGAGCAATGGGGTAAGTAGTTTTTTTTGTTTTTTCTTAGATTATCAGTTACGATCAAACATTGTTTTACATACATACATACATACATACATACATACATACATACATACATACCCACACATGCATATATATATATATATATATATATATATATATATATATATATATATATATATATATATATATATGTTTTACATACATACATACATACATAAATACATACATACATACATACATACCCACACATGCATATATATATATATATATATATATATATATATATATATATATATATATATATATATTGGGTTGACAACCAAGTTCTAGCCGTTTTTTTAATATATTTTTTGAACTTATATTTGTTTTATTTATCTATTTCGGCTTTGGTTCAAGTTATTTCAAGTAATTTATTTTCAGATCATCAAAAATACACTCTTGATTAAATAGTTGTTAGTGCTTATTTTACTTAAAAAAACTGTAGAGTTAAAAACCAGCAAGAACCTAGTTGCCAACCTTATACATACGTGCACACACACACACACACACACACACACACACACACACACACACACGTATATGTATGTATGTATATATATATATATGTGTATGATGTGTGTGAGTATGTTTATTGCGCCTTTTAAATAGAATGTTATTAAGGGTTAACTCTTTGCACTGATTTTACAAACACAACAAATAATAATATTCCCGAAGTCTAAAACGTTATCGCCCCGAAGCCAACCGATCAGCCTGTGTTATTCCTCCTGGCTTTATGAATCAAATTCTTCCATCTTTTCGCAACCTTTGTTAACCCCCTCCGCTTACGGTTAGGGCTTCCGCGCGTTTTTATTATTATTATTATTTATTTTTTTACCGTATCGTTTGTTGTAACTGGTTTTACTGCCTCATACCACATCCTGAATCTATCAATAAAAATAAATGACCTTCTTCGCCCGCGTCTCATACATCTATAAGTTTAACGAATATCAAACTATTGATGTGTGCAAAGCGCGGCCATTTTTTCTCTTCTTTGGGCTGTTTTTTTTTTTCCTATATAAGCTATTACATCGCCGTCGACGCATATTTTTCGGTTTGTCAATACGTTTAATGTTTGTTTTCTTACATTTTTCGATGATTTATCATGTTTTTTTTTCGTTTTTAATGCGTCGGTATCTTTGTCATCCTCATTGCTCCCGTCTATTTAGGCATTAGTTGTTTGATGGCATTTCTTCTTGATTCTCATTCTTTCAGAATTCACTTTCTTTTAGTTTGTTCACTGTTTTTTCGCGTGTGGCAATCTATGAATATATCTATACAAATATCTACATTTTATACTTGTCTATCTTTGCATCTATCTTGATTCCTTACCCGTAAAAGCACCTCTCCACGTTTTCTATCCACACACACACACACACACACACACACACACACACACACACACACACACACACACACACACACACACACACACACATATATATATATCATGCTAGCAGAAAGCCCCTACATTGCCCGGGATTGAATAATGATCAACGAATTTTTCATGTTTTTATTGTCATCAAAATCGGTGAAATCGCCCATTTTTTAATCATAATTTGATTATGTTATGTCATAATTTGATTATTATTTGCTTACTCTAGTTGGGGACCCACAGCGGTTCAACGGGAGGAAGCTACACATACCTCACTCCAGTGATTTAGTCCACAGTACATTGTAATCTACATTGAACCGCAGAGAAACTACTGTTGATTTTATAAAAAAATTTTATATAATAGCTTGAATTAAAGTGTAATGCTTAAGACAAGTATCATGGTTCAGTTGTGCTTTAAACAGAAACATTCATTTCGAACGTGTTTCTGTCACATCAAAGAACATACAATTAATTTTGTATGCCGGGTCTTTCTGCATGTGCGCTATTTAAACCTCCCAAATGCACGTGTAATGAAAAGCTATATAAGTCATTAACTTTAGTCAAATTCGTTCTTTCTATCATCGGATGATTTCCAATATCAATGATCGATTATCGATACTTAACGAAGACATCGGGATAAAAAAAAAAACTGCCAGGTAGATTTGCCTGAAATTAAAAACAATCGATCCAGTCGTTTAAGAATCAATAAGGAACGAATTCACACCCACACAAAGTTCCTTTTACGTAATAGTAGATAAATTTATCTTCGATTTAGATTAGATAGATTTCTCTGTGCGTCCTACGTTCAATCGCCAATTACTGTACAGATTTTCTTAACATTTTGTGTAGATATTTATTACGAAAAGGTGAAGCGAATTAAGTAGAATGGTATCCGTTCGATGACAAATTAAGGATTAATAGGGCCTGAACAGATGCGTGCGTTCTATCCCAATCATCAACAATGAACCTGAGGTGATCTCATCAACATCAGACAAGGCCAAACTATTTGCCAAGAACTTTGCAGCGTACTCTGCCCTCTGCGACGAAGGTCATCAACTCCCCGTATTTCCTCCTACAACAGACAACACACTATCTAACATACAAATATCTGTGCACGAGGTCGCCAAGCTATTCAAGAACCTTGATTCCCGTAAAGCAACTGGCCCAGACGGCATTCCAATTATAGTGTTGAAAAAGCTTCGACCAGAATTTGCCTCCATACTTACAAAACTGTTTACGCGTTGCATTAAGGAGAAGTGCTTTCCAACAATCTGGAATACCTCGTCAGTATGCCCTGTATTTAAGAACTCAGGTGATAAGTCATCTGCCTCTCAGTACATAGCAAAAAGTCTCTTGTGTGCCATGAGTAAGTTACTGGAATAAGCCGAAATGACCTCCTTAGTGACATGCAATATGGTTTCCGTTCTGCTAGATCTACACAGCTAATGTGCTAACAGTTATAATCCATAGGATTAGTGAATCTCTCGACAAACGCTTCCTTTCGAGGGCAATTGCTCTTGACATATCTAAGGCCTTCGATAAGGTTTGGCATAAAGGCCTATTTCACAAGATTTTCAGCTACGGTATAACTGGAAATGTTTTCTCAATTATTAAATCATTTCTCTCTGATAGGTTCATAAGAGTAGTGGTTTATGGGCAGTAATCAGAGGCCCACAGTATTAATGCTGGAGTCCCTCACGGGTCCATCATGGGTCCAACTCTCGTCCTGATCTACATCAATGATCTCCCAAAACACATACTTAAATCATTCGTTGACATTTATGCTGATGACACGACCATCTACGGCAACACACCAAAGGCCGTAAATGACAAAGATCTCTCTGATTCTCTCTCCTCTGATCTTGAGCGCGTGGTTCAGTGGAGGAAGAGATGGCTGGTTACTTTTAATGCATCTAAAACCAAGCTCCTAACTTTACATCATAAACGCTCTGTTCCTCATCTAGCATCAATTGAAATGGATGGCTCTCGTCTTGGGGAGGCTTCATGTTTTGACAAGCTCTTGGGTTTGACCTTTAATCCTGATCTGAAATGGAACACGTATATCAAATCTGTTGCCCGGACCGCTGGGAAAATTGTAGAATTCTTCTACCGCTCCAGAAGATATCTCACTACTGATGCAATTCTCTATCTCTATGAAAGCCAAGTACGTCCAAAGATGGTGTACTGCTACCACATCTGGGCTGGAGCTTCAAAAACAGCCTATCCTGTCTTGACAAAGTACAAAATAGACTTCGTAGCTTGGTGGGGGATGCTCTCTTCTCTTTCCTGCAACCTCTCTCCCACAGAAGAGACGCGTGAGCCTGTCTTTGTTTTATCGTTATTTCCATGGCACGTGCTCGTCCGAGCTCCAATCTCTGGTCCCCCTCGCCAATCCTTCATGATACACACCCGTCTAGCTAAAATCACTGTCAATAATTTCCCCTACACTTTATCTGTGCCTAAATCAAAACGTAGATTCCATGAACATAGCTTTTTTCTGAGAAGTGCACGCCTGTAGAATTCTCTTCCGTTTGCCTGTTTCCCACCTGGCTACAACTTGGACGTCTTCAAGTCCAACATAAACAAATTCCTGATAAATCGCCCCCTTAAGTAAGACACTTCATCAAATCTCCAGTACCAACTATTACTACGATATTAATCCCTTTGATTATTATACACAAATTAACCCTTATCCCCGAGTGGCTTCCGGGCCTTGTTAAGTGGTGATCCTCATGGAAAAAAACACGAACATGAATTTAACCATATTCAACAATTATTTTGGTATAAATCGCTCATTCCAAATCAACAGGCTATAAGTTTTGCTCGTTTAAACAGGGCAACTATTATAGTATACATATGTAAATGTATATTGTTTTAATTTCTCTCAAATGTTAATATATTAACTCAATAATGCATACGACTAGAGCTCTTAATCTAAAATGATATGAGAAATGTATCTTGTACATATGAACTACACTGGCCCGGAATTTTTATCCTGCGCCCACAAAATGAAGATTAGATAATTCCTGTAATGATCTGATCCGTGATGGGAGTTAAGTTCTGAGCAGTTCTAGGAGCCCCCCCCTCCCAAGTTTTAACTTCTCATTTTTAGAAGAGGTTACTTTATTGCTAATCACCTGAGACATCTTTACCGGGTATGCCGACGAAGCTACCCAGGCACTTTTTGCAGGTTAAACTGTCTCTCATCGCTAACTTCTCAATCCTACTTTTCGAACCTGGTGTCTAAGTTCTTGCTATGGGAGAGAAGTATATATATATATATATATATATATATATATATATATATATATATATATATATTCAAATACTACTGTGTTTGAATATATGGTAAAGTGTCAGTTTTAATTATTTAGAACTGCTTTATTATATTTTTTACTAGAATATCTTGTCCTTTTCTTTTCCAGCTTTAACAACTAGTCCTTTACTTTTCCATGTTTAAGCTTAACCATATCACTTTTCATGCTCGCTTTTTGTATTGTAACACACACACACACATATATATATACACACATATATATATATATATATATACACGTATGTGCACACATTTAGTCCAATACAACGTATATAACATCATTGATATTCTATCATCATGATCAAATAAATTGAACACTAAACCATATTTCTCTATGTGTACACGCGTTTCACAAAATTCAATCTCATCACTTTTAACACTAGGAAAAAATTTGAGAGTTTAACGATTTTCCATTTCAGCACATATCATTTATCAATTTCAACGCAAATATTTTCCAATGGAAATAGCTTCAATATATTAACAAATAAGAATAACATTATTTCAGCCTTTTTTCATATTTTCATGGGACAATCAACATGATTGCGTTGGATGAGAGAGTTTTACGGAAGCGTTTTGTTGTTTTTAATGATCTGTGAGTGAAGTAGTTTGTGTTTTTGGTCTCCCTAGTTTGCTTAGTGTTGCAAATTGTGTTATTGACGTAGGTGGCTACAAGAAGATCTAAATTTAATAGCGAAGTTTTCGATTAGTCAGCTTTGTACATTTTTTTAATTGGTGAACTTTCGTATGGTCTTTTTTAAAATTTAATTATGTGTGGTATTGCAATATTACTCGAGTATTTTTTTAAAATATTGTAGATAGAGATTCTGAGAGAAGGTGGGAAGAAACAGATTATGTTTGTTTTTATTTTGCCCGTATGTCATGAATACATATGTATATAGTCATTTTTGAGCGTGGTTTTAAATATGTATGAATTTCTCCGTGGAAGACAATGGAGGTGGTTCTGAATCACTCTGTGCTTTTCAATCTGTTGACACACTTTGCTTCATATTTTTTTGAATTTTTGAGATGACGATTAGTCATTCGTATTATTTGGATTCTTTTGAACTACTGTTTACACCTTGAGCGTTATTTTCACAATATTCTGATTAATGTAACTTCCAACTTTCTTCAGGCGCATCATGTCGAACTCGGGAATTTGGATGGAATTTCGAACATGGTACTTTATTTAATTAACAAGGGTGGCATGCTCTCGTGGTTCTTCGTTATTGTAGAAAAATCCGACAGCCAAAAATCAGAAATTTCATTAAAAAATAATGACAACTACTTAAACTTTTTTGTAAATCTCAACAACAACCATTGTTATCTACCTAATTTTTATGTCACAATTAGTTAAATATTTCTGCATTACACAAAACAAATATTTCCATGAGTCAACTAAAATAAAAGATTTCGGCCATATTTGTTTACGTCACATGTGACATGTGACGTACACACAAGGGAATGAAGAAGAACCTATTATGTAAGCTGCTATTGCTAATTTCATAGAAAATATTTTCTTTAATAATTAATTTCCCACCTTATCGTTTTTCGTAATTGTTGGATAATTTCATTACTGCGACATTAAAATTCAATAGATTCCATTGGTTTCACTCAACGTCAATATTTCAAATTTTACTACAATAATGAAGAACCGCTCTCGTTCCCTTGGCCAGAAGAAGTTCTAAGCCTTTTTGAGATTCGACTCTGAACAGATCCGCCATTTTGAAAATCTACTCTCATTAAGATACTAATTCAAAGAGTTTTAGAAAACGTCAGTAACTTTCCACTATATTATAGAGTGAAATTAAGAAACATGAAAAAGAAAAAAAGAAAGGAAAATAATATGGTATTATTACAATAGTGAAATAGGACACAGTATTTCTCATTAAATACCAGGCAACATCAGGTTTTCCTGCGAGTCAATCTATATAACTATCTGTCTAATTCTGTTTATATGTATTTATCAAATGAGTCTCTATGTGTGTGTGCGGATGGGGGAGTGATGTATAGCAATGCCAAGAACAAAAATTAATAAATAAAAGAGAAGTTAAATCGCTCGCCATATTAAGACTACGTCATTCTTGGAAGCTGTGTCGAGTTGCCAAATCCGCGCCCCCCTGCTGATCAGGCAGTGATTTCATTAGAGATCTCTTGTACCCACCTAAAGTAACTTACCGTTCTAAAAAGGCCGCTTTGATTTGATCTTTAAAAATCAATTCATAGACCACACAACGGTTTTGAATAGGAGCGTAATTTGAGGAATTGACGCGACTTCCTCTTTGTTGCCTGTTATAAAATCAACCACACACACACACACACACACACACACACACACACACACACACACACACACACACACACACACACACACACACACGCACGCACGCACGCACACGCACAAATAAAATAACAGATGCTTAATAATAATAATAATGGGAATGGTGGTGGTGAGGGTGGTGGTGGTGATAGTAATAAAAAGAAATTACATTAAATTAACAAATGCGATAAGGTAGTGGGTTCTTTCTTGTTGGAGGCCTTCATTCGCTCACCTCTGCATAAAGAACGGAGAAAATAACCGATCAATAAGGGAAAAGTCTTAAATTAAAAAATAAAAGACGAACGTTAAAGTATATAAACAAGATGGACGAGAGAGAGAGAGAGAGAGAGAGAGAGAGAGAGAGAGAAAGAGAGAGAGAGGGGGGGGGCGAAACAGAGAGACAGAGAAATGGAGTTTTCAAGAGAGATTAAAAGCCATACACAAGGCGAAAAAGAAGAGGAGTAAAAGAGAGGGGAGAGAGATGGGAGATGAAAAAATTATATAGACATAAATAAAACGGGAGGAGATAGATAGATAGATAGATAGATAGATAGCGAAAGAGAGATAGAGGAAGAGAGATAGACAGATAGGAATAGATAGATAGAGAAAGAGAGATAGAGGGGAGAGAACGAGAAATAGAGAGATAGAGGAAGGATATATAAACAGAGATAGAGGCTCAAAGAGAAATTATGAGGAAGGTGGATATGAAAGAGAGTTGGTGGTGAAAAGAAAAATCAAATGGATAAAAAACGCAAACGAGATATAAATAAATAGATTGTGTAAGAGAAAGAAAGGAAGAATTGGAGATTTAAGAGAGAGAAATAGGAAAATAT
This sequence comes from Euprymna scolopes, assembly GCF_053919585.1. Taxonomy (NCBI): domain Eukaryota; kingdom Metazoa; phylum Mollusca; class Cephalopoda; order Sepiida; family Sepiolidae; genus Euprymna; species Euprymna scolopes. Next base: position 17,614,249 of record NC_136489.1, on the reverse strand, counting down.
CGAGAGATTAAGCAAAAGAAAGAGAGGGGCAGAGAGAGTGAGAGATAAATTTAAAACAAAGAGAGGTAAGGTATGTAAAAGGATATAAACAAGACGTATGAAAGCGAAAGGTAGGCATATATGGAGAAAGAGTGAAAAGGGCTTATATATATATATATATATATATATATATATATATGTATATATATATATGTATATATATATATGTATATATATATATTTGGGGAGAACGAGTAAGAGTAAGAGGAAGATGCAGGGATAGACAGATAGACAGATAGATAACTAGTTAGGTAGAGGGAGGGTGAGAAAGAGAGAAAGAGATGATGAGAGAATTAATGAGAAATAAAAAAAAACCCTTAGAAATTGACAGAGAGAAAAGGTCTAGAAAAACAGATAGAGGAGAAGAGGCAAAAAGAGATGAATTAGAGAGAAACTGCAGATATGGAGATTGAGGGAAGAAAGGTAGAGAGATTAAGAGTGAGAAAAAAATGAAATAGAGAGAGACAGAGGAAAATAGATAAAATTAAAGGATAGAATATAGACAAGAATGAATATATATATATATATATATATATATATATATATATAGATATAAAGGGGGTTACAACAGTAGTCTAAAGAGCAGAGTGTATTTTAATGTGATAGTAAAATTACTAATTTAATTAAAATACAAGACAAGAACAGTGCCCGTTATAATTCAGATATATAATAAGCTCGATAGGAAATATCCTAGAGCTACTTTAATATTTAGTAATGTGATTGATAATTTTAAATTCAAATTAGAATTAAAAATTAAAAATCTGTTTCATGAGAAGGAACAACAAAGTCAATAATTTGTACGATCGTTTCGGAAACGATGTTTTTATTGTGATTGACATTAAGCCACCGACAATAATTTTGACATATAGTTTTTTAAAACAAAGTCTCCTCATCAGCAAAAGTATTGGGTGGGTTTTTTTTTTCATATGCAAAAGACACCATAGATAAACCTAGCAATTTTTAAGTAAGGCAGATGTATCTGGAAAAAATTAAAATAAAAAGGAAAATATTTACTTGATCAGAAATACTTTTGCTATGTCTATCACAATAAAAACATCGTTTCCGAAACGATCGTACAAATTATTTACTTTGTTGTTGTTCCTTGTTATGAAACAGATTTTTAATTTTTTATTCTAATTTGAATTTTAAATTATCAATCACATTACTATATATATATATATATATATATATATATATTAAATTTTTAAAACAGTAATCTACGTACATGCATATTTCGGGGCCCTACCCCTCGTCAGCGTAGCCTGACTGTTATTAGGACTTGAACCCTGGAACTTATGTATTTCAGTCTAGCGTCTTATTCATTACGCTATGATGCCATAGACGATTTACTATATATATATATATATATATGTATGTATGTATATATATATGTATATATATATATATATATATATATATATATATATATATATATGATAAGACAAGTGTATGAAATGAAGACACAAAACTATATATAGGTAGATATAGAGTGGATCATTTATTTAATATTAGAATACAGGCAACATATTCCCTATATCATAACAGCAGAAAATTATAAATATACTGCCGCATATTACCTCTCAGTTTTACAACCTTACTTAACCCCTCCCCAATTAATTAAAAAATTACCCACACCATAGAAGACACCACATAAACCGTTAAAATTAATTACCACACAGCAACAATACACTCCCATTCAACCATAATACATATACCACTTAATCTCTATACTATGCTAAAGACAATTTATATTCTTATATATCATAGTATATATAATAAGCTTCTCCTTATTTACTTAGAATCCATTAAAGCTTCCCTCAGCACTCTATAACTCCTCTTATCCTTTTCATCTCTAACGAACCTTACGCTAGACGCCGCATCTCCCCCATGCTACCTAGCACCTTCTCTGCTCTTCTGATGAGAAGCGTTAGGCTTCGAAATGCCCTGGCATGAAGAGCCCCGTCTATCCCCCAAATGTTGCCTGTATTCCACTATTAAATAAATGATCCAATCTATATCTACCTATATATAGTTTTGTGTTTTCATTTCATACTCTTGTCTTATTATATAAGCTCCAAAAATTATTGTTGAGCTTAACATTATCCGGTTAAGTCTCCTTTTGTGGAATTGATCTTTCTCTTTTCCTTTTACTTAAAGCTATATATATATATATATATATATATATATATATATATATATATATATATATGGAGAGAGAGAGAGAGAGAGAGAGAGGAGAACGAAGAGAGAGAAATAGTAAGATAGAGAAAGAGAGGGAGATAAGTTGGGGAGAGATTTAAAGAGACTGAGAGAAAGACAGAGAGGCAGAAAGAAAGCGAAAGAGATTAGAAAGAACACGACAGCCAGAAATAAAAATAAAAAAAACGATACAGGGAAATAAACAGAAAAAAAAAACCCGCAGATAAATTTAAAATGAGGAACGTCAAAAACAAGAACGGATATGGAAAAAGATAGAGAGATAAAGAGAGAGGGGGAAGAGGAAAGAGAAAGATCTAAGAGATATTATGAAAGAGGGAGAGAGAGAGAGAGAGAGAGAGAGAGAGAGAGAGAAGGGCGGGCGGAAATGAGACAGAAAGATAAATACTTGAGCATGAATCAGTGGAATTTTTATAAAGAATCCATGCCAGATTTATGCGTGTACAAAATGCATTTGTTTATCTGAAGGCATGCAAGAATGTTTTCGCCGACAACAAACAGTCTGCAGTTATTGTCGTATTCCTTGCGGTTGACGTGGAAGTATTTATCTAAAACCCGTACCGAGTTCGAGTTCTTTCGAGGGCATTGCGTATCTTCCATTACTTCTTCTGGAGAAAATGATCTACATTATATTTCTCTTGGTTTACTTGTCTGTCTGTTTGTCTATCTATTCGGTTCACTTTTTCTCGGAAACTACTTAACCGATCTGGCTGAAATTGTGCCAGGGACATTTGCTAGGAAGCGATGCAGTGAACTAAAACGGTCTTGAAGTATTATTTGTGTATTTGTTCATTATGATTAGCTAGTATAAGAATATCATCAACGTAGCGTACGTAAACATGAATTTTAAGGTGTTACTAACTCTATATGCCTGGCGTTGCCCGGTGAAAACATATTGCCGATTTGAGGGATTAGTCACACACTATTTAAGATACACCGATTTTCATAACTTGTTACAAAAGTGACCACAGGTTGGATTTAGGAAAGCATTAAACAGATCCGTCTTGGTAATTTTCATAGCTTAAACAGGAAATAACTCTTAAAACTTAAATAAATAAGCTTACTTCCGGCAACTGTTTTTAGCTATTAAATTAAATATAAATATGAATATTAAATTATATATATAGTTTTTAGCTCTTAAATTAAATATAAATATTAAATTATATATAAATTTTATCAAAAATAAATTCTATAAATCAACTTTACATACTTATTCTTAAATAGAGCAATTTAAATGATTCTATTACAACAATTAATAATATGGAGCTAATTATTAAAATATATTTTCTTTAATGTAATATGCAAATGAAGTTACTCATTGAATGTGCTTTTCTTTTCTTTCTTATTTCTTTTATTAACTTTGGACCAGGAGATATTTTTCTTTTCCTTGTTGTTTAACGAAAAAACAAAAATGAAATTAAACTAGATACCTTATACTTTTCTGATTATTTGGTCTACAAAGTTGAAATTTGATATATAAGATATTTGGACTTTTAGCACACTTTCGATTTACTTTTAACCAGAGGAACTTGCTGCCAAGGGGTCAGAATTGAAAAACAAAAAACAAAAAACAAAAAAACAAAAAACACTTTACCTTAGCAGAAGTAGTTGACCAAAACCAGTTTGTATGCATGAATCTATATTGGGAGCTTGTATAGTTTTTAACAATTTACATGACGGAAAAATAAATAACAACTAAGGCTGGAAAGCGAAACGTTTTGGTTTCGATTCTAGCGGAATGGCATATATTTTCATAACTTGTGAAACGATTATAATATATTGAGTAAAAATCAATGGCGAATTAGCTCTTCGATAAAAAATAAGTAATCTGCGTGAAAAGAAATATGTTTATTTTTATGTGTATTTTAAGACCGGACCACTTAAAATTCACATAAAAATAAATTGCTATACTTAGATTCGCGGGCTTCACTTTCAATATTTTCAATCTCTTTCTACAACTTTTTATCACTTTTTCGAACATTGCATTTTTTTAAAGTTTGCAATTTTATTAGCTATCCTAATATTTTGCTACGTTTTTTCAATGAGGAAAGAGGCTTGATTTTTGAAAGTTTACGGAATACGGAAAATAATCGTTATGTTCCTTGTTTTTAAATTTTTATAATTTTTTTTTCTATAATTTATTTTGTTTGATAATTACAATATAATATTGAGTATCTCTTTATCTAATATAATATATTATCATCACACACACGTATATATATATATATATATATATATATATATATATATATATATATATATGTGTTAGAACACTAGTTTCCCCCATATCCCGCAATTTGCGTTTGAACTGTACTTTTTGTGAATACATGATAATCTTGTTACAATAAGAGAAGAATCCAGGTTATCCTCGATGGTCGTACGTCAAAGCAATATGATATAAGTGCGAGTATACCACAACGGTCGTGCCTTGGATCTTTATTATTCCTGATATTCATAAATGACCTTCCAAGATAAAATTGTTTCGAAGATGGGTACGTTTGTTGACGGCACCATGCTCTATAACAGGCACGAGGGGAAACAATTGAACACTTAGTCAAGGCAATGGTGGAAACCCTGTTAGAAAACCTCCAGTCTGTAGTTGAATGAGGACAAAAATAGATGGTAGCATTCAATGCTGCCAAAACTAAGCTCGTTTCCTTTAATAATTACAAGAAACCTTCTCAACCACCATTTGCTATGGCTAATGATACATTACCTAAAAGTATTTCGTTCAAAATCTTCGGTTTAACGTTCACAGAGAACATGAGTTGAAACAGATACATCGAGGGCATTGCCAGGCTGCTGCAAGGAAGGTGAGCTCTCTCTACCGTGCTAGAAAATTACTTTCGCCTGAAAGTATCCTGTACACCAGTCGCCCATATATGTAGTATTGTTGTCACATTTGGGCTAGTGCATCTGGTACTAGTCTCTCACTCCTTGACAGGATTCAAAAGAGTCACCAACCTAATAGGTCCCAAACTGTCAGCTATTGGATCCCTCTGTCTGTTTTACAAGTATTTTAATGGTAGAACTACAAACCCTTACCATCGACGTAAATACTCCCGATAAACCCGACAAGCAAAATCTGACACCTACACAGCAGATATCCCTCAACGCCAGTAAGCCTTTTACTCTAATAGTTTCTTGCCCAAATCTACTAGACTTTGGAATTCACTTCCGGATTCCTGCTTCCCCAACTGTACTGACATGCATAAGTTCAAGTGTAATGTGAACAGGCATGTTGCTGCTCAACTCCCTACATAGTATCCCTGCTATTTATGTCCAGATATTAGCCGTCTACATCAAAGTGGCACTGAGCCTTGTTTGTGGTGAAAATGCAATGCAATTCATAGACAACATAATTTTCGACTTTTAGATTTAAATGATTAAACAGTCAGCATTGTCAGATGAATATGTTTGTAAAAAAAAAACTAACATATCCTGTTTTTTGATTCACAAATTATGAACTTTTCAAGTACAACAACTCCACGATGATAAGTAATGGTGGAACTTGGGTAGGGCTTAGTTATTTAAAAGGACGGGTCTACAAGAACTTATTTACATTGAACTTGAAAACAACCATCTTATAGTCAGTCGGGAAGCAGCCCTACAGGAATCTAGTTCCACAGACGGACAGTCCTACGAAAGAAATTCCCTCGTGGAATTTTCATTCATTTTTATGCACAAATAGAGCGTTAGGGAAATTGTTGACAGTTGTTGCAGCTAGATGAGTATTTGCTGCGAATGTTTTACAGGAGGATCATTGATTGGAGCTCAGTCGATCACCTACCATTAAAGTAACAATAGAGCAAACATGGACAAACTGTAATGAAAAACTAAATGAAAAAAATATGACGCGAGAAAACGAGAAATAAATAAAGTACGAAAAGGCATAATTTATAAAAAATAACGCAAGCAAATTACAATCATTTTTATAATATTGCAACCTTTTCCTGGACATATTTGACGAAGAACATTGAAGAAATTACGCTAAAATTCTTTTAGAAACAACCACCTTCAATTTCTTGCTCTATTCACTAAGCGGAAATAAAAGCATGTTTCAAATGAAGACGTGCGAATTCTCAAACAGCCTTTTTATCGAAACACGTTCCGCGACCTTTTAAAATCGGAATATTAAGTTTTCGTAAATATTTTATTTTTATTAAAGAAGCAACGACATTTAAGATACAAAATAAAGCCCGATATGCATTTATATATATATATATATATATATATATATATATATATATATATATATATATATATACACTTGTGCCCGATATTATTCATACCCCCCTTGAAAATTGAGTTTATTAGGTGTAACTTTTGTAAGAATTTATTGTTTACGTCCATATTGATACATATTCTTAATAAACCTCTTCTGATCATTTTCGTCATTTTAAAATCTCGGGATACTTGTAATAAAAGAAATATACAGCTATTTATAAAATCTGCAATGTTCAAAAATAATCATACCCCCTTATTTTTTCAGTATTAATCGAGTTTCTGACTGTTTGTTTTCTGTTTGATTCTTATTTTGAATGCTTTTATACAACCTTTGATTAATTTCATTTCGTTTTTTGCATTTTTCAGAAATTAAAATAATATCAACTGAAAACCAATAAAAGAATAAAAATTATTAGAATGGGGAAGAAAAAAGAGCTTAGTAATGATCTTAGGACTAAAATTGTGAATTCACATAAGGATGGTTTAGGTTACAAGTCAATTTCCAAGAAATTTGAGGTCCCTACAGCAACAGTACAGAGCATCATCAAAAAATTCCAGAGCCACCACACAACAAACAACTTGATTGGTAGAGGAAGGAAAAGAAAACTGTCTGCTAGAGCCACCAGGAATATTGTAAGAAGTGTTAATGCAAATCCAACCACCACTAATAAGGACATTTTAGAAAATCTGGAGTCTTCTGGCATAAAAATATCAAGGCAAACATTGCAAAGGACTCTGCATGAAAATGGTCTGAAAGGAAGAAGACCAAGAAGGACTCCATTGCACACCGGAAAACACCTTGCAGCACGTCTAAAGTTTGCTAGGACCCATGTGAATTCTCCAGAGTCCGTTTTCTCAAGTATTTTGTGGACTGACGAAACAAAAATTGAATTGTTTGGCCATATGGATGCTTCTTACGTTTGAAGGAAGAAAGGAGAAGCTTACAACCCAAAGAACACCATACCCACGGTGAAACATGGTGGTGGTAGCCTAATGTTTTGGGGCTCCTTTTCGGCTAGTGGTCCAGGTAGTTTGGTCAAGATAGATGGAACCATGAAGAAGGAGCAATATTTGGAGATACTCCAGAAAAACATTAGACAGGATGCGGAGAAGCTCCATTTAGGACCAAACTGGGTCCTTCAACAGGATAATGATCCAAAACATACTGCCAAAATAGTCAAGAAATGGTTTGAGGATAATCAAATTAATGTTTTGAAATGGCCTAGCCAGAGTCCCGACCTGAACCCTATCGAAAACCTCTGGCACATATTGAAAACTGAGGTTAAAAAGCAGAAACCTAGAAATTTGAGGGATTTGGAGAACTACTGCATTGAAGAATGGTCAAAAATCAGTGTTGATGCTTGTAAAAACCTTGTTGATAAATATCCCAAACGGTTACAGGCAGTTATTAAGAATAAAGGGCATGCTATTGACTATTAGTAAGAGAGGTATGAATAATTTTGAACTAGTGCCATTATTGTTTTTCTTTGTATAATGTTTCAAACTTGCATAATTTATTTATTTGTTGAGTTTAAATTAAATGCTTATGCTTGATTTATTGTTTGAAATCCCTTTAATATTGTCTACCTTCTAGTTTGAGCAATATTCTTATAGAAATCTCAAAGATCCGAGGGGTATGAATAATATCGGGCACAAGTGTATATATATATATATATATATATATACACACATATATATATGTATATATATATATATATAAATATATATATATATATATATATACGTTTATAGTATGAAAATATACATATGGTGAGTAAGCTATACAGAAACATTTGTGTTTCATTCCCGAGAGAAATTACTAAGTTAATTGCATGAACTTACATTGTATAATTTTGAAGAATTTTTATAGTTAAGCACTGCCAACTTTAGTTCTTTACTAATCAATGTAATTTGTTTTATAGCCCCTAATAACATATTAATGTCTCTGAATATTGATCATCACTCCCGTTGTTTACGCACGTAATTATTAAGTGAGAGAAATAAAAAAAATTGCCCTTACTTTGACGCAGACAAAACACAAATTAATTTGCTAGTCACTCTTCCACTATGAATTATCACCATCTTCGATCTATTTGGCAATAGGTTTTTCGGTTATTTATTTTTATTCATTTATTTTTATTTAATCCCTTTTCTTCTTTTTGTTCATATTTGTAATATACGTTAGTAGGTTAGTTACAAAATTAATTTCATTTGTTGGTTAGCTATAAAGTTAGTTTCGTGAGAAAGTTAATTACGAAGTTAGTTTCTTTCGTAGGTTAGTTTCAAAGTGAGTTTCGTTAGTAAGTTAACTATGAAGTCAGTTTCGTTAGAAGGTTAGTTACAAAGTTAGTTTCGTTATTAGGTTAGCTATAAAGTTAGTTTCATTAGAAGGTTAGGTTGAAAGTTAGTTTTGTTAGTTGGTTAGTTACAAAGTTTTGTTAGTTAGTTGGTTAGTTACAAAGTTTTGTTAGTTACAAAGTTAGTTTCGTTAGTAGATTAGTTACAAAGCAAACAATATTTTGTTTTTGTAGGTAGTTGCTACTTCGCTTCTACGATGTAGTTATGCGTGAAATGTTTAAAATATAAAATTTCTAGTTTCTCGGTCAAACATAATTTATACGGATCATCTAAATAACATTTACTAGGCTATTGACAAACCTTTAAAAAATAATGAATCTGTTATGTGAACGATTCACGCATGCGCATTCGTTGAGCAGTTATCAAACTGATAAACATACGAGGACCCCCATGTAGTGATTTTTCAATTTTGACCCCTTAGCAACCCGTTTGTCAGGATGAAAACCGATTTAAACGTTTTCCACATGTCTGAATATCCTATATACCAAATTTCAAGTCTTCAGATAAAAAATGTGTTCAGTGTATAGACTATGAGTGTCTTCACACACGTTATCACTTATATATATATATATATATATATATATATATATATATATATATATGTATATATATATTATTTGCGTATCCTGTCGAACAATAGCCGATATATATATATATATATATATATATATATATATATATATATACGCACACAAATATATATGTATATATATATATATATATATATATATATATATATATATACATATTGTTAGATAAGTTATTTGTTATACTAATTATCGGTCTTATTCTTATAATTTATTACATAAAATGTAGCCCGGCGTCACCGCTCGTAAAATACGCTTAAATATGATATTTTAATGTATGCAGATTTCATATTTATTACTTTAGAGACAATAATCTATTTACTATTGTATTGTAACCAACATATAGTAGTGATTTAAAATTCTTAAAAAATGCCTTGCAACAAAAAGTGCTCAATATCCGGAGAATAGTTTCTTCTCCTTGTATCCATTCTGCCGAAATATCTGGTGGAGAAGGTATCACGTACTTCTTTTCCAGGGCGATTTCATTTACATGTTTTTATCCGTTCTTTTATTTTTGAAATTATTGTGGGCGCATCGACGTTGCCCATGAGGATAATAAATAATATCCTTAGTATAGCAGGTTTGTACCAAGGTGAACTTTATTTCGACCCCAGCAACGGGTACCCATGCTAGTATATATATATATATATATATATATATATATATATATATATACATATATATATATATATACTGAATGAATTATATAAGTCTATATTCCAAATTTCATGATGTTGACCATCTAACAATTTATTCCTTTACTTCAGTTGACACAATTATTGACAGTCACTTAATTATTATATCAATCAGTGAATCTATTTTGCCCTTAACTCATCAGAAGAAATAGCAACAATTAATGAACCAAAAGGAAATAAAATGCGAAAATTGGAAAAGAAGCTGTAAATCTCTTATATTTTTCTTTCATTACGCTTTTTTGAATTTTAGAAATAAAGTCACTAAAAAGTTCATATCCGTATTAAAAAATCATTACTTTAAGTTTATATTCTGCCACAAATGTTCTATTTATTAATTAGTAAATTTATTATAACATCAATTAAACTACTAAACATTTTTATATATACGAAACTAAGATAAAACAAAAAAAAAATATTTTCAATTTCCGGTTGTATTAATCTGAATTCATGTGGAATATAAGTGATTAACATAATTGATGTGGAATATAAGTGATTAACATAATTCATGTGGAATATAAGTGATTAACATAATTCACGTGGAAATATTCTTTATTCACTTATATGTAAATGTGAAATAGAATTATAATTATTAATGCTATTTGGGTAAATAAGATATGGTACTCTTGCATAATTTGATCCGAATTCTCGTTAATTCCTGTCAATCATGGATCGGGTGAAACCACTGTCAATAATTTCCCCCACTCTTTATCCGTGCCTAAATCAAAACGTAGATTCCATGAACAAAGCTTCTTTCTCAGAACTGCACGGCTGTGGAACACTCTGCCGCTTGCCTGTTTCCTCCCCGAATTCAACTTGGATATCTTCAAGTCCAACACAAACAAATTCCTGATGAACCGCCCCCTTAAGTAATGACACCTATCAAATCCCCAATACTAACTATTACTACGATACTATCCCACTGATTAGTGTACACACAATAACCCTTATCCCAGAGTGGCTCCTGGGCCTTGATAAGTGGTGACCCCCATGTAAAAAAAAAAGACCGGCAATCATCGGTGTCAGCCGAGCGTTGTTCAAATATTGAAACGCTAACTCAACTTTTTATTTTATTTATTTAAAACATTTTTTCTGTTATGTTTTTAGTAATTTTATTTATTTAATTTTTTTTCTGTTATATTTTTAGTAATTTTACGGTGATATTAAGCGGTGACTTTTATTTCCTGATTAGTTAATATGATTACTTATTATTTATTTACTATTATTATTATTTTTTAATTCAATTTCTGGGAGTTTGATTAGCCAATGAAAAAGCGCTATCTAAATGGAAGCAGACGATATTCGAATTGGAAAAAAACGACTAAACAAACAAAACAAAAGCTTACAAACGAATATATTTTCAAACTCTCCAAACAGAAAAATGACAGGCAAGGAAATAAATCTATGCATGTTAGAAAAAGAAATGAAAAGATCGATGCAGACAATCTCATATTGTCAGGAGAGGAAATTGCTGTCCCAAAAAATGAGGTGCAACAATTATAAACACAAATATTTGCTTAAAAAAAGATCGTGTGTAAAGCATAGTTTCTCCTAGAGATGTACAAACGGACAGTGCAGACAATGTGTATCCTTGCGCACATGATCGTTTTTTTTTTGCACGATCCAAGTTGGAGATTCAAACAATAGAAAAAATCATTTATTTATGGGCGTTCGAAATGGCAACCCTAAAAAAATATTTCCTCTATCCCATCTCATCTTTCTTTGCGGTCGATGGCCGTTTAACAGTCGACCGAAGTAAAAGATTCCTAAAGAAATATCCTCATCTCATTAAAGTTCTTCCGCCGACAATTAACAACCGAAAAAAAATCTAAAGTTTTCTTAAAAATTTAAAAAAATTTTTTCTGTGGAATCCTTCCCAAATCTTGAAAAAACAAAACAAAAAACAAAACACGGTTACAAAAAACAAAAAAAACTTGTACTTACACCGAACAATTATACAGTTAAAACATCCTCTCTTGAAGAAAATTTCTGTTGATAAATATTTTGCAAAAAACAAAAAAACAAAAAACTAAATTCTAAAATAAAATACATATTTTTAATTTTTCAAGATTAGTTCTTTTGTCATTTTTATTATTTGTATTTTTTTCCTGTTTTTTTTTTTCATTAGTCTGCGTCTGTTACGACGCTCGGCTGACACCGATGATTGTTGGTCTTGCCCGATACATGCTTGACGGAAATTCACGAGAATTCGGGTCAAATTATGCAAGAGTACCTAAGATATATATATATATATATATATATATATATATATATATATATATATATATATATATATATATATATATTAAAGTTTATATCACGCAGAAAGATACATAGAGAGATAAAGATAAGAGAAGAGTAAGTAAGGGGAGAGAGACATTTTTCTACAAATTAAAATTAAAAAAACATTTACTAAAGAGATTTTTCATCTAAATACCCACATAAATACATGCCGCCATGATGTCGAGATTAGATCAACAAATAATTAAAAATACACATACGTATTTGTATAGAGTGCTTGATAATCTCGTAACCATTTATTAATTAATATGAAATTATTTTTTATTTTGCAATCTTGTAATTACATAAATTGCTATTAGTAGTAACATTTATATCATTATTGCTAATCTTATTTTTATTTCATTTTTTTTATAAAAGAGATAGAGAAAATTGAGTAAAAGTGAAAAAAGAAAGAATTGTCACATATTGTTAATTACACAGTCAAAGACATGTTACATATGATATCGATGTTAGATTAACAACGTTATTGTGTCATGTGTTCTTCGGAATTGTCTAGTTTCTATTGTTTTCGCTTGTTTGATTCGTTTGTCTAATATCATCCATCAATTCGTTGTTTTCATATCGCTTTTTAATTTCTTAATTTTCTTTAATTTTGTTTCTTATCTTTAAGAACTGCAACTTTTTGGTACTCTCTTCTTGAACACTATTTATATCCTACCTACTCTCCATGTATTTTTAAGAATAAGGTCCATAGGAATCTCCCGTTTTTGCGATAGAATAAATAAATAACAGTTCAGTTACGCGCACATTTGCCGTATACAGCCACCCAAATTCTGTGGAGATTTTTCTTTTCGTGCGGACGTAAAACAGAGAATACCACGTGACAGAGAGTGCCCACTTTTTTTTAAACGAAAAACACATTTCTAAAATCTTTTCTGACAGCTTTGCAGGAGCCACCCAAGGGATATAAAAGACACATCTGCCTCTTTTTCTGTTTTCCTGTCATTCCAGCAACATGGCGCAAACAGGTACGGCCCGTCTGAAAATTAAAATGTTTTCGCCGCTCAAATTTACTTTTTCGAACTGAGTAGGATAACTACCTGACAATCGACCCAGATTTGTATCGAAAAGATTTACCCTTAATTGGATCTGATTTATTCTAATAAGAAACTTAATTCCTTTTTGCCGTTTTTTTAATTAATTTTTTTAAGGAATATTACTTTCCCAGTCCAGAAAGACTCTTTCATTTAATTCCGGAATCAAAAACAATTTTTTCTCTCGTGCAACGACACAACACATACATGAAAAATGATGCTTCTTTTAATAAATTTCTATATGAAATGTTGAAACCATATGAAATGTTGAAACCAGTTTTCATATTGTTAATTGCTGACATTTGTTTGCCCTAGAAAGAAGCCTTTGTCGCGAGATTCACTAATCCTATCTGATATAAGCGTTAGCTATTCAGCTGTAGATCTAGCAGAACGGAAACCATGTGAAATTTTTCACAAATTAAAATTGGATAACAAAAATAACAAAATCAAAATATGTCCACACAACTGCCAATCATCATTTTTTTTTAAATTACATTTTCACCCCAAACAAGGCAAATTGCCACTTTGGTGTAGGGGGCTACTATCAGGGGCAACAACTACTGGGGTACTATGTAGGGATTTGGGCAGCAAGATGTCGGTTCACGTTACACTTGAACTTCTGCACGTCAGTACTGTTGGGGAAGCAGGGACCTGGAATGGAATTCCAGAGTCTAGCGGTTCTGGGGAAGAAACTAATAGAGTAAAAAGATCATCATCATATCTAGTTATACATCCGTTTTACATGTTGGCATGTGTTGGACGCTTTTAGAAATTGATTTCTACACTAACCTATCTCTGACCAAGTCTTTATTTATCTTCTTTTCTCTCTTTATCCATGCATTAACATGAGAGGGGAAACTATCTTCAAGTACTCTCCTAGGTCGGTAATGTGGAAACGGACTTATACTAAGTAGATATTAATAAGTCCTTCTCACCTTTTGTTATTTTATTTTGTTTTATTTTATTTAAAAATTTTTTTTTTCTCAATAGAGAGTAGAGAATGCATGTGGATGTGTTATCGGCAGATCCAGTAACTATTGCTTCTCCTTTTTTGTCCTTCAGTCCTCATTTCCAATAAATGATTTTTCTGACAAAGGGTGAAGAAAAAGCTGCTTTCCAGGTCGGTAGTACTTAGTAAAAAGTAGCCTGAGATGTCGGAAAATTTCTGTTTCTATGTCTATCCTTGTGGTCATGTCACTAGTAAGGGTGGTGAAGGTAAAAGTTTTGCTGGGCTGAAGTTATCCGCCTGATAGTCAGGGACCCGAACCTTGGATTAACCACTAAGAAGGCTGTCCTATCAGCAGGTGCAAAGTACCGAGGCTGATGTATTGCCATTTGGTGAATGGATTCTGGACCATACAGTAGTTTCTGGTAGGGCCTCTCGATGCCATACTAGTCGGTAATTGTTACGGCTTTACCTTATCATGTGCTACAAAAAATATTTCTTGTCTTTTTCCCTCTTATATTTCCCTCTCTGTCCTGCTTCAACCAAGTCTACCGACCTGCTCCACAAACCCCAAAACCTCAATCATGACAAATCTCAAAAAAAGAAACACGAATAAACCTAGAACCCCATCTTCCAACGTAGACCCCTTCAACCAAGTCTCCTTCTCCAACATCAGGGGTCTATGTTCCAACCTCTCAGAGGTTGAAACACATTTACAGGAGACGAAACCGGACACATTCTTTCTAAGTGAAACTGGCATAGGGCCAACCA
The DNA here is from genome assembly GCF_053919585.1 of Euprymna scolopes. Classification (NCBI taxonomy): domain Eukaryota; kingdom Metazoa; phylum Mollusca; class Cephalopoda; order Sepiida; family Sepiolidae; genus Euprymna; species Euprymna scolopes. The sequence goes on along the minus strand of NC_136489.1, from coordinate 17,599,077 downwards.
CTTCTCTAGACGAATTCATAATTAAAGGATGCTACTCTAACTTAACATCTAAATCTGACCCCCAAGATCGCCATGGGCATGGAATATGTGCCTATATCAAAGATGGCTTTCCTTGTGGTAGGGATATCTCCATAGAAGACCCCAATTTACCTTATATGCGCTTCCCGGTTGCACTAGCTTACACCACTGCATTTATATTTGCCCTCTATCGCCTCCACAACAGTGGGGTTACTGTATTTAAGAGAATCGCTGAGAAAATTGACCACATTCTGTCTGCTCATCACTCGGCTACCATTCACATTTGCGGTGACTTCAGTGTCCATAATGTGGAATGGCTGACCCACTCAAACAAAACCGATTACGAGGGGAGGTTTTGTCATGATTTTGCCATTGCCTATGACCCCACTCAGATTGTTCACGAACCCACCCGTGTGTCCGATACACCCGGTTAATATGCAAGCCTTCTAGACCTTTTCCTTACAACTTCCCCTGAGCTGTGTTCATGTTCCGTTCTATCTCCTCTGGGATCCTCTGACCACTCTGTTGTAGCAGTTAAGATAAAAATTAAATGTAATAAATCTTCAGACGTATCTCTCCACCGTACTGTATATCGATCCTCTATGGCCGACTGGGATAGCTTCCGTACATTCATGTCTGACCTATCTTTGCATTCCATGTTTAAAATGGATGTGTCCTCTATAGTATCAGACCTGACCGAATGGTTAATTGTAGGCATAGACCGATTCATACCATCCAAAAAATTCCAACAAAACCTATGATTTTCCCCTGAATGTGCTGCTGCCATTGCACACAGAAAATTATCAAGGTGATGTACTGAGGCTAAAGCTGCTTTCAGCACTGCCAGAAACCACTGTAAAAGAGTAATAAAAATGCAAGAGAGCTATATGCTCAGTCCGTTAAATCCAAAGTAGCTGAGCAGCGGCCTAGTTCCCACTAGTTTTGACAAATAGCAAACAGGATCCTGAACAGAAGCGTGCGTTCTATCACAACCATCATCAATGGACCTAAGGTAATCTCATCAGAATCAGACAAGGCCAAACTATTTGCCAAGGACTTTGCAGCTAATTCTACCCTATGCAACGAAGCTCATCAACTTCCCGTATTTTCTCCTGCAACAGGCAACACATTATGCAACATACAAATATCTGTGCGTGAGGTCGCCAAGCTAATCAAGAACCTTGATTCCAGTAAAGCAACTGGCCCGGACGGCATTCCAATTATAGTGTTGAAAAAGCTTCGACTAGAACTCGCCCCATTATAAAACTATTTAAGCGTTGCCTTTAGGAGAAGTGCTTTCCAACACTCTTAAAAACATCGTCAGTGTGCCCTTTATTTAAGAACTCAGGTGACAAGTCTTCTCCTCAGTACAGACCAATAAGTCTCCTGTGTGTCATGAGTAAGTTACTGGAATCCATATTGAATAGAGAAGTAGTCAACCACCTCAACAGAAACAACCTTCTTAGTGACATGCAATATGGTTTCCGTTCTGCAAGATCTACAGCAGATGTGCTAACGGTTATATCACATAGGATTAGTGAATCTCTGGACAAAGGTTTCTTTTCCAGGGCAATTGCTCTTGACATATCGAAGGCCTTCGATAAGGTATGGCATAAGGGCTTACTTCACAAGATTTCCAGCTACGGTATTACTGGAAATGTTTTCTCAATCATTAAATAATTTCTCTCTGATAGTTTCATAAGAGTAGTGGTTGAAGGGCAGAAATCAGAGGCCCACAGTATTACTGCTAGAGTCCCTCACGGGTCAATCCTGTGCCCAACTCTCTTCCTGATCTACATCAATGATCTCCTAAAACACATACTTAAATCATTTGTTGACATCTATGTTGATGACACGACCATCTATGGCAACACATCAAAGGCCATAAATAACAAAGCTCTCTTTGATTCTCTCTCCTCTGATCTTGAGCGCGTGGTACAGTGGGGGAAGAGGTGGCTGGTTACTTTTAATACATCTAAAAACAAGCTCCTATCTTTACATCATCAACACTCTGATCCTCATCTAGCATCAATTGAAATGGATGTCTCTCGTCTTGGGGAAGCTTCATGTTTTGACAAGCTCCTTGGTTTGACCTTTACTCCTGATCTGAAGTGGAACACGTATATCAAGTCTGTTGCCCAGCCTGCTGGGAAAATGGTAGGATCCTTCTACCGCTCCAGAAGATATCTCACTACTGATACAATTCTCTATCTCTCTAAAACCCAAGTACATCCAAAGATGGGGTTCTGCTGCCGCATCTGGGCTGGAGCTTCTAAAAATAGCCTATCCTGCCTTGACAAAGTACAAAATAGACTTCGTGGTTTGGTGGGGGATGACCTTTTCTCTTCCCTGCCACTTCTCTCCCACAGAAAAGACGTTGCGAGCCTGTCTTTGTTTTATCGTTATTTCCATGGCAAGTGCTCGCTCGAGCTCCAATCTCTGGTCCCCCCTCGCCAATCTTTCACGATAAACATCCGTCTAGCTTAAACCACTGTCAGTAATATTCCTCACTCTTTATCTGTGCCTAAATCAAAACGTAGATTCCATGAACAAAGCTTCTTTCTAAGAAGTGCACACCTGTGAAACTCTGTTCCGTTTGCCTGTTTCCCACCTGACTACAACTTGGATGTCTTCAATTCGAACATAAACAAATTCCTGACTAATCACCCCCTTAAGTAAGATATTTTATCAAATCTCCAATACCAACTATTACTATGCTATTATCCTATTGATTACTGTACACAAAATAACCCTTATCCTCGAGTGGCTTCCGGGCCTTGATAAGTGGTGACCTCACCCTGTAAAAAACAAACAAACAATGCTCATCTAGTCTTGAATATTAGAGGGGACGGCTTTTAGACTGGTTTTTAGTGAGAAGCGAAGTGATTAGAATCGAATATATTGTTATTAAGATACGATTCCAGTAATACAGAATTGTAGTTAGGAAAAAACTATACAACAAAGTTAGGTCAGAGGAATAATGGAACAATGACATTAAGGAATGTCCTTTGTGTCGCGAGGACACGTGTTGGGAGCATATGCAATGTTCACTGCAAAATACGCATATGTTTAACCGGTTCTGACGTCACAAAGAAATATAGTATCAATATTTACAATTAACTTGGACTAGAGTCAGAGACAGTTCGAGAGAGCGAGTCGGAGTTCAGTTCCAGTTGAGTTGAGAGAGAGAGAAAGAGAGAGAGATAGATTGAGAGAGATAGAGAGAGGAGAGAGAGAGAGATGGGGGGTTTAGTCTAAGTTCGTTTAGGAAGCGAAGGGGAGAAAGAAGAGACAATGTAGCAATTTTGCCAGGCATCGAATTCTCATCATTCTTATCACCAGCTGGAAAATAAATATCTTCATTTTTTTGTAAGGTAATGTGTTTTTGATTTTCAAATTTATATGTCCTATCGTCTTGTATAATGAACATAATATGAAACCCCTTTCCAATATGTTGCATCTTCCCTCTCTGTTTAAGTAACTGTTCATTAACACTTATCTCTTTACATCTCTATCGCCTCAACTAATACTGATAACTCCCCAAGTCGTCGTTGTCGCTGTGCACCCCGTTATATTACGTCTCGTCCCCGTTATGTACACCCTCATGCAATATTGGAACCATAGAGACTCAATGCCTCTATCCACTGTGCCAGGAAGATGAGGATAACAGTCCGCAAAAAATGATTACACAAATTATAAAACTTAATCTCAAATCGTTCTTAAGCTGGCTAACATTTATTCATACATGAGCAATTATCTTTTATTTTACAATTACGTAAATTGGTATTAATATTATTAACAGTAATAGTATTAGTGCCGCTGCTATTGCGAGTATTTTATTGCGTTTATTTATAAGACAGAGTAAGAGGGGTGGGGTAAAGGAGAATTATGTTTGATAAATTGAAACTAATAATCGTCAAATACGAACATTGTCCTGTAATTACGCAGTTAAAGACATGTCGTCTAGGCTACCAATATTACATTAACAAACAAATCTGCTTCTTTCTCTGTTTTCCGGTCTGTGTAATCTGTCCCTCCCTTTGCCTTAATTACCGTTGCGGTTACAGACGTACACACAAACAGAATGGATACGAAAACAAAACGCAACAAAAAAGAAACGAAAAGGAGTTCGTCCTTCCGCATTTGCCGTCCTGCAAGGACTTCATCATCGCCGGCGGCAGCTTTTGTGTTTTCTTTATACATGACCGGCGCGCAAAGAATGGCCCAATATTGTCTGTTGGTTCGTTCAGCCGGGCGTCCGTCCGTAATTCTGCCCGTCGCTCGTCGGCTGGTTGCAAGGACAAAGCAATATTCGCGCTGAATTTGTTCGCATTTAAAACTATTTTACACATCTTTAGCCATTAAAATATTCAGTTCTTAATCGGTAAGCGGAGTAGAAATAATAATAATAATAATAATAATAATAATAATAATAATAATAATAAGAAGAAGAAGAAGAAGAAGAAGAAGAAGCAAAAAAAAGAAGAAGAAGAAAAAGGAGAAAGTCAAGATAACAACACTAATGGTAAAAGCACTAGGAACAATACTGAAAAACTTTGAAAAAAGAATGAGGAAGATTGGAATCAGAGATATGGCCTACACAACGCAACGTATAACAATAATGAAAACGGCTGAAATATCAAGGAAAACCATTGAATGCAGAAACTAACACACATGAGTTACAAACAGAAACTGGATATACAGAAACTGCCACAGACGTAAAACACAAAGGAACATCACATGGGATCATGAAAATTGAAACTATATAATTGTAAGTTAACCTCCCCTGCGCTTCTGGCCCGGTTTTTTTGTGTGTATGTCACCATAAACTGGCGCCACACCACATAAGTGAAGAGGATCAAGGAGGATCGAAAGACCGAGAAGATAAAATAAGAACTCTGCTGGATGAATGCAAAGAGGACTGGGACCTTGAGGAAGCATATTGTCACCCAAATTCCAGTGAAGACTAACGGTTACTGCTAAAAGTCTGTTGCGATAACGTAAATTTATCTGCAATGGTTATCAAAAAAGCTGGAAAATACTGAAAATCAGGGGAATCTTGTTGTCACTTAGACACCAGAGAATACCACAAGTTGTTCTCAAACAGAGATCTTTGATGATGGTCTGTGTGACTACACCTAGTGAGTAAATAATAATAATATTAAAATTGATAATCAATAATAATTATAATGATAACATTAATAAAATTAGTATTAATTAGCGGTGGGTGCCCGATTGTGTCGGATCGTAAAAAAAGATTTAAATATATGTTAAATCATTCAGATTTCGTATTATTACAGCGCCAATTCTCTATTGAATATTATATTGTACCTAATGTATAGTACTAATTTGAAAAGTAAAAACAAAAATGACTTGAGTGCCATTAGCTAGAATCAAAATCCAAACATTTAGCGCTCCAGCCATTTGTCCTACCGATGTAGCTATTGAGAGATGGCCAAGAAAGATTTAATATCACACGACTTGAAGAAATGAATTGAACTTGAGCATACGCAAAAAGAAGTGAAAATATTTCGCCAATTTAAAATTAAGAGTTTGCATTCAACCTGCCGATATATGTCTGTATTTATTTATCTAAACAAACAAACAAACAAACAAACAAACATTTTACTCATTATAACCCACTCTTGGTGTATGATTATTATTTTCTTTTAATTTCAGTGTTATATGATCAGTAGTTTAAGGGTTTATCGGTTAAATATTTTCACACACAAAACAAACACAAACAATATACTTTTTATTTATATAGCTAATAATAATAATGATTATTATAATAAAATTAATTATTATGATAATAATAATAATAATAATAATAATAATAATAATAATAATAATAATAATAATAATAATTAGTAGGCATCCTGGCGTTGCAAGGTCTTAAAATGATATTTTAATTTATGCAGATTTCGTATATAATATTATGGGGTCAATTTTTCTATCGATATATATATATATATTATAAAGTTGTGATTTCAATAATAAAAAAATACATCCATCTGTTTTGGGTACACTAATTTGAATCGAAACCGGAACCAAAAATAAAAATATTTATTACAATGAATTGAAGGTCATAACGGAAGGAAAAATGTAAGCATATATATAGATGATGATGATGATAATAATAATAATGATGATGATGCCGACGATGACGATAATATCAATAAAATTAATAATAATGATAATAGTAGAATTATTACTGATAATAATGATAATAGTAATAAAACTATTAATAGTAACGATAACGTTGATAATAATGGTGGTAAAACATGATACTAATAAAAAATTAAAATCATTTTTATTATTATTATTATTATTATAATTATAATTATTATTATTATTATAATTATTATTATTATTATTATTATTATAATGCATGTGTATATAATAGTCGTCCTTAACTACCATAGAGAAAAGTTGGTAGTGACCGCAGACGTAAAATTTTAAAAAACTTTACCCCAATTTTGACCGCTTAACATTTATTGTTTTGGGCTCAAATTCAATTGAAATGTTTGACCCATCACAAAGTAACCTACATCTAGAATTTCAAGTGTTTAGATCCAAAATTGGCGGAGGAGTTTGGTAGAGTCTGCAAAGTTCAACTATGTAAACTTTGACTTCTTGTCACCCAAATGTTTGCACCTAAAACTGATTTAAAAGCTTGTTGCATATCTGAATACTCTTTATGTACAATTTTAAATGCTTAAACCCAAAATTTGCTTAATAGTTTACTAGAGACCACAAAGGTAAAGTCTTTTAAACGTTGACCTCTTGGAAGCAAAGTTTTTAGCAACCCCCCCAAAAAAAACAAACAAAAACAAAAAAGAAAGAAAGAAACAAAAAACAACGATTGAAAAGCTTGCCCTATGTTTGATTACACTTTCTGTAAAATTTCAAATGTTTAGACCAAAAATGGCTGAGTAATTTGGTAGAGACCGCAGAGGTGAATTTCCTTTAAAATTTGACCTCAGTTATGACCCCTTAACATTTATATGTATAGTTTTTGATGACCCCTTAACATTTATACGTATAGTTTTTGATGACCCTTAATAATAATAATAATAATAATAATAATAATAATAAGCATCATCATCATCATCATCATCATCTTCTTCTTCTACTTAGTCTCATCTATTCCTCGTCTACGTTGTCTTGTTTCTAGTTTTGTTTTTTTTCTTTCTCCTGCTCATTCTCTAAACTTCTTTTTCTCGTATTTTCCCTCTCCGTCTCCCCTCCTCCTCCTCCTCCTCCTCCTCCTCCAATCATCATCTCTGTATGCTTGTCTGCTTCGTCCTTTTCCTTTCTCCTAGTTTTACTCTCAACTACTTCTTCTAAACTGTTCAGGCATTTGTCTTGTTCTTTCCCCCTTCCTCCTTTCTTCTCGTTACTTTTCTTCTTCTTCTTCTTCTTCTTCTTCTTCTTCTTCTTCTTCTTTTTCCTATTTTCACCCTTCTCGTCTCCTCTCTCCTCTCTTAATTGTCTGTATATTCATTTTCTTTGTCTTCACGTTCTATTATGAGTTGTAAGAAAAAAAAAAGCGCTTTTTGTGTGTGTTTCGCTCGGGACGAACCGGAAGCGATGCTGGTTGAGACTGCGCGATTGCAAATACAGAGGAGAAAAACATTAATATATAGAAAAAAAAAAAAGAAAAAGAATAAATTAAATCACACGTAAAAAGAATAAGAGGAAATAATTAGCAGTCGAAATGGAAGGGGAAGTGTTATGAAAAACAACGCGAGCGAGAGAGCGGAAGGAGGAGAGATAGAGGTGGGTGTAACGGGAGAGTATGTGACGACGTGGGTTGGGTGGAAAGATGAGAAGAGTTAATTATGATTGTACACGAAATTAAAGCAAATCGCTAATTGATACACTATTAATGTCTAGTTGAGGGCGAGGGAAGGGAGACAGAAAAAAGAGAGAACATGAGACAAGGGGAGATAACCGTGGTAGAGGTCATGCTTAAGAGAGAGAAAGATACAATATAGACACAAAATGGGAGATACAAAAGCAGGGGTTGGAGTGAGAGGTGACGTGAAGAAGAGAGAAGGCAGGACAAATGAGGGAGAGGCGATGAAATACTATTATTATTATGATTAGAGAAAGAGATAAAAAGAAAATGGGAACAGGAGAGAAATACAGGAAAATAGGAAAAGTGATGTTTAAGGAGGAGGAATAATGGTGACAAAGAAATAAGAAGCAATGTCATCAGAGTGAGAGAGAGAGAGAGAGAGAGAGAGAGAGAGAGAGAGAGAAAGATATATATATATATAGAGAGATATAGAGAGTGTTTTATAGAAACATTAATATGTCGCTATACATTCACGAACATCTGGGAAGAAGCTGTTAGGCGCGCCCTATTAAGCCTTGATATATTTCTAAACCGGCTTCAAAACCTAGTAGGTAATGCCCTTTTCTCTTCCCTGCAACCTTTTTCTCACAGAAGAGACGTTGCGAGCCTGTCTCTTCTTTATTGTTATTTTCATGGTCGACTGAACTCCAATCTATGCCCTCTTACCAAACTATGACAAAAACATTCGACTAGTTACAACCACTATCAACAATTTTCTCCACTCTATATCTGTGCTTAAATCTAAACGGAGATTCCATGAACAAAGCTTTTTCACAGAACTCCTCGTCTAATAGAAACAGAAAGATAGACGGTAAGAAACAAGATAGAGGTAAGGTTAATGAGCGAGAAGAAGAAGAAGAAGAAGAAGAAGAAAAAGAAGAAGATAGAAAAAGAAGAAGAAGAGGAAGAATGGAGAGGAAAGGAAAGCGGAGAAACATCATTAAGCGAGAGAAAGAGAAAAGGGTATGATTAGTCGGTTATAGAACCTATAACACAAAGGAAAAGGGCGTACCCGTCGTTGACTGGGTTCAAAAGCAACCTACAGAAAATGGACTGTGATTGCTGAAAGTATGATAGGTTATGAAAAGGAGGGGTTTGTAAAGAGATAGGTTTTGATACTCAAAAATTTTACCCTAAGCAAAATATGATGAAAGTAAAGATAATTTTCGCGAAAATATATTTTTTTATATCAACGTTGTTCCCATTTGTAGCCAAAAGTGACCAACAAAATGATGCTTCCTTACAAAGAGAAAATGTTATATATATATATATATATATATATATATATATATATATATATATATATATATATATATATATATATATATATATATATAAATATACAAGAAATAAATGTTACCATAGTCAATAAAAGTTACTTTTATGGTAGAAAAGTTCATTGGTTTGTATTTTTAAGTAGTTTGTAAAAAAAAAAAACACATTTATTTTTAATTCACGAACCGGTTTAAAAACACCAGAATGGCAGCGACTTTGAAATGGAGAGCACCGTTTCCAATTTGAAGGAGGGGCATCTGAGCATTCTGTGTTCACAATTTAAGACAGTTCCGTCAACGTAAGGAATATTTATAAACATGTTTTAATGTTTTCCGTTATTTTGTGCTTGAGGAATATTCGATTATGGCATGTGTAGTTTATATAAAAATTAATTTAAGTAGTTATCGCCTCAAATTTCGTTTTAATTTCGATTCGCTGAAATTATTTCAAGTAAAGAGCATTAAAAACTATTTGAAAAAAAACCATGAACTGAACTTTTATTGACTATGGCAACATTTATTTCTTGTATATTTATTTTTTTGGGTAGTCGTTTGTTGGCTTTTCTGCTAAACACTTTTACTAAATAATATCGACGAAATATCGAAAAAGAAACAAAAACAAAAAAAAAAGTTTTTAAAAATAATGAAGCTTTACTTACTTTAGTAAAATAATCCGAAACAGCAAAATGGAATATTAAAAAGTAAACATGTAATTACTTTAGTTTTTTGAAGCAAAGAATCGATATAAATATGAATAAGAAAAAATGGCGCCCTTTTCAAGCAGAACAGCTTCGTTTCAGTTTTATAGTATTGAACGGTCTAGTATTGCGCCGTTGGATTCAGAGCTGTACTATTGTAATGTAAAGAACACGCAGAAAGGATTGTAATCAACTGAATTCCTTCTAGTACACCGACAAAAGAAGCTTAAACATATATATAAATAAAAATAAAAAGGTTATGTAAATATTTTTAAAAAGACACGTAATCACGTGAGCAGGATTTTTTCCTTTCTTGTGGCACGATAACAAGTAACGTTCTTATTTTTTATTATTTATCTATTTTCGAAAGAGTGCCACGTGCAAGTTGAGAAGGAGAAAACAGAGTTATGTAAAATTTGTGTCGAGAATTGTCTAAAGTTTTTTTTTGGCATTCACTTTAATACGAACGTGAATTTATGAGGTGAATTTATTCGTCACAATATGATTCAACTCAAAAATCTAACGTGACTTAAGATTAAAGTTAAGGTGTTATTATGGACCCTTACCCCTTTTAAAAAAAAACCTTGTTAAACTTTGTGACATATTTAACTTCTATGGAGGTCAGGCGCGAACGAACACCCAATAATTTTATTATACCATATTTCTTCAAACTAGAACATAATTATCAAAGTATACTTACGCAAATAGATCTGAAAAGTCTTTGTTAAAGTTTGTGCCATATTTCCATGGAGTACAGGTGCGAACGCTTACCCCACAATTTTATTATACCATCCCTATTTAAGTTGAAAAATACTTATCAACGTATTCTTATGTACATCTATATCAAAAACCCTTGTAAACGTTATTTTTTTCATTTTTTATTTGAATACTTTGGGGGCCAGGCGCGAAGGCAGACCTCACAATTTTTGCGAACCACCGTTCTGCCAGATCAAAGATACCAATTTCTGATCCTCTATACATATTCTATCATTATATGAAATCATTTTTTAAAAATAGTCAACCATATAGGAGTCTATTCGTGATCAGATACACACACATACGTTCAGCTTTATATATATATATATATATATATAAAAGAAATGAAATAGCTTACTTAAAAAAAATATTTTTATTACATTTTCAGCACAAACAAGTCACATTGCCACTTTGATGTAGGGGGCTACAATTGCTACTATATATATATATATATATATATATATATATATATATATATATATATATATATATATATATAGGTTTAAAAATATGTTAAGAAACACTTTAGCAAGAGTTAGACAAAACGCATTTATATATCGGAAAGGAAACAAATAGAGGTATATATATATATATATATATATATATAATTTTTAAAATATAATTATTCAATGACAAGTGTTTCGTCACCTACGACTAATCAGAGTGGCTAAATCTATCTATATATACCTGTGTGTATGTATATGTATATATATGTATGTATATATGTGTGTGTCTCTGTATTTGGTTGTGTGTTTCTGTGTGTATATATATTTATGTGGAAATATGTTTCACTTTTAATTTATACCAATCTATTAATTTATGAGATTCGATATAATTACAGAGCTTAAATTACAAAAAACTATATTCTAAATTTCAAGATGTTGACCATCTTACCATTTATTCCTTCAAGTATGTTTGACAAAAAACACTTATCAAGTTTGAAAGAAATTAAATACATATGAGCATCGATGGCGTAATAAATGGAAAAAAAGTAATTTCTCTCTCAATTTTCGGTGTTTCTAACCATGCATTTATTTTCTTTTAAAATTGCTAAGTGTTTTTTCCTCTGATTACTTATGGTCAAAATAAATTCATTGATGTATATAATAATTTATTAAATAATTTTGCGCTACGAAATAGGTGTTGACAAGAATTGTACATGTTATACATACTTGAAGTAATAAATGGTAAAATGGTCAACAGCTTAAAATTTAGAAACAAACTTTTATCATTTAATTGTTACTATATATATATATATATATATATATATATATATATATATATATATATATAGTGGAGATGGTAATTAATAAAAACTGAAGAAAATCCTCAATACTGTTGTAGAGCAAATATGCGTTTTATTTTTTATTTCCGTATCTTTCTGTTAAGTTACATTATTGTTTCGGCTACACGGCCGTTTTTTTGGCCGTCTGTAGCGTCCTCACATTATTGTTTCGGCTACAGACGGCCCAAAAAACGTATATATATATATATATATATATATATATATATATATATATATATCTGTGCGTGTGTGTGCGTGCGTATAAGCATATATATATATATATATATATATATATATATATATATATATATATATATCATTAAATAAAATATATCATTAAATGAAATAGACGTTTCTGTTTTTAGTCTATTCTAACCACCAAGTATAGGCTTCACTTCTGGCAGGAACTGGCTGATGTAATCGCATATCCTACTTCTTCCCAACATTATCAATAAAAAATAAATTTTATCAATAGTAGTAACTTCTGAAATGCTTGTAACTTTATTAAAATAATTAACCAATTCAATAATTAACCAATTCAATAATTAACCAATTCAATAATTAACCAATGCAATAATATACACGTTATTATAAATAAAAATAATTAAAATATATAAATTATTCAAAATAACTGACGATAAATCCAGAAGGATTTGAAATGGAAGTGAAGACCGTTAGAAAAGATGAAAAACAGGATTAATAGGCAAAAATAAAGTTTATTTATTTAATGAAATATGCTTAAGAGATAAAAATTATATATATATATATATATATATATATATATATATATATATATATATATATCACTTAACAAAAGGGAAGAAAAACATTGGTGCCACTGTTTTCAATATAGGGGGTTCTCTTTATAAAATAGGAACATTTCCGGAAGAAAAGATATAAAACAGGGACCGAAGAGAGTCAAATATTTCTCGAATCATCATCTGATCACTTTATATTATATTTGAAACCGGCGGTATCATTTTTCTACAGAGGAGTTACCACTTATCAAGGCCCAAGGATAAGGGTTAAAGAGTGTACAGTAGTCAATGGGACAATATCAGTAATTATTTGGTAAATTGGATTACTTAAGGGAACGACTCATCAAGAATTTGTTAACGTTGGACCTGAAGACGACCATATTGCTGGAATAGGCAAAAAGGAAGACACTTCCGCATGTGTGCAGTTCTAAGAAAGAAGTTTTGTTCATGGAATCTACGTTTAGGTTTAGGCACAGATAAAGAGTGGGGAAAATCATTGATAGTGTTTTCAGCTAGACGAGTGTTTCTCGTGAAATTTTGGTGAGAAGGAACCATAGATTTGAGCTCAGATGAGCACTTGCCATGAAAATAACGATCAAGTAGAGACAAGGGAAGAAAAAGGGCATACCCCACGAGGCTACGAAGTTTACTTTGAACTCTGTCAAGGCATAATAAGTGTTTCTAGCAGCTCTTGCCCAGATATGGCAACAATACTCCATCTTTGGACGTACCTGACTCTTATATAGGTAGAGAAATGCATCAGCAGTGAGATATCTACTGGATCGATAGAAGAATCCCACCATTTTTTCAGCGACCTTGGCAAATGATTTTATATACGTGTTCCATTTCAGATAAGAAGTAAAGGTCAAGCCCAGAAGCTTGTCAAAACATGGAGCCTCTCCAAGATGAGAGCCATTCATTTCAATTGATGCCAGATGAGAATCAGAGCATCGATGATGCAAAGATAGAAGCTTGGCTTTAGATGCATTAAAAGTAACTAGCCATTTCTTTCCCCATTGTACCACATGCTCAAGATCAGAGGAGAGAGAATCAAAAAGAACTAGGTCGTTTACGGTCTTTGATGTGCTGCCATAGATGATAGTGTCATGCCGATGTTTTTCTGATTTTCGGTAATGTTTATAAAATAAATATTACGTTCTCACATCGAAATTACTTTCATTATAATCTAGCATTATGCTCGGTTATTTTCCCACAGCACTACACAATTATATATATATATATATATATATATATATATATATATATATATATATATATATATATATATTTGTAGAAATATATTTTCTTATTATATATCAATCCTTATATAAGAAGCTCAATGTAATTACAGAACAATATAGAGAATAAATGACAAAAAGTTATATTCCAAAATTCATAATGTTGGCCATCTTATAATTTATTCCTTTAATTCAGTTGACTTATACAATTCTTGACAGTATCTGTTTCGTAGCGCAAAATCAATCACTTAATTATTATATCAGTCAGTGAATCTATAATGCCCTTAACTCATCAGAAGAAATAGCAACGATCAATCCGTCAAAAGGAATTGAAATGTGATTTTACATGGTAAAAATACGAAAACTGGAAGAGGAGCTGCAGTTTCCTTTATATCTTTCCATTACGCCATATTGAATTTTTATCAAACAAAGTCATTATTCGTACAAACAAATTTAATTATAATTATAATTTTTAAAATCATACAATTCAAAAACTATACTTACGTTTTGCTAAATTTAAAAATAATCTGAAAATTCTTTTGGAGGCAGAGTTGCTTCCCATGAAACTAATCTAACGAAATTAACTTTACTTATATTTATTAATTTTTATTTTCACAACGTATAGACATACAAATTCAACTAATAATTAATTTTTAATTTTAATATAGTTTTTAGGTCTTTCACTCAATATTATATTAAAAATTAATTAGTTAACCCTTATCCTCGAGTGGCCTCTTGGCCTTGATAAGTGGTGATGCCTATGTAAAAAAAATTAAATCGATTTATACCATAAATTAATTCACTTATTTTTCTAATACAAAATGTTAGTATTACAGATTATTTCAATCGATAATCGTAAGTTATTAAGTTATACTTCATATCCGCTAATGTTGAATTGTAAATTAATTAGTTACTTCCATTTAGTTTAATGTTTTATTTATTTATTTATATATTTATTCATATTATTATCAATATCAGCACCATCATCATTATTTATATTGAAAGTAATATTTTTAATTTAAACTTAACTCAATTCTACATACTACAATCTAGTCTTAATAAACATTTTACGAACTTGTTCCTTATTTAAGCACAATTATTTTTATCATTGTATATATCCTAATTCTCTATTAAGTATGTTTCAGAATTTCTACCTCCGATAACATGTTATTTTAATTATAATTAAATAAATGTATATTTAAGTTCAAACTAATTCTAAGTTTAATTCAAGTTAATAAGATTTATAAATATTGTTTAGACCTAAAAATTATAGACCATATCCAACCCAAATTTTCCTTATACTTTAAACCCCCTCTCTTATGTACTTTAATTACATATTATTTTTTATTTATTTTTTATTTTTTTATTCATTTTTATTTATTCATTTAATTTTTTAATTAAATTTAACTAATAATTCCGAAATGAATTTATAGACGTTGATTTAATCAGTATATATATTTAAAAAAATCTATAGTTTATCTTAGTAGATTTACAATAGATATATCTTATTATAATTATTTTATTGATTTTTACATTCATTTTAACAATTAACTCAGTTGGCTCATACGTATCAATCAATTGTTTATCACTTGTTGCATCATATATATTTTATTTTTAAATGAATATTTGGAGTGTGACTATTATAACTACATTTTTAATATTATGATTATTACCATCTTTTCTCTTCTTCTAATCCATAAATTACCTTACTTAACAAACTCAACGTTACAATCTATCAACATTACTATTAAACTAACTAATAATACCATGATCTATTTCTATTCCCTATACTAATTTAATATGTAATTCTTCCTCCACTCCTAATTGTATAATATAGATGTACACTCTTTTTTATCACTCCACATTAAAATAATATATTATGTGTAAAATATTAACATACTTACCGTCATTGTTTATATTAAATATTTTTTAGATATATTTTGCAATCCTATATGCTATCAGAATAAGGATTGCATAAGTCAAGTGACTTAAAGGAATAAATTATAAGATGGTCAACATCATGAATTTAAGAATATAACCTTTTGTCATTTATTCTCTCTCTCTCTCTCTCATATATATATATATATATATATATATATATATATATATATATAAAGTGAACGTGTCTGTGTGTGTGTCTGGCTGTCTGTGTACATTTTCCTTCGCAATAAATCTGTTAATTTTCAGTCTACAGACTCGAAATTTTATACACAGGGTACTGAGATTTGGAAAAATCTATGTGATTGGTTTTCGGCCAGATATTTGCCTGTTAAGTGGTCAAAGTTAAACGATTTGACCTTTGAGAACTCTACCAGACTCCTCCGACAATTTCGGATCTAAAAACTTGAAATTTTAGATATAGGTTCCTTGGACATGAATCTAACTTAATAACTCAATTTGAGCCCAAGAGAATAAATGTTACGGGGTCATAATAGGGGTCAAAGTAAAAAAAATTGACCGTTTTGTTTTTTCATTGCTTTTTTCTTTGGCTCAACAGACACATCAAAACGCCCGGGCCAGGCTGAAATGCTAATATATATATATATATATATATATATATATATATATATATATATATATAGTCTTTGAAGTTTTTAACATTTGAAACTATACAAAAAAAATTATTTTTTATCATTCGTTAAAAAAAAAAACATCTAGTCAGTAAGTCATTTAATCACCTGCAATCACTGCATCAATATATATATATATATATATATATATATATATATATATATATATATATATATATATCTTGAATAAAACGATTCAAAATTGTGAAAGAAAAACTTAAAAATCAGTTTCAAAAGGAAAAACAAAATAATATTTAGTCTTCGAACTGAAAAATTGATTTTTTTTCACTTTGGAGATAAAATATAACATCATACCAAAACATAGACTGCCTTACTCAAGACTAATATGCTTTAGTTTGGTGTCTTTAAATTCTCCCCCCCCCTATTTTCGCTGATCAGGAGACTATGTTTCAAAGGACAAAACTTTTGTCAAATTATTGTCAATATTTATTGTCAATTTAAATAAAATGAACATCGTTTCCGAAACGATTGTTCAATCAAGTTGATTTTGTTTGTTTTTCCTTTTGAAACTGATTTTTAATTCACAATTTTGAATCGTTTCATTCAATATTTATATAGCTCTAGGATATATATATATATATATATATATATATATATATATATATATATATATATACCGATTAAGCTTGTTATATATCAACAGTACAATGGCACTGTTTTCTTTTAAAAGTATTAATACATTTACTAATACATTGAAATAAATTCCCTCTAATATATATATATATATATATATATATATATATATATATATATATATATATATATATATATATATAATTAGAGATTTGTTGTTCAGTTTTTGTAAATTTTCAAATTACCACATACCCCCGGGTAATTTCCACGTATATTTTTTCCTAAATATTTTCCTTGCAATCGATTAAAAATTATAAGCCAGGAAAAGATGTATTTTAATTTGAAAACAAAGCCAGATTGTATCGGTTCATCTTTCCTGTACAACATGCTACTTTAAAGTTTTCATAAACAGTTGAAAATCGTCGACGACTGGTACGCAAAATAAGAAAACAATGTAAGAACAAAATATTAATAACGCCCTCTCTTATTGTTACGAACGAATTTCTAAATGACAATACCATCTTAAACATGGGGAGGGCGTGGGCTTTGTGTGCTTTCCTTCTATGAATGAAGTTTTAATTTTATTTTAATTATAAAAATTTAGTGGGTTATTAAATTGATTTGCTGTAAAAAACAAAAATAAAAACGAGATGCAAATAATAATAATAATAATAATAATAATAATAATAATAATAATAATAATAATAATAATAATGACAAATTGGAAGATTAAAATTTTTAAATGATTATGTGGCGAAAAGAAAAAAAAACAATTATTTTAAAATTTCGCGTAGGAAAACTGTTTCGCGCATGAGCTAACCGTAAATTAATACTAATGTCCGGCCCAGTCTTGCTTAATCGGTCAAAAATTGAAAATTAAACAAAATACTCGTAGATCATAACACTTTCGATCGATTGTTAACATTTATTTATGTGTTTCTACCACCGTTTATTTAATTTTCAGTTTGAACGGGTATCAGTTGTCCATCTGCTGGGGATATTGGGCAGCCATTCTTTAAATTCTAACTAAAAAAACTGAGACTGTTTTGAACAAAAAACACACTTTAAAAGAAGTTTCAACACAAATAAATTTATTCAGATATATAGACAGAGTATTGCCTTTGGTAACATTTAATTGTTGAGTATTTGTTTATCATTTATTTTCTTTTTTTGTCAATTAAAGTACCAAATGGTGCAATCCAATTCTTCTTTATGAGGTGCGTGTATAATTTTAATTTGCCTTTTAATTAAGAAAATCTTCAAAATGATTTCTTTTCATCTATATTTTTCATTTGCATCCAAAGAGATGTGCCATAAAACTTTAAATATTCCAGAAGAAGCTGATGACCGACACCGCCAATGTACAGCTGGCGCCAACGAAATTTAAAACCATCGTTCAGACCATTTACAACTTTTTTAATAATCAAGTGAACTCCCTCGGTTATAAGCATTTAGCGAGTAGACGCGAAAAGTTTACAACGGGATCAGGCAAGTTGTCCCTGATAAAGGACCAATAAATAAAATAAATTAAACTCTTTGAATCAATGTTAAATCTGTAAATGAGATTTATTGCCGATTCTGTGCCCTTTCTCGGTCTTATGTTGTAAATGAACAACTTCTATAAAAAATATTTGTGCTTGTTTCATTTTGTATTGTCAAAAATTAAGAATAAAAAATCAGTATCGGAATCGGAAATTAAGCTATAATTTTTCCGATTCCGATACCGATTCCGATATCTTAAAAAGTTCCGATTTTTCCGATTCCGAATAACTGTCCCAACCCTAATATATATATATATATATATATATATATATATATATATATATATATATATATATGTGTGTGTGTGTGTGTGTGTGTGTGTGTGTGTGTGTGTGTGTGTATATATGCAAAAGCAATTACTGAACTGTTAATTGATTCCATGATAAGATAGAGCACGAAATCAATTGAAATGTAATAGCACCAACAGCTTGAAGACGAGACCTTTAGCAGAACTGTTTTGGTTAAGAAGCTCTAACTTATTTTTATTGCGTTCATGCTGTTAATGACATTAAAAAACGATAATAAATGTCAGTCTTTCATTAATCTTCCTCAGGAAAACATTGGCGGAATCCCGGGGTGAATTTCGGCAGGAATATTGGATAGAATATTTATTCGAACGGAAGTGCAATTTGACGTCTCTGCTCTTTAGTTAAAACGGCAGTTGCAAAAAATGGCAGTTGGTAAGATAAAACAAAGAGAGTCATTAAATGATATATATATATATATATATATATATATATATATACAGAGAGAGAGAGAAAGAGAAAGAGAGAGAAAGACAGACAGACAGACAGACAGAGACAGAGTTAGAGAGAGAGAAAGAGAAAGAGAGAAAGGGAGAGAGAGAAAGAGAGAGAGTGAGAGAGAGATTTAGAGAGATTTGGAAAGAGATTTAGAGATATTTAGAGAGAGATTTAGAGAGACAGACAGAGAGAGAGAGACAGTCAGAAACAGCTAGGGAGAGAGATGACAAAAAACGATAGAGAAAACAACAGCGAGATACAGAGCAAGATGGGAGGATATGATGTAAATTAATAAATATTAAAAACAAGTAGAAAATCGTTGAAAAAGGAAGGTGGCAGAGAGAACTTCCTCTTTTTTTCGTTTTTTTTTTTTGCTTTTCATAGTTTGTTTCTCTTTTATTTTTATTTTTCTTCTTATTCTTTCAACGCCAAATTAACTACATTATAGTTAAATTAAGGAAGCTATTTCTGGTCATATTAATCTTACACATATACTAATGTCTCATATCTTTTTGACTTTTGAATCTTTTCTAAATACTTTTGGAATACGGTATTTTCTTTTTTGCAAAATAGTCGCCTCTTATCTAAACCCAGAGGCCACGCGAGGATAAAGGTTAATTAGTGTACGGTAGTCATTGGGACAATAGTAATCGTTCCTATTTACAATGTCTCCCCACGGGACAGAGTTACACACCAGGGTCGTTTTTAATGTGGAGAATTTGGTTATTTCAGTAGACGGTTAAATAAGAACTTGTTTACGTTGGAATTGGAGACGACCAGATTGTAGTAAGCTGGAAAGCAGGCTAGAGGAACAGAGTTCCATAGACGAGCAGTTCGAGGAAAAAACTTTGTTTATTGCATCCAAGTTTAGGTTTAGACATAGACAGTGAGAGAAATTATTGATAGTGGTTTTAGCTTAACGAATATTTTTTGTGAGGGGACCATAGATTAGAACTCAGACGAGAACTTGTCATGAAAATAACTATATGGCAGATATAGTAAAAGCAACGTTGCAGGGAAAAGAAAAGGGCATCATCTACTAGGGTACAAAGTCGGTTTTGAACTCTTTCAAGGCAGGATAGGTTACTTCAAACTGCTCCTGTCTAGATGTGAAAGAGTACTCCATTCTAGGACATAATTGGCTCTTATACAGGTAGAGGATTGGATCGGCGGTGAGATATCAACTGGAGCGGTGGAATGATCCAACCATTTCTCCAGAGACATTGGCAACGGATTTGATGCATGTGCTCTATTTTAGATCGGAAGGTCAGATCCAGAAGCTTGTCACATCATGGAGGCTCCCCACGACGAGAGCCATTTTCTTCACTTCATAAAACAATCTTCTAATCTGGATTTTTTAAAACAATTGTGTTGATACATCTATTACAAAAATGATTGATTACTGAAAATGTGTCGAACTATTTTTTCTTCAAGCTTATGCTTATAACATTTTTTGTAGAATTTTCTGGTGAATACTATCAAGAATTAGTAAATTCCTGTGTTTTCCTTCGTATGGTAAAGAGTAATATCTTTGAAAATCCATTTTGAAGTATAGATCTAAAACTCTTTCCACTTACGATTACCAATACTACAATCTAAAAGGTTATGTAAAAAAAGCTACATTCCAAATATTTCATTCAGAAATTTACATTTTTATAAAATGAGACATTTTACACTTGATCACAATTATGAGACCAGGGGTGTAAAGTGTTTTATTAGTTCAGTTACAGATTAGCAATCACTTCGTAAAGGTGTCACCATGCTTAAAGCAAGCAAACTTCGCGAAGTTGAGCGTGCTCGAATTCTAGATTTCCACAAGCAAGGTTTGACACAGCTGACGATAGCAGCTAAGGTAAATCGCAGTAAACTGTAATTTGCAACTTTCTATAGAAGAATGAGATTTATGGAAAAGCAAAATCCACTGGTAGCTACCTTCCCCAAATTCTCCAGCATTAAGTATGAGAACAAGTGGGGTCCATCCTTTGGGACATCCTGCATGCTCATCGGACATGAACCCAATTGAAAATGGTTGGGGATGGATGACAAGATATGTTTATCGAAATGGTAAACAATATGCAACAAAAAATGAACTTTGTGAAGCTATCTTCAAAAGCTAAAGCAACATACCCCGCTCCTTAATGGAAACGCTTATTTTTAAGTCATCAAAAGCAGTTGAGGTAGAACTCAGTATTAAATTTGATTGTTGAATGCTTTCATGCATCGTAAAATGTTTATCTATAATTCTGATCGTGTAAAATGCTGCATTTTATAAAAATGTAAATTTCTGAATTAAATGTTTGAAAAGTAGCTTTTTTTGCATAACCTTTTAGGTTGTAGTATTGGAAACCTTAAGTGGGATGAATTTAAAATCTATCCTTAAAAAAGCTTAGTCTTCAAAGATTTTTAAATGGTCTCAAATTTTTGATCAAGAGTATATATATATATATATATATATATATATATATAGTGTAGGTATACATATATATATACGTATAAATGTATATATATAGTTTATATATCTACACACACACACACACACACATATATATATATATATGCATATATTCACTCTCTATACTCGTAAATCGATTTATTGCAGATTAGTAAAATAGCAATATTTCACTAAATAAACGTAAACACAAAATGAAAATCATATCATCAAACGACTCCTTTAAGGTTAGTTTTTCAAAAAGATTTTATTCAAATTAAAGCGATATTTACGAAGTTATGACAATTTATTTTTGATCGAAGAATTTCCCCTGTCCATTGCTTTATTGCAGGTCTCTTAAAATGTTGTTTTAGGGGAAAAATACAATTCATATCTTGCGAACTGTAATTTTTATTATATTTTTCTGTCAAAGAATAATAAACAAAAACATATCCTAGGTATGAGCCTTATATAAATTAATTATTTATCCACTCATCCACCATTTTTTAAATAACTAAAACAACCCTTTGTCACCGGAGGAATTATTTGATCTTAAAAGGAGTTATGGCTCTAGCAACATCAACTATGTTCCTCCACAAGGCATCCTTTGAAGTAAATTAGTCTCCTCCCTCATAAACTTTTCTTTTTAATATTTACTAAGGATATTCAATGGAGTTAAGATCTTGATAACACGGTGGTCAGGTCATGAGAGTTTCCCCAAAGAATCCCATAGATTCAAGGAAGGCTGCAGTCGCCCCAAGCAGAATGGGATGGTACATTGTCATGTATAAAAATCTGAAAGCGACGTGATAATGGTAGTTCATCTAGCCATGTCGACAAATGATTATCCAAAAAGGCCGTGTACGTATTGCTGGTAAGCTTGACACCTTCTGGCGCTCGCAATGGTTCAACCAACTTATCCCCAATGATTCCTGGCCAAAACATGATGCCTCCACCGCCTTGTTGGCAATGAACTCTGTAACGGATTGGAGTTCCGTTTGGATTTCAAACTTTGGTCCATCTATCCGGACCGTCAAGAGTAGCATGGGCCTCATCCCTAAATAGGACTTGTTGGAAATCAATTTTCATGTAATTCTATGGCCAAGCCATTCGTTTTCCCTATGTTGTTTGCGCAATGGAGGCATTGGAAGAGGTTTAATGTTCCTTGCAATCTCATTCATCACGTTGTATCGGGCATGCCTGGATCTTGGAGTGATTCCAGCTTTTGCAAAAACGAAAGCACTGGTGCTGTTTGTGTTTCGGTTGACTTCCCTACGAATTTTCCGAATATAATGATAAAAAAGATGACCTTATTTTTCTGAATTTTGTG
This sequence comes from Euprymna scolopes, assembly GCF_053919585.1. Classification (NCBI taxonomy): domain Eukaryota; kingdom Metazoa; phylum Mollusca; class Cephalopoda; order Sepiida; family Sepiolidae; genus Euprymna; species Euprymna scolopes. Next base: position 17,575,979 of record NC_136489.1, on the reverse strand, counting down.
TTCGGGTTGTTCAAGAATGCAGCTAAGGATTTTGGATCCCATTCCAGCTCCGTGGCTAGATTTTTGATGGACAGTCCTTCTGCGAGTCCAGCAACTATCCTTTGCTTTTTGATAACATTTATTCGCCTGATTTTTTTGCCATTGTAAGAAATCTGCAATAAAGCGATGGTCAGTAAAATTTATTTGATAATAAATAAAATGCCATAACTTCGTGAATATAGCATGAATTGGAATAACATTTTGGTAAATAATTAAACTTGAAGCAACCCTTTAATGGTACAATTTTCATTTTTTTGTGACGTATATTTGAGGAAATATTGATATTTTACTAGTCTTCAATAAAGCGATTGACACAGTTTATATCCATATTATTTAGATAGATTAGCTCGATGATATGTGGGAACAATCTTTAGTCAGTCTTATATTGTGGCGATACTACATTACATAAAGGCTTCAAGGTTTAACCACGTGAAAATATTCGATGCCAAAACAGTTCGATGTTATAGACTGCAACGTTCTGGAAATTCATGCGATTATATTAATATTATTAGTGTCTATCGATGTAACCTCCGACTTTTTTAAGGTGTATTTTGTCAAACTTGGAAATGTTTCTGTCAACCTCGGGAGTTTGGACGGAATTTTTTACGGAACCTTTCATTTACTTCACTTAGTGTTCGAATCCTTCAATTGGCAGTAATTATCACGTCCATAAGATGATTTCGATACAAATATATAAATATATATTTGCAGATAAGTACGCTCAATATCAAAGGTGCTTACTGTCAGAGATGCTGCTTGTTTAGTAGTACTGAACTGTTAACTGTAAGAAGCTTCATGACCCAAATGCATTATTTTAAAGAAGAAATCGAAAACATAAAACAAATCGAAAGCAAAAAGCGCAATTGATCTACAAATATAGACTGATCAGAAATAACGACGGCAAGGGGAGATACCGAAGAGAAGGGGTTGCGCGAAGAGGTGAATGCCGTCTCGAATTTGATCGAAAACTGTTGACACATGGGAAGCAGTGGAGCGAGCAAATGGTGTCTGGAGACACTGACTAATTTAGAAAATCTGATTGGTAAGAGTTACGGAAGTGGAACAGAACTGGTTGAAAAGGAAATGGAAGGGAAGGAGGAGAGGGATGACTGGGTTTTAAAGACGAAAGATAAAAGAAATTGATGAAGTATATAAAAATAGTACGACGGGGATGCTGATCAATTGGAAAAAAAAGAAGAGATGAAGAAATGTTGTTCAACTTGATAAGATTAAATTCTAATGATAGTGCTAAAGCGAGAGAGTAAACTTTAGAAGGAGAGAAGTGTATGAAATGAAAATAAGGAGAAAAAGAAAGAAAAAGGGGAAGAAGAATTGAATTAATTAAAACTCGAAAGAAGTAGAATTGGAGACAAATACGACGAATAGCAAGAAGTAGAAAATAAAGAGTGAAAGGAATGAGAACAAAAAATAATGAAAACTATGAAAAGGAAAAGAAAACCTTTTCAGAAAAAGAGGACGTAGAGAGGAAAGAAAGAACACTAAAGAAAATACAAAGGAGATATGAAAAGAAAAACAAAGAAAAAATGAGAAGAAAAAAGTGAAAAGATGAAAGAAAGGGAAGACAAACGAATGAGAAAAATCTGAATAATATTAATAATTTCAACAATATTAATAATAATAAAAATAATGATAATAATAAATGCAGACTCTGTGAACAAAGAGACGAAACAGTAAAACACATAATAAGCGAATGCAGTAAACTAGCCCCCCCCCGCAAATTATAAAAATAAACACAATCACGTGGAAAAGGGGATATACTATTAAAACAAATGCATCTTGAACACCCAAATAGTATTTGAAAATGAAAGTCACAAAATCTTATGGGACATGGATTTACAAATAGAAGAAACACATCTAAGCAAGAAGACTACATGCCATAATAATTAAAAAGAACGACAAGTCTGTCAGATTTTGCCGTTCCAACAGACAACATAGTGAAGATCAAGGAGATGGAGTAGCGACTAAAAACGAAGAAGGTCAAGATAACGCCAAGAATAATAGGAGCACTTGGAATAATACCGACAAACGTTGAAAAAAGAATGAGAGAAATTGGAATTAAAGGGATGGCTAAGAAGATACAATGGATAATAAGAATGAAAACGGCTGAAATATTAAGGAAAACTCTTGAATGCGGAGATTAACACACATCAGGTTGAAGGCACAACTCGGACACTCAGATGTAAAACTAAATATTAAATATAATGTTTTTATGTATGACATTTTACTGTTTTTATATATAATATTTTTCATGTAAGATGTACTTACCTGCATCAGACGGTCAGGTCGTGTATCCGTTATGCTTTATTTCACAATGTCTTCCCTTCGTCAGGTGTGTGTTCGACTTTATAACGTGCATGGCAAGTTTTATTGTAAATGGAGTAGATTCGCAGAAATTTGAAATGAATTTATGTTTCAAATGCATAATTTTTAAAATATCGAACGTGTGTTGTTACTTGATATTATTTGCAGATTTTATCAAAAGAATCCCTAGGAATTACAATTTGTATTATCTATGTATTAATACCGTAATACCTTTAACGTACGTACGTGTGTCACGGTTTCCAGATTATAAATTATTCGACTGAGCGATTCTATATACTAAAAAGGTATAGGTGATAATATAGTACGGACATGAAATTAGGATATAGATACGCTAATTCAGTAATCGTAGTATGTTATTAGCGTCTATTCTTCTTTTTAATAAATAGTAATCCCGATCATCGAAGACCGAGTGTAAATAAAGAACAAAAATTAAATGATGTGACGTACGTGAAACTAAAATATACCTTCTTGATCTTCTGGCCAGGATTCAAGTGTTGTATTTATTCTGGATAAAGATGGTTTGATGATATTGTGGAGTTTCATTTCGCGCCGAGTGTCCACTACATCATAATATATCACACACTCACATGTCTAGTAAAGATAAACCGTAATAACTAGATATATTCTTACATACAGGGAGACCCCCCTCCAAAACATAGAAAGTATATCTAGAACATATGGTGTAGAACGGAGAAAAAAGGCCAAAGACCCTAGTGTTTTGATGTGATGTTTTGAATATAATAAACTAGTTATGACCAAAGTTTCATTTCATTCGGACAACACACTAAGAAACGGGGCCTAATTAGTCGGGACCTGTTTTTTTTGGGTAATCCTCATATTAGATTACTTAGATAAATACTTTTACAGTTTAGCAAAAGGGCTATAATAATATCGCGTGCTACATACTTGGCCTTTTGGCCAAGATCAAAGTGTAGTATCTGTTCTTCACATGATGCACTTCCATTTCTTATTCTCTTTCGGTGGAGGAGCAGTCCTTCACGACTGAGACATTTTTTTAAAATTTTTGTACCTTTTCTCCACGTTAAAAAACGACCCTGGTGTCTAGCTCTGTCCCGTGGGGAGGCATTGTAAATAGTTACAATAATATCGCGAGCTTTCCAATCACGCCGAACTTCCACAGAATGCCAGCAGCAATATATCACATATGAAAGATGTCGCTGTTGTATTTCCACAAGCCCCGCTAGTTTGGATTATCCGGACAACTATTCTCATCTCACAGAAAATTCTCGAGTTCGACAAGATACTTATATGTGTCGAAAAATAAGAATCATAATCAAAACAATCAAATAAAACAGAATTAAAAAAGGGTGATTACAACCAAAGTCAGTCGCACCCAAACTTGCTTACAACGCAAGGTGCAAATTTTTAACTTATTAAACAGCGATAAAACAATGACTATTGGTCATTTGTGACTGAATTCTGGTGGACAAGTCAGCTATATGCACAAGTTTGCTTGTACAAAACATGGTTGAACTGTAAAAAGTTTTGCAATTTTTCATTTATTAATGATTCCATCGGTTATTAGCATTATATTTTATCTACCCTGTAACTAACTGCAGTTAATATCACAGACGGTATAATCACGTCGATATATACTGGTTCTCATGAGAGGTGCTCAAGTGGTTAATGACACGACCTATGTGTTTCAGTTTCAAATTCAATTCGTTCCACAAAAATCACGTTAACCTAGGACGTAGGTAACCTTAACACGGTTTCTCCTGTAAGTACTCGATGTCTTCCTGGCAAGAATTCTGATTAGAAAAGTATCGTGGAAACCAATGCAAAGAATAGAATCTTCAGATTCCTGCGATATGACATGATAATGATCGGTTCTCCTTAGATCATCAGAGTTAAGCAATTATGAATCTGGCCAGTACTAGATGGACAACCATTTGGAAATATTAAGCACTGAATGTATCCGGGTAGGCAAGGTTAATGTGAATGTATTCGTGTAGGTGAGTTGAGGGAGATGAGCGTATCTGTCTTAAACAATTTCAGGTCATGCAAAACCGGATAGAAGCAACTTGTTAGCTCTGTACGACAATCTTCTAGTGATAGTTTCACAAACAAAGTATCCGTTCCAATTTACCTTGAGCCAGCATGGAAGTTGTAAGGCCCAGAGTACTGGCACGAGAGAACTCATGTCAGTGCATAATCTGGTCTAACCACAAATAGCCAATCATAATAATTAAGCGCATGTTTCTATTTGACATACGACCGCGATGAATTGCAATTTCAAACATATTGTAACTGTAATTATGCTCAAGGAAATTTGACAGACCTGATAGTGCAAAATCATATTTATTAAACTAATCAAACTGCCAGAAAGAAAAAAAAATATTGTTACCAAAGAAACTAAAAACAGTGTATTAAATTAAGAATGAAAAAAAAAACAGATAAAAAATTTAAAAAATATGGAGGAACATGCAAAAATAGAAAAAAAAAAGGAAAAGAAAACAAAACTTCTGTGAACAAAGTTTCTTCCTAGAACTATCTCTATATTGAACACAATACCGCGGACTGCTTTCCAATGGTCGTTTACAAGTGCAATGTATACAAGTTCTTGATAAGCTGCCCTCTTAAATAATCAAATTCCATCCAATTTAAAACCAAATACCAATTTCACAGTAGTGTCTCATCGATGACATGACAAACTCATTAACCATTATTCTTGAGTGGCCTTTGTGCCTTGATACAAAATGCAAACATAAAGAAAGAACATTTAAAAGAGCGAATAAAGAAGAATGGGATAAACAAAACGAGGGAAATAGTAAGTTATTTATCATAAAAAAGAAAGCAATAAAAATAACACGAAGAAAATAGAACCCGTGACATAACGAATACATTCAGTTCTAAGTGACACACTTAGAAAGGTTGAGAGTTCATTCCTCACTGCGGACAATTGAAAATTAATAAAGAATCCTATCCGGTCATGGTTGAGGGAACGAGAACATGCGTGTGGATTTAATTCTGAACAGATTCCCGAATTCAACAGAAAAATCCCTGAGTTCGATAAGATACACCTGAAGAAGGTCAGGTGTTCCTATTTACAATGCCTTCCCACTGGACAGAGTTAGACACCAGAGTCGTTTTTTAACGTGGAGAAAAGGAACAAAAATAAAAAAGTGTTTCAGTTGTGAAGGATTTCTCCTCCACTAACAGAGAACAAGAAATTGAAGTGCAGCATCTGAAGAACAGATGGTATTTATTTGCTCCCCCACCGAGCAAATTAGGCACAAGGCCGATTTTTTATGTGAGGAGTGAAGGGAGGGGGAAGGGAAAAAAGGGACCAGCTCCCGAGAGGTGGGAAATGGGAGCTGGTTAATGGTCAGGCATGTGGGGTTGCCCCCACATCTGGTCTTTGCTAGTCATAGCTAGTCATAGCTAGTCATAGCCTGCAGCATCTGAAGAACAGATACTACACTTTGATCTTGTCCCGAAGGCCAAAGTTTCAAAATAAATTTAAAAAGTGACATGAAGAAGGTCAGATGTTACAGCGTTAGAAACAATATGGAAATAATAGCAATATGAGAACAGTAATTGGAGGTTACATCGGCCGAAACGTTGTTAAAGTAACATCCAAGATAAAAAAGTCGTCTGAATACTTCAAATCAACCCTTATCTAAAAAAAAAATGCATAAACATAACATGTAAAAAATATAGCATGAGTCATTAAATGAAATGAATAAATTCATGAATTGAAAATTAAATAAGAAAGATAAAAAGGAGGCACAGAAAGAAGAAAAGCTTCGAGATAGAAAAATAATAAAGGACAAAAGAAAAAGAGGGAGTAAAGAAAAGAAAAAAGAGAATGTATCAGTCATTATAAAATATCGATCATGTTCGACGTATGTTTTGCAATGGCTGATGTTTCCTCGCGCTCTTTTTATAACAGCAGTGTATGATATCGCCTGTTCGATTTCTGTTTGTCTATTTGCCGGCACCTCTTTTCCGCCATCTTTTTCCCGCCATCTCGTCCCCGTTGTTTTGCATTCAGCAAAAGATCACTTTCAGTCATATTAAAATAGACACAGAATTATAATTAAATGCACATTTAGCATGGAGGAAATCCTCTGCGGTACTGGCGGCCGGAGACTAACACATTCTTCAGGCGTTTAATCGTTTTAATAAACACTCACACACTGTAAGAGACGTCCTTGCATTTTTATGACGAGCTTTGTCCGTCGGTTGGTTATACTTTAATATAATTAATAATCATTATCATCATTGTCGTCGTTGTCGTTGTCGTCACCGTCGTCGTCATCATCATCATCGTCATCGTTGCCGTCACCGTCATCATCATCATCATCATCATCATCATCATCATCATCATCATCGTCACTGTCATCGTCGCCATCGTAATCATCATCATCATCATCATCACCACCACCACCACCACCACCACCGTCGCCGTAATTATCACCACCGTTACAATCGGCGTCGTCGTCGTCGTCGTCGTCGTCGTCATCATCATCACCATCATCATCATCATCAATTAAGGTTCTGTCGACCTATCATGCTCTGAGTAAATGATCGTCATCATGGTCGTCGTCATCATCATCATTATCATCATCATCGTCGTCAACAACAGCAGCAATAGCATCATTATCATCAATTTAGATCCATTCTCATACCCTGAACTCAACCTGCTTCCTCAAGTGTTGCACATTTACTAACCCAAGAACTCTCGTCCATTATTTTAACGTGACCATTCCCCCAACATGATAATACCATCAACGTATATTCTCTTCTACACACTTTTCGACGCTATTAAACTTGAATCTTCCTCTGAGGTAACCAGAACTAAGCTTGTCTTCAAACCCACGTTACAGGTTCATCATATTTTTGAGTTATTATTTCTCTCTATGCAACGCATGTCCTCAACACATATTGGCCATGTTTCACTTCCGTTCATAATCAAAATGTGTACACATCCCTGATACGAGGGGTGTGCAACAAGTTATGCCCCTGACCCACTTCCAGTTGTCTGATCTAGCTGAAATTTTGCATGGGCAATGATTTATATCTCTACGTGTTATGTGGCAAATTGCAGCTCTGAACTAATTGTAGTTTCTGTTTTACAGGTGTTTGAACTGAGTCAGGTGTGAAATGGGGCCTGTTGAATGTCAAGCAGTGATCCGGTTTTTGTATTTGAAAGGACGCACACCACAGGAGACTTTTGATGAAATGAAAGAAACTTATGGTGATAATGCCCCATCATGTGACCTTGTAAAACACTGGCATCGTGAATTCAAACATGGCCGGAAGTCTGTAGAAACAGCTCCCTGACCTGGTCGCCCCCCCTTCTGCCATCGATGAGTCAAGTTGAGGCTGCTTTTTTGGAAGATCGGCACATTACTATTCGCCAAATAGCCCAAGATGACAAGACATCATGGGCTATTTGGCGAATAGTAATGTACAGGGTCTGTGGAAACTACCATTCGTGACCATTTTCGTATGCATAAGGTGTCTGCCAGATGGATTCCCAGATTGCTCACACCATTCCAGAAGCTAGAACGCGTCGAATGCTCGAGGATGAATTTGGAGATGTGCCAAGAAGATGAGTCAAAGTTTTTCAAAAGACTGATTACACAGGATGAAACCTGGGTCCATCACTATGATCCAGAGACCAAAGCCCAGTCAATGCAGTGGAAGCACTTGGACTCACCACCTCCAAAGAAGGCAAGGGTGCAGCCCTCCGCTTGCAAGGTCATGCTCACAGTCTTCTGGGACCAGGACGGAGTAGTGATGACAAAGGGCAAAGGGTACCACAATTACAGGAACCTATTATACTGGCAAATTACTGGCAAATACTGGCAAATTACTGGCAATTACAGGAACCTATTATACTGGCAAAGGGTACCACAATTACAGGAACCTATTATACTTCACTTTTGAGGAAAATAAGGGAAGCTATCAAAATCAAGAGGCGGAGCAAGATCAGCAAAGGTACCCTTCTCCTGCAGGACAATGCTCCGGTCCACAACTCGCATGTCACCAGATCAAAAGCACGGGCGTGTGGTTATGAAATCCTCCCCCATCCTACCTACTCTCCTGATCTTGCACCCTCTGACTTTCACCGCTTTCCAGCCATGAAGTTTTTTTTTTTAAAGGAAAGGGTTTCCCAGATGATGCAACCTTGATTTCTGAAGTCACGTCGTGGTTGGAAGACCAACCTGAGGTGTTCTACAAAAACGGTCTCCAAAGCTGCATTCAACGATGGGAGAAATTCATAACTGTAGGTGATTCCTATATAGAGAAAGACTAATAACTGTGTCAAGTTTCGTTGCTCTTCTACTATGGAAGTGGGTCAGGGGCATTACTTATTGCACACCACTCGTAGATTCTCTGATTGGTCCGAAATGGTAACAGACTGATGATTAGTAATGGCAGCACGTCTTCTTCACCTTTCCTTGAAATATTACGAAAATCAACTCAGCAATCCAGACTATGATTGAGGACGACTAAAGAAACATTCACACTACGCACAGATATATTTTATTTAACATTTTATACTTATACTATTTAGTCACTATTTACACGCGTTATTACATTTTCCCTGAAGGAGAAACACATTATTAATATACTAGCAGGATCTGCTAACCTGCGTTGCTCGGTGGAAGCATGCCCCTCTCGTCTCATAGAAAATTTTTTACTACGGCTGTTGTTGTTGCCCAACACCCAACCTTCTCATGTTAAGAAAGGCTTTCGGAATAGACACCCACAACCTCTTCATATTAAGAACAGCTTTATATATATATATATATATATATATATATATATATATATATATATATATATATATATATATATATATATATATATATAAGCGAGATAAGACACGGATAGAAATCAGATGAAAAATCCTGATAGATATTACTTAAAGTAATACTTTCAAGGTGATCCCAGCCAAAAAGGAAAAGCTCAATATTTAAGAATAGAGCAATATATAAGTTTCGTAGTTAAATTTTAAATTCTGCAAAAAAAACACATATAGATACATATATTCGATTTAAGAATTTATTGTTTGACAAAAGCAATATATAGAAGGGGTTATTCTAATTTCCTTCCGATAATGGATTACCCAGGTTGTATCAACTTCTCTTTTCGTATAATTTTCTCCATATAATTATCCACAACCACTCAAAAAACTATTTTCAATAATTGTGCTGAAAAGCAAAATAGCGCCCATTCGCAGCTGAACATTTTACTAACTGCATTTCATTTCCTCTGATGATATGAGCATTTGTTGAATATCCATGGATTAAGGGAATTAAAATAACCCCTTCTATATATTCCTTTTGTCAAACAATAAATTCTTAAATCGAATATATGTCTCTATATGTTGTTTTTTTGCAGAATTTAAAATTTAACCACGAAACTTATATATATATATATATATATATATATATATATATATATATATATATATATATACATATATATATATATTTATTTAGGACGACTGGGAACAAATGCTGAGATAATCGGAGAGCACATATAGAGCCTAGAATTCCTAAATGGTCACCCATCTGGTGCTAACCCGGCTCAACTTCAGTGATATGACGAGAACCGGTGTGTCAACACGATTATACTGTATATAATTCACTTGCCATTTGTATTTAACAATGTCGACTCAGGAAAGGCGTGGTTTAAGATTGCGCACCTCCTCCCACAAAAAATTCACGCGCAGGCACACCTTCGACTGATGGAGCCCTTTTTTAAACACATATACACAGTGGGTAGCAAAAGTATTTGATATATTGTTTTTTCGTATTTCTCAGGAAATATCAAGTTAATTTGAATGAAAATTAGACTCAATCTTTGAACAGATATTATCTAACTAAAAATAAAACGGAAATGAATATACAATAAGTTGACAAATATTTATTAACAAAAAATACAAATTACCCATTCGCGACAGTATTTTACACACTGTCAAATTTCATTCTTAAGCAGCCCTTTCATACGCATATTTTACACACTGTCAAATTTCATTCTTAAGCAGCCCTTTCATACGCATATTTTACACACTGTCAAATTTCATTCTTAAGCAGCCCTTTCATACGCATATTTTACACACTGTCAAATTTCATTCTTAAGCAGCCCTTTCATACGCATATTTTACACACTGTCAAATTTCATCTTGTTACAATATTTCAATGAATCAGAAATTTAATTCTTGAGCAGTTGTGTAATCTTGCTACAATATTCCAACCAATCTGAAGACACGTCAGAGTCCAGCTCCTTACAGGTAAGTTGATAACAGCTCTCGGACACTGCGCAGGTTGCCTCTCTCATTACTGTTTTAAAATGGTTAAAACAAAGGAATTGACTACTAATATACGCCAGGAAATTATAGCAAGGCCTAAAGATTAAAAGAGGTACAGGGAAATAGCTCCAGAACTAAATTTTGTGGTGAGCTAGGGTTAGGGTTAGGGTTAGGGTTATCGTGAGAAATTGAAAAATAACGGGTGATAATATTAAAAATCTTCTAAAAAGTGGTCGGCCACGTAAATTAAATGATGTTACTGCTAGTTACATTACTCGTAACGTGAAGAAAGAACCATTTATGACTTATTCAGAAATCCAGAAACATTTGCAGGAAACAGGCATTGAAGTGAGCAAAGACACAATCAAGAGATCATTGTATCGTACAGGCCTATATTCTGGATCACCGAGAAAGACTCCATTGTTGGGTCCTAAACATGTGAAAGATCGTTTGAAATTTGTTTATGAGTATCAATGTGAATCGGATGATTTCTGGGATAATGTTATTTGATCAGGTGAAAAAATAAATTGAGTTTTTCGGAAGAAAAATGCGCACCTGTGTAAGTAGTAAAGTGAGTACAGAATTCAATGCATCTAATACATTTCCTACAGTAACATTCGGCGGTGGAGGTGATCTGTGGCTGCTTTCCTGTGAATGGAGTTGGAGAAATTGAAACCATAGAAGGGAAAATGAATGTAGCAAAATGCACGAAGATTTTGTCAACAGATCTGCTCAAATGTGATTTAAGTTTAGTATTGGGCCGTGACTTTATCTTCCAGCAAGACAATGATCCCAAGCACAAGGTTGAAATAACTATTAAATGGTTCAAGGATAATGAAATTAGTATTCTACATTGGCCTAGCCAGTCACCAGACCTAAATCCCATAAATAATCTGTGAGAAAACTTTGAAGTTAATGTGTCATGCAAGAGGTCCCAAGAATATCAAGGAATTGAAGAAACTTTATGAATAAGAATGGTTGAACCTACCGGCAAGTGCTTCTAAGAAACTAGTAGGCAGTTATGAAAAGCGTTTGGAGGTTGTAAGGCAGAACAGAGGATATACAATTAAATATTAGTAAATGTGTTAAATACTCTTGCATATGGGTATTTTGATTTTTTGTTAATGAATATTGGCCAATTCGGTATATCTTCAATTCTGTTTTCATTTTTAGATAGATAATATCGGTTAAAAATTAAGTGTAAATATTATTAAAATTAACTTGATATTTTTGAGAAATACACCGATATATAAAATACTTTCGCTACCGACTGTATGTACACACACACAAACACACACACACACACACACACACACACATATATATATATAAATTGTATGGCATGTTTTCATTTAGCTGTGCCAAAACCAAAACGTAGATTCCACGAACAAAGCTTATTTCTTAGAATTGCACGCCCGTGGAACTCTCTCCCGCTTGCCTGTTCCCTCCTGACTTCAACATGGATGTCTTCAAGTTCAACATAAACAAATTCCTGATGAACAGCCCCCCTAAGTAATGACACTTTATCAAATCTCCAATACTAATGAATACTACAACACTATCCCATTGATTACGGTACACAAAATAACCCTTATCCCCGAGTGGCTTCTGGGCCTTGATAAGTGGTGACCTTCATGTAAAAAAACAGGTTTCTACTAATGAGGCTTGTAACACGATTTTTCACGGTGATCCATCGCGTATTTCTGTCGAATTGTCGTATGTAATCTCTGTAGCTGTTTATTTGCTTCATTTGTTGTAAGTACTTTCGATTGATCCATTCGTTGATCTATCTATCTATCTATCTATCTATCTATCTATCTATCTAGCCATCTATCTCTCTCTCTTTCATTCTTTCTCTCTATCTATCTATCTCTCTTTCATTCTCTATCTCTGTCTGTCTGCCCGCCTGCCTTTCTCTCTCTCTCTCTCTCTATATATATATATATATATATATATATAGAGAGAGAGAGAGAGAGAGACAGAGAGAGATAGAGAGAGAGATAGTGGGACACACATATAAAGAATAAAAAAGAAAATAATTAGAGACAGTAAAAGGGAAGGAATGAGATAATATCTTTTACTAATTAATGGCTATCCAAGTGTGCCTTTAATTCTTTATTAATGGTTGAATATAAGCTGCACGACATGCTCAGCGCTGGGATTGGGAAGGTTCGTCAATTTTTGTGAGATTCATAGCAATTCTCAAGTCGAACAATAACATATTTGTCATTGTTTTATCGTCCTATTCCCCCCCCACCATTCTTTCAGCCAAAATTTACACGGTTCGCACACATCCGACAAATGCGGTTTACTTGCAACAATAAGCCCGGATTTTCTCAACCCAAACAACTGCATGGATGCAGCGAATCCCTCGACTGTAAATGTTGTCGACCAATAGCAACGACTCCATTCCCAGTCAGGTTTCTTATTGTCTAGGCGATTTCGAAGTTAGGCCGAATAAAAATTGACTGCAGCGGATAACAGCCCGAAATGGAGGCGACGTCAGTGTTTGAGGGTAATGGGTTTTAAGTTGATCGACGAACGCTATAATATATTTTCGAAGAATACCCGTTTCAAAAAGGATAAGATTAATTCCTGGAACAGAATAGTTTGGCACTAAATTTATAACATTAATAAGAAATAATGCTATTTAATCTTATATCTTGAATCACATTTTTATTTTAATCAAAATCTATTACATCTTTTTTATTCTAAAAATGCAACTTATAACCCGGTTTTTATTGTTACGTCGTTTAGAGATCAATCGGTAGCTAACAAGAGCCGCCATAACAAGCCAAGCGACGTAAAAGACGCCGGGAAACAGAAAATAGAAAATTAAAACAAAACAAAATTAACAAAAACCTACCTCAAGTTTAATAAATATTTTATTATTATTATTATTATTATCATTATTATTATTATTATTAAATTGTTAGCAGAAATGTGAATGCTTTGTGAACGTTTAATTATTTTTATGTTTTTTTAAAATTTTTTAAAGAAAAGTTTAAATATTTTTTTTTAGTTTTATGTTTTTATTTTTATTTCAGGAAAGCCATATTTATTTTATTTTTCATGCAAATGTTTTTGTGAACGTTTATACTGTTTTTAACAATTTTTTTTTCGCGAAAAATATTCTTTTTTATTTTATATGTTTTTGTCGTTGTTTCAAGGAAAGTCGCAGTAGCAAACAACTACCTTAAATTTAAGATTAGTTTTTATTAATTATTTTTAACTTTCAAGAATTCTTACCAAAATATGATAATGTTTTGTGAACGTTGGTACTTTTTATGCGTTTTACTTATTTATTTTTATGTTTTTTATTTATGTTTCAAGAAAAAGTTGCAATAATTCATGTTTTTTTTTTGTTGTCGCAAAACTGTTTCTTTTTCTCGGTCACATAGAAAATACAAAAAGTACACAATCAAGTTACTTGAATTGATTTTTTTTCAATAAAAGTTTTAAAACAAAGCTGTAGTTTTGTTTTCCTTAGGGCGACAGATTTATCGTTCTACACCGTAATTATAAGTGTTCAGCAAACGAGGATCAAGCATCTTTTTTCAGCATTTGATATGAGTCGATCGAGAACTGAACCCCGGACTAACAAGTCATTTAGCACAAATATTAATCCTTATGACAAAATAAGCCGATTTAAGTGAATTAAAATATAAAACAATGTTTTTCGTTTCGTGGAAGTCAGGTGAAAACTACGATCACAAAAAAAAAAATATATTACTCCTTGACCACAATGAAATATATTTATAAAATAATCCTGGATAAGGTAGTTTCGGAATATATACATTTATTATTTTTATATTTACTTCCAAATTCCTTGGGAGTGCTTGTGATATATCTCCTTTTGTTTATTCACTTTCAACGCGAACGAGACCTCACAATATGATTAAACCCTTTTTTGATAAAAATGAAATACAATTATCTGAGTGCCCTATAAACAAATGTCTACGGTGTCTATCTCCAAATCCTAATAATAATAAATTTGACATATTTTCTATTCATGAACGTGTACTATCTGTTCTGTTGTGATACCAGAATCTTTACAGGCATCACCCATTTCGTTGAGGTGGAGAAGTAATATAGTTAGTGTTCGTTCGTTATAATGCCATCTCCCAGGCATTACTTCCAATTTTAAGGGGTTGTTATAACACCATCTGTCAAGGCATTATGTCGTACTTTGTTCGGTAAGTGGTGGACTATCTATTCTAATATTATGAAACTATCCCCCCAAGACGTTACCTCCCCAGTTGGAGGGGAGATAGTGTAGTATCTTTTTTGTTGCGATAAGTCAATCCCTTCGACGATTACCTCTCTATTTGGGGAGTGATTGTGTAGTATCTTTTTTATTGACATGTGCCCATTCTTCCAAGTCGTTACCTCCTACTTTCGGGGCGTGGAATAGTGGAGGAGGTGCCTTCAATAAGTTTCTAGTCTTTTTGTACAGACATTTAAATATTTAAAATTGTCGTAGACTCTTGAAAATTAAGTATATTATTGCTATACATCTTATGAGATGACTGACAATTTCTTATGATATCAGGTTCAAATGAACAGCTACAGTTGTAATTGGAATACACCCTACTAAAGTCTGATTATCACAGCTGGTGAATTAAAAATACTACCTGGAGGTGAGGACACTTTATGATAATGATATGCAATAAAATTCTGTTTTAAACTTAGGAAAATGCCACAGAAACGGTTGGAATGCTTCAGATTGCTTTTCGAGCATCACATGAATCGAGTATCAGTTTTTGAGTGGCATAAGAGATGTAAGGAAGGCGGGTAGTCTGTGAAGGATGATTAGAGGTGTGAGAAGAGTAAGAAAGTCATAACATCAGAGTTGGTTGGCAAAATAAAGAATGGATCAGAACCGTCGTGTGTCTACAGAGCCAATAAGTGCACAATTTGATGTCAGTGTGGGAACTGTACACACAATTATTTGCGAGGGACTGAAGATGCAGACGATTTGCGCGAAGTTTGTCTCAAGTGTGCACCATTCTTGTGACAGACTATTTGACCAAGATGGGCATCAAGACAGTTCCTCACCCTCCCTATAATGCAGACTTCGCTTCTTGTGACTTTTGGTTATTTCTTAAATTCAACGAAAACCTTAGAGGCTGTCATTAGGAAATAAATTGAGGAGATGAAAGAGGCTGCTATGAGGGTCATTTACACGCTTACACAAGAGAATTTCCATGGGGCCTTACAGAAGTTGTTAGAGCGGTTCACGTGCATTGCAGCCGGAAGAGATTACTTCGAAGGGGACTAGAGTTTCATGTGTGTACAATCTATAAAAATGCCCATACAAAATAAAATTCTGGAAACTTATTTAAGGCAACTCGTAATATATTTTCGCTTGTTGTTATAATACCACCCACTTTTTTGGAAGGGCGTGAAAAGTTGTGGAATATTTAATCTGTTTTTATGATAACGTCCTCTCGGACACAAACTCTTTGTTTTGGTGGAGGGGTGACTAGCGGAGTTACCGTTTCGTTGCTATAATACCATCCCCAAGATATTACGTTCTACTTTTTGGAGTAAATAATGCAATATATGTTCTGTTGTCACGAGATTATCCTCTAAGGCATTACCCCCCCGGTTTGGAGGAACGGTATTTTAGTATCTTTTCTCTTTTCATAAGACTATCCTCCCGGGATTATCTTTTCTTTTATTTACGCAAAGATATTCGATTGATAGGTTGAGAATATTTGAGCAAATCAGAACAAATTTCGTATCAGATTTAAATTATACTTGACAAAAAAAAATTATACTTGACAAAAAAAATTATACTTGACTAAAAAAAATTATACTTGACTAAAAAAAATTATACTTGACTAAAAAAAATTATACTTGACTAAAAAAAATTATACTTGACTAAAAAAATTATACTTGACTAAAAAAATTATACTTGACTAAAAAAATTATACTTGACTAAAAAAATTATACTTGACAAAAAAAATTATACTTGACTAAAAAAATTATACTTGACTAAAAAAATTATACTTGACTAAAAAAATTATACTTGACTAAAAAAATTATACTTGACAAAAAAATTATACTTGACTAAAAAAATTATACTTGACTAAAAAAATTATACTTGACTAAAAAAATTATACTTGACTAAAAAAATTATACTTGACTAAAAAAATTATACTTGACTAAAAAAATTATACTTGACTAAAAAAATTATACTTGACTAAAAAAATTATACTTGACTAAAAAAATTATACTTGACTAAAAAAAATTATACTTGACTAAAAAAAATTATACTTGACTAAAAAAATTATACTTGACTAAAAAAATTATACTTGACAAAAAAAATTATACTTGACTAAAAAAATTATACTTGACTAAAAAAATTATACTTGACTAAAAAAATTATACTTGGCTAAAAAAATTATACTTGGCTAAAAAAATTATACTTGACTAAAAAAATTATACTTGACTAAAAAAATTATACTTGACTAAAAAAATTATACTTGACTAAAAAAATTATACTTGACTAAAAAAATTATACTTGACTAAAAAAAATTATACTTGACTAAAAAAAATTATACTTGACTGACTAAAAAAATTATAGTTGACTAAAAAAAATTATACTTGACTAAAAAAATTATACTTGACTAAAAAAATTATACTTGACAAAAAAAAAATTATACTTGACTAAAAAACAGAAATGAGGGAACAAAATCATATCTCTATTATTAATCTAAAAAAAGTTTTGTCCGGTGTGTGAGTATTTGTGTTTTTGAGTTCGTTCGTTATAGACTCGGAAACGGCTAGTCCGATTTCTATGAAATTTCACTCGACGGTACGTTGATTATTTTGCAGTGTTGGTAAATAGGTTTTATATCGAAATGTCTTCGAGAAATATGATAATCGATAATCGAAATAATCAGATGAAAGCAGAAACAGGCAATTTGGAGATAAGTTAACTCAATACACAGCCAAACATCCAAACATCAAAAATGCATTTGGGAAGTTTTATTTCAACACAATCCGAAAGGCCCGACTTATTAAATCAACAGTATATTTTTTGATATGACGGAGGCAAGATCGAAATGTATGCTTCTGTTTAGAGTACAATTGAAACATAAAACTCGACCTTTGTATTTTAAACTTTAATTCAAGCCATTATATATAAAACTACTTTTATAAAATCAACAAGATGTTCTTTACAGTGCATTGGCGACTACAATTTACTGTAGACTAAATCACTGCGGAGAGGCATGTGAAGTTTCCTCCCGGTGCGCCGCGATAGTTCCAAAACTAGAGTAGGAAATCGATAGATTTGATTAAAAAATGGGCGATTTAATCGATTTAGATGACATTAAAATATGGGAGTGTGAAACATCTGTCGATCGTCATTCAATCCCAGACAGTATCGAGGGTTTCTGCTAGTTTTAGTATAAATTTACTTCCATATGATTTAACCCATATTCAATTAATGTTCGGATGCTTTTAAAAAAAAATAATTGAATTAAATAAGAGAAGCAAGACTAAAACGTTACAGCTGGTATCTGGCCAGGCATTTCTCAGCAGAGTTTTCTTGGATAGCATCGCACCCGTTTCAGAACTCGATTTTGTATCGCCCTGATCTATAATGGACACCCATTGTATTCTGGTGCATTTTGCCAATTAATTCACCTAAAAATTGAAGAGTTTTGTCCAATAAATAAAGGAATTAAAAACAAAAAACAAAAAAATCAAAGAGTAACGAAAAGAAAAAAAAATTAAACTGAAAATAATAATAAAGAAAAATTTTAACAATATGATTCGATATTAATATAATATGGTTGAACAATTTTTCTCTGGGGCGTTTTTTTTTTGTGCCTACAGCTAAATCTACCCCCCCCTGGCATTCAACGTCACAAGGCAAAACTTACCCCGGAGACACTTTCTTTTGAGTAAAGTTTGGTCTGACATCTTTAGACAATAAGATATTTTACTCGCGCGTTTTTCTTCTTGTTTTTTATTAAAAAAAACTTTCTTTTTAATGCGAATTCTCATGATCATATTTTTCTTGTCACCAAGTCTTCAGAAAAACAATTTAAAAAAACAAAAATAAAAGTAAAAATGATACAGAAATCAATGGATTCCGTCTCGGTTCTTCTGAAAAGATTGATCGTTGTCATTGACACTTTAATCGATCGAAATCGATGCCTCCGTTCACCTCGAAATACAAAGGATACCTCCTGTAAGGGCAGATGCGCGTGTAATTGTGAGACAAGGGTTGCGCAATCTCCGACCACACCTCTCCTGAATCGGCACTGTTTGAATCTAGTTGCAAGAAGTCCAGGACGACTTGAAACACTGCTAAGTTAAGCGGAAGTCCCAAATGGTCACCCATCTGGTAATGGCCAGGCTCATCGGTGATCTGACGGGTGTGTCAAACGTGATAATGTCGTGTCCCAGATTATATGCCAACGTTTCAAACTTACCATCAAATAATGATTCTTGAATTGGTGTCTTTTGGTTGTGTCTTCAAGAAATAATAATTTGTATGTGGTAGCTTCTTGCATGCCATTATCTCCTTATATATACACTCTATATATGCGGCAATTTTATATCGTTTGATAATATGCCAGAGTGGGTAAATGTCTTCTCAGCTGTAATCCACTATATGCGTGCAATTACCTCAACCTACGATGAACGAGCATCCATAAGCCTTCTAATCATACGCTTGTGCAATTTTCACATATTTTATCCCTATACCTCTTTAGCTATGCATACATACTAGTTAACTGACAAATAAATTTATTCATATTTATTTTATTTTATTTTCAGTAATTATGTTATGCTCCACCCTTAAGTGTTGAGCCACATACACACCGATAGGTTTCTATATAAATACATATTTATTCGAATTTCAAAATCTATTTGCTATCTCCATCTGTCTGTCTGTCTGTTTGTCCCTCGCTATCGTTTTACCTCTCTCTATAATATCAAACAAATAAATTTTGACAATTATTTTTTATACTTATTTTTTCTAGTGTTTTATGCTTAAGAAATAATCAGTATAACAAGTGATAATTACTGGCAGTCGGGAGATTCGAATCCTGTCACAAAGTCAACCTTGACTTTGTAGACTAGCATACTACCTCAAGGGCACCGGTAATTAACAGCAGAATTGAGAGAAATTAAATGTAGATAAATGACAATTTCTCGAGTATAAATAGTAACAAGTCAGCGAGTATTAAACGGCAGGATGATGATATATTGCATACACAAGTACACACACATTATACACACACACACATATATATATATATATATATATATATATATATATATATATATATATATATATATATATGCATATCATAATTGTTTGTGGGGTACAAAATTTATATATTGCAATTATGAAAGAAAGACTTGTTTGATATTCATGATTAAAAAAATGAAAGCCAACTGACCGGTTTCGGTCACACTCTTCTAGAGCTAGATTGAGGGACTTATTTTATTTTTAAAAGCGAGATGAATCCAAGAGGGAAGATGTGCGTTTAAAATACGTTTAAAATAATTATGCTCATATGAAGAAGAATCAAGGGAAAAGTATATCTCTAAATGAAACCTATCTACGCATGATGAATTAAATATCTCTAAATGAAACCTATCTACGTATGATGAATTAAATATCTCTAAATGAAACCTATCTACGTACGATGAATTAAATATCTTTAAATGAAACCTACCTACGTATGATAAATGCACAATGATAACATCTCCTAGACGCTAATCACGATCAAGATTAATCACGCCCATATTTCAAATCATGAATATTGAAACATATATTTCTTTTAATATATATATATATATATATATATATATATATATACACACGCATATATATATATATACATATATATATATAGATATACATATATTTATACATATATATGTATGCATATATATATATATATAGATATACATATATTTATACATATATATGTATGCATATATATATATAGATATACATATATTTATACATATATATGTATGCATATATATATATATATATATATATATATATATATATATATATATATATATATATGAGCAAACAGTTAATAAAATATGTTAAAAAACACTTTGAAATGAGTTAAAAACATATTTAATCTGAAAAGGAAACACTAGATAAATTGATAGTCCTTAATCCGCGGAGTTTCGAAGAAATACTCTCCTTCTCATCAGAGGGTAGGAATTAGCAAAATGCTAATATAATATATAATATAATATATATATATATATATATATATATATATATATATACTGAGGAAGATCGGAAGATCGGTCGAAAATATGTGCTTTATAAGGAAATATTCTTTTTTTTTTTTTTTCAAAAGACTTTTTGTATTCCTACACGCCAACACACAGGAAATTAATACAGAAAAGATATAAAAATGTATATATTTTTCGTATTGATTTTTTATTCATACATATTTAAATATATATATAGCATTGAAATGACACAAGTTTCGTTTAAACAAAAATGTATTCCTAAATGAGCTCTTTTAAAGCGAAAAATTATTATTATTATTATTATTATTATTATTAGTATTATTATTATTATTATTATTATTATTATTATTATTATTATTATTATTATTATTATTATTATGTAAAATAAAATAAATAAAAATATAATTAGTCTTGTAAAGGTTGGTTTTTGTTATTTTTGATTTTGTTTGCTTTTAAAGCGTCTATAACAACGCTCGGCTTAAACCGTTGATAGCCGGTCTCGTCTAATCTATGGTTGACGGGAACTCCTGAGAATCCGAATCAAATTATGCAAGAGTATCGGATATTTAAAAATAAAGCAAAATATCTTTCTGTTTACACGAAATTATTTTTCCACGCTTGAAACGTCTTTATTTAGGAAGATTGTTTTGTTTTTTTTGTTGTAGTATGTTTCGAACTTAGGAACATATATAAAAAATTAATCAGGGGAAGTAACTGTAATCGTATCATAAAAAATCGATGTCGGAAGTAATAATTCCAAATAATTTTTTTCTTAAAAGAGATGTTATAATTTTATGTTATAAAAAGTCAACGAATTTATTTTATGGATGCAAAAATTTGTTAAAAAGTTAAAATAAACAAAGACAAGTATTTGGGGAACATCATATAATGGATACAGTTTTTATGATGTTTGAATAAATATGTGTGAAATGTCAATAATAAACAACATTTCGTTAAATATATTTATAAAATATTTTAAATTATCTATAAAGTTTATTTTTTTATGTAAGTAAAAGTTTGTTGGAAAGTTCAAATAAAGTTTATTATGTAATTGAAAAAAGCACTCGTTTATTTTTTAAATAAACTAACTTTAATTTCAATATTTCGATTTCGACGTTTACCTAACTTTTATAATAAAAGTTTTATAATAAAAGTTAGGTCAACGTTCATAAGCATAATTATGTGGAGAAATAGTTCATAAATCTAAAAGAAAAGTCCTTTAAGTTCAAATAAAGACTGTATACATATAATTTCTAAAAAGAGGTTCATTCTATAAAGTTTTGATCTTCCATATCTAAAAATATGTCGGACGACACTTCCACCAAATTGCCTTGTAAACAAAGGAAGACGAATCTTCAAGATTAACGAATTTGGTAATACTTGAAATTTTTCGGTAAAAAAAATCAGTTTTAAATACAAGAGAAGTTAAAAAATAAAAATAATATTTCTTGTGTTCGTGTTGCCATAGCAAAATGGCGGTTTATTTGGCGTAAGATTTGGATGTTAATGGCAAGTTTCGTATATGCAATGTCTTTTGGGAGTCGTTTCGTATAATTTTGTAAATGGTCACTTAGAAAAAAAATACCCCGCCGCCAAAAAATTAACAATAAATTATTGTCTTTCATTTGATGCTAAAATATCATTAGAATCATGAGGAGTCACCCCTTTGTGTAATTATTTTGCAACCAAGTTGCTGGTATGTCCGGTGTATATAAAGTCCGTTGGTGGTATGGAACTTTGATTAATCTCGGGAGAAAAATACCTTCCCTTTTAAAAAGGAAAACAAAAGTATTTTCAAGATGGCTGAAGAGAAGAGAACAGGACTGCAGATAGAGGTCAGGACTGCAGAAAGGTGTGATTAGTTTCAACCGTATTGAGCTGGGAGTTATTGTATATAAGTTGTTGGTATGTCCGGTGTATATAAAGTCCGTTGGTGGTATGGAACTTTGATTAATTTCGGGAGAAAAATACCCCCCATTTTCAAAAGGAAAACAAAAATATATTCAAGATGGCGGAAGAGAAGAGAACGGGACTGCAGATAGAGGTCAGAACCGCAGAAAGGTGTGATTAGCTTAAACTGTATGGAGCTGTGGGGGTAATTTTATAAAATTGCCCCTCAAATATAACTCGTTGTTATAGCGTCCTTTTGAGAGGTTGGAGCAATAAAAAAATATGTGGTTCCTCTGGCTTGAGATAAGCAGACATATTGTTATCGCTTGGTTGTAAAAAACTGAGATCAAACGTTTATGTCACTTTTTAAGAACATGGATTTATTAAAAAAGGGGGTAGCACACACATTGAACATTTTATATACATGCAGGACACCATGAATATTTCTACTCTTTGTATACACACACCTGTTATATCAAATACATTGTTATATATATATATATATATATATATATATATATATATATACGAATAGACGACTGACACATGTAAGAAATACAGACACATATATACATGCAAGCCATACAAATAAACTATATATACACATATATATATATATATATATATATATATATATATATATATGTATATGATTTCTTCATTTAATCACATAAATTAATATACGGAGAAATATTTTATGCGTAATTTTTTCAGTATTTACTTTAACAGTGCTCTATACATAGGTAGAGCAAGGTAATAAGCTATGAACAAGCAATTGTTAGTAGTTGAAATAAGATATGAGTTGAGAGGGGACGGCTCAACAGGAACTTGGTTCCATTGGACTTGAACACGACTATGTCAGTCTATGTAATCATTTGGAAAGTAGGCCAGTGGAACAAAGTTCCACAGGCGAGTAGTTCTAGGGAAGAAGCTTTGTTTATGGAATTTGCGTTTAGATAAAAACACAAATAAAGAATGGGAGACATTATTGATAATGGTTGTAACTAGACGAGTACTGTTTTATGAAAGTTTGACAAGGGACTGAAGAGTGCTTTTTGTGAATGTTTGGCAGGAGATTAAAGCTCAGATGAGGACTTGCCACCAACAATCTCTTCTTAGAATTGGTCAACAGTTAAATGTTTTATGATAGCGATTTTCACCCAATAATGTGCTCAAAATCTGTAAAATATTTTTTATAAAATCGTCGAAAGCAATGATAATTTAATAAAACAAAACTAGCAATGCGAGAAGGACAGGTAATCGTGGCGATAAGAAATATCAACTGTCAAGATAACAAGTCCCTTTACAGCTAGGAATTATAATAGCATAGTCCTCGCCAGTTGAGATGAACGACTAACATTTTGATTAATTATTGTAGTAAACAATAGGAGGAAATGAAAAGTGAAATTATCCGCATTGAAACTGATAATCTACGAAATATTGTTTTGAGTGACGAGTATTTTTTCTCTTGATGTCTTCCTTTTCTTTTTTGTTTTTGGTTTATTTTCCTTTATTCGGAGTTCAGTTATCTTCTTTATGTTGCGATACACGAACAAAGGAAAGCTGATTGGCGGGAGGGAAGACTTAAAAGGCTGGCAAAAAAGAAGGAGTTATATTCTGAATTGACTAAAAAACGGTGGAAAGAACTGTGAATGAGAAGAAGAAAAAAAGAATATCTGAAGAAAGAAAAAAATGACGCATGAAGTATGGCAGACGTTGTTCTACCGTTCATTGCTGAGTTGTACTTACAAAAAAGAGAGAAAAAACATAAAAAATGAATGCTTCTTTATACTTCTAAGAGGAAGTTAACTCCCAGATACTTCCTGTGCTAAGAGTAGATAACTTCTTGGTACTTCCTGTATTAGGAGCACATAACTCCTAAATATTTGTTGTATCAGAAACAGATAATTTCCGAGTACTATTTCAATACAGGAGTAAATACCAGTTTATCTAGATAGAAAGAAGAGGGTGATTTGTGTCATTTCTCAATAGTATTACAATCTAAATCTTATATACTAACTGATAGCGATACTATTTTCATAGTGTCTCTGTCACTCTTTCTGTGCGTGTAACTAAATCCAAAGATTTAGATTAAGCGAAACTTTTATGGACGATAATTTTGTCAAAGAAAACTTTTCTGTCTCTAAGATGCGTGTGTTTCTTGAAAATATACACACTCTTTGAACTGTTAACATAAACTCAACAACGAAATTCTCTGAGCAGAGTTTCATTCTTAGGACTGTCCGTATATAGAACAAAAATACCGTGTTCCTGCTCCCAGCTTACTACAATATAGTCGCATTCAATTATAATCTAAATAAGTTCTTGTTTAGCCGTCCTCTTAGAGTGTGCTGTGTATATTTCTAGTACAAGTAAAGCGAAGATCCGACCTCGACAATCAGTCCGACAGAAACTGGGCCATTATTGTGATCCTTTTGCTGTCGGATTGATTCAAAGTGTTCTGTGTACCTCTAGGGAGTCCACCCTCCCAGGACTTGCCTCCCGGATTTCAGGAGGCGCAAGTTTATCGCGTATTGTCTGAAACTCCCTCACCGGGAATGCCGAGGAAGCGACTCAGACATTTTTACATGGTAAGAGTGCTCCTCTTCTTGAGGCACTAGCTCATTTTCTCATCTTTCCTCCTTGTGTCACATCATTTCGAGGTGGGACAGTGGTTAATACTGGCCTGTATATTTCGTAGTACGCCATCTTGGCGGTTGATCTTTGTATATTCTGTTTTGTTTCAATAAAACTTTTTTCTAACCCATATTCGTGTCCCTGTTTTCTTCAGTGATCCATCCGGGCCACAAAAACGGACGACGAGGAATTAAAATTAAAAAAAGTGATATCCAACACAACCTTGCGGCACGAAATCTAATTTAAAAAAAAAAAGTTACACAACAGAAAAAGAAACATTAACCCTGCAACATAAATAATATTGGGGCTGGTGTGGTTACATACACAAACCAAACCATGAGATATATACATTAAAATAAAATAAGATACTGTTGAAACATATCTATGTGTGAAGACCATCAAAACCATTCTTTGAGAGCCATCCGGTAAGCATCTTGCGGATATTGCCCCTATATATTTCTGCTAGCTGAAAAGCACAAACCAAATTGAAGTAAATAAAATGATCGACACTGAAAGGCGGCAATCCAGGGGAATAAATAGATAAAATTCCCAATAAATTAGTAAAGAATGTTACTACAAACGTAACGGAGCACACTGAAGCTACCAGTAAAACATGGCCTACATATGAAAGATTTATGTAAGAAGCCAATAATTAGGAACCATTAGAGAGGATGATTCCGGAAAAAGAACTGACGAAAATAAGCGGAAACGGAAATAGATGATTGAACATTACATCTAATCAAAATTCATACGTATAATTATCTTAGTAAACGAAAAAGATATCACTGAACCTGTCTTAATCATATGCATCGACATCAAGGAACATGTCGAGGAATAAACAGCTGAAGTTAAACCAGTAACGAAATTATGAAAGAGAACAGAACGAAAATATAATTATGAAGGAAGAAAAACAGGATGAAATAATATCAGACAATAAAATGTAGACGGACTTGTCTCATACATATTAATATACAATATTATAGAAAGAAACGACCGAGATAGACACTTGAATTAAAGTATGTAAAAATATAACATACTAAGCAAAACTTTGCCAAAAGAAGAGGCCAACAAGCCGGAAACTTGGCCTTTTGGCTAGGAGGGAAGTAGTATGTGTTCTGATACTGCACTTCACATTTTGTGCCCTCGATCAATGGAGGAGAAGTCCTTCATGACTGAGATAATTTTAATTTTTGTTACTATCCAGAGTGCTCCGTTTTGGGGAGCTGGACTTTCCCCCAAATTAAAAACTGATCTGGTGTCTAAATTTGCCCTCATGGGGAGGCAAGTAAATAGGTACAAGCTGGAATAGGAAATGTAGCACAAACGTGATCTGAATCATGCGTAAGACATTATCATGATTTTTATTGCAGATTTGTTAATGTTTTTCTTTTATTGCAATTTAATCACTTTTTATATTTCGAAAGCAACCGGAAGATGCTTAGTTTAATCGGAGTCATAGGGGAAATATATGGGGAAAAAGGAAAATATTAAAACAAGAGCAAAAAGAAAAAGAAAACAAAAACAACGAAAGCCCAAAGGAAGGAAAATCAAAACAAGACAATAAGCAATATATATATATATATATATATATATATATATATATATATATATATATATATATATATAAACATAAAAAAGATATATAGAGTAAAAAGGAAGCAAAAGAAAGAAAAAGAACAAACTTCGTAAAAAAAGATTAAACAGAAAATAAAATAAAAACGAAGTAGAAAATGGAAAAAGAAAACAAACATGAACTAGAAATAAGAAAAAATAAAAAATAAAGTGGAAATTATTAAAAAAAGGGAAAGGTGGAATAAATATATTGGAAAGAAAAAGGAAGCAAGCGCAGAAAAGGGATAGGAGGAAAAAAATTAAAAAAGGCATACAAGAAAGGAAACTGAAGTAAACGAAAAAATAGAAAATAAAATAGAAGAAATGAGAAGAACAAAGAGAAACACGAGATCGTGAAGAAGACAAAGAGCAAAAAAAAACAAAAAAAGAAAAGAAAAGAAAAAAAGAAACCAAAGGAGAAAAGAGAAATGGAATAAAGCCGAAGAAGAAGAAATAAGAAGAAAGAAAGAGAAGAAGAGAATGAGGAAGAATCAAAATGGAGAAGGAGGAGGAAGAGGTATAATTAATCATAATAATGGCCACGAGCAACGTCGCCTTGCGTGTGAAAAGCAAACGTCGTCGACAATTGCCACCAAATGAATCATCATGTGCCAATCAAGGCTACGAGTTTTTCTTTCGTTTTTATCCGCCGACTCGAATTACATCTTCAACCTTTGATTGACTCTAATAAAAAAAGGTCGCTCTGACTAAAAATGGTGCCTTCCAACGGAATATCGTTCTACCATCAATAAAATCATCCGTAAGAAAATCGCTTAAGTATCTGTGTATTAATTGTAATATTAATATGCGTTTAAGTTCAATCAGCACGTTATTTTGTGCCACATGTTCATTGTACGGGGGGAGAGGTAGGCATTTAGTTTAAAGAAAAGAAAGTAGGAAGTGAAAACTTCCGGTATGGATGTGAGTAAAAATAGATTTTCTTATGTAAAAACTGAATTGGAAGGAATTTGTTGTTTGTTTTACGGCATATCAGCCTTTTTCTGGTTATTTAATGCCGTTAAACGAGTTAAACGTTTCAAGTTCTGTATATCTTCAAATCTACATGGTTCTTTGTTTGGTTGTTCTATTTTTAGGCATATCAACACTTTTACGTCTATTACGTACCGAATCCAGTAAGGCGAGGCATTTTTATCCTGGGACGCCAAAATCAACAGAGATTGGACCATACCTGTAATGATGCGGTATCTGTTGATTTTGCGGTGGAAGTTAAGTTCTGTACAATTCTAGGAGGTTCATTTTCCCAACTGCCTTCTCCCTTTGAGGATGAGTTAGTTTATTGCTAATCGTCAGATGCGCTCTCAATGGGGAATGGTGAAGGGTCTACCCAGGCACATTTTGCAGGTCAGAGCGCCTTTCCTCTGGGGCGCTAACTTCTCAATTCCATTTTCCTACCCTGGTGTCTAAATTCTTATAGTGTGAGAGAACTAAATAGTACAGAACAAATCCAGTAAATTAAAAAAAAAATGCTTCAAGTTCTTTATATACTTCATCTTCAAGTATTTATTCCCGAAGTTTGATTCTGTTTTTATTATAGGAAAATTGTTTTTGTTTTTGACTTTGCAGCACATGACGACGAAACAAGAATATTTGCAAAAGGTTTAAAAAAATGTATAAATCATCCAATCTCATCTCATAATCAGTTTTCGACATTATATTAAATAAAATGAATGACAATAATAACAAATATTTAACTTATTTTACGAATTTTTTTCCAATGCCAAATATTTTATATACTAATTCCATAATGAGTCAGTGAGTTACGTATAGTGGGCAATCGTTGGTAATTAGGTAAACATCTAAATATGTGTTATTTTATGTTCATATTTAGATGCCAACTGTAGTTCATTTTTGAGCGAGATAATCGAAATATAAAAAAACAAATTAACGGGCAAAGATTTCTTAATAGTAAAAGGGAAATAGTCACTAAATGTAGACACGGAATAAACCAGACTTAAAGATAACTACCAGAGTGCCCGACGTGGCCCGGTCGTAAACTACGTTTAAATATGATATTTTAATTAATGATGATTTCGTATTTTTATTATAAAGTCAATTCTCCTTGATGTTGTACCAATATATAGTAGTAATTTTCGAAGTAAAAAAAAAACTATGACTATCATCAGAGAGAACCAAAACCGAACCCAAAACGTATAGTGTACCGACTTTAGACTTAACCATTTGAACTATCGTAAGTTTGATATGAAATAGCTAGAAATTAACTGTATAACTAATATATATATATATATATCAGTTTATCTAACATGACTATGAAAGTAACTCTTCTAACCAGTAGTCGACTTACATTGCCTGAAGCAAAGATGACACAAAAGTCAAGTATATGCCCCAGGTTTGGTGTCCCTGTGCACAACCATATGTCTCCTCAGGCCTGCAGTCGACTTGACCTTCCTGCCACACACTTCACAGGTTGTCTCATCAGGTCGCGGAGGCAACGGTACATAATGGCGTTTTTCGTATATATATATATATATATATATATATATATATATATATATATATATATATCTCAGAGGAAACATAATTTAATTTAAATACCAAAAAACAAGAAATGGGCAGGTGAAATTATTAAAATTTCCTTAAGGCCTTATCGTCTGACCCTCTAAGAGGAAACGTCAGAATGATAAATTAAAAACTAAGAAACGAATGAGGGAAGAAGGGAATTTTGGTTTCAGTTGGAAGAACAGTGAAAAGTTAGTTTTTAATTTATCATTCTGACGTTTCCTCTTAGAGGGTCAGACGATAAGGCCTTAAGGAAATTTTAATAATTTCACCTGCCCATTTCTTGTTTTTTGGTATTTAAATTAAATTATGTTTCCTCTGAAATTTCTCCTTCCATTTTGCTGTACCAAAAATTTACTTATATATATATATATATATATATATATATATATATATATATATATATATACATACAAGGTAACATTAAGTCAGTTGGATATGTAATAGCTAAAAATGAACTACTCTTAACGCATAAATGTATATATATATAACTTGTGCATACCTTCAAAAGACCTTTAAGTCGACTTACGTGTCAAGTTCCAATTTCCATCAATTTTTACTCCTTAACTGCTATTTTTACATGAAAAAGGTTCTACAAAGAATATAATCATTTGATCCGCCTAGCACCGCTCTACGATACTGCGTCTTATAATAGATTCAGTTTGTAGATGATACTAATTCAACAAAAAGTTTTTAAAAATAAAATTGACAATATAAAATCCTTATTTCTAATATAAATAAATAAAAAATAATCATTTAAATCATAACTCTCATATCGTAGAAACAAAATTAAAAAAAAATATATGTTGAAAACCAACAAAAAATCACATTAATTCAGTTAATAACCAACATAATTTGAATTTGATCGACTTTAAACGAAGGGAAATTAATTGAACGAAGAGAAAAAGAATAAAGTGTAACTCTAGTATTTTGCAGTTGGTATAAACATTGCTTACCGAGGAAAATGACCTTAAACTAATATATGTGGATATAGTCTTATTATTTTCTATGGAAATGAAACAGGAACGTAGTTTTTGTAGGTTACATGTAATAAAAGACTGTGTATAGATGCAATAAAGTCACGCTGAGAAAATGGTGGGATCCTTCTACCGCTCTAGAAGATATCTCACTACTGATGCAATTCTCTATCTATGTAAAAGCCAAGTACGTCCAAGGATGGAATACTGCTGACATATCTGGGCAGGATCTGCTAAAAACAACCTATCCTGCCTTGACAGAGTACAAAATGAACTCCAATCTCTGGTCCCCTCTCGCCAATCTTTCACGAAAAACACCCGTCTAGCTAAATCCACTGAAAAATTTCCCCCACTCTTTATCTGTGCCTAAATCAAAACGTGGATTCCATGAACAAAGCTTCTTTCTTAGAACTGCACGCCTGTGGAACTCTGTTCCGTCTGCCTGCTTCCCACTTGACTACAACTTGGATGTCTTCAAGTCCAACGTTAACAAATTCCTAATGAACCGCCCCCTTAAGTAAACACTTCATCAAATCTCCACACTAACGTAATGTACTTGCAATAACCCTTATCCCTGAGTGGCTTCCGGGCCTTGATAAGTGGTGACCACTGTGTAAAAAAAAAAGTTACAAAATATTTGCCCAAAATAGACAGCTATTTCAGAAAGTATATATGTATTATATTTCTTTTTGTCTGTTGTTCAACTTTATCTAGGAAACTGTTGATTCGATGTGGCTTATATTTTGTAAGGGGGTTTATTTGGATAAAAGTAAAATAACTAAATATTATGGCTGCGGTTTGGGATTGACAGGAATTTAAGTAGATTAGTAATGAATGCAAAAATGACCACACATCTAACTGCAATCAACTATTCAGCATTGAGGAAATTCACCCATTCGAACTGGCTATAACTCATATTCTACAAATAGAAACAATAATACATTTCAAGTATCTTCTGCAATTCTACTATATTTGTGACAAAGACACCTCATTTTGTTTCTGACTTGTCCACCAAGTTTTAGTCTTTAATATCTAACAACCTTTTTTATCACTGTTGAACAAAAACTGCATGTAAAAAATTATCAATAACTCCGACACATTTATCTTGGTGCTTTTGGTTGTGATAATCCTCTTCAGATCAAAAATAACCTAATTAAACTCCTTTAATCTCTTAAATACCCCAATTTTTTTTTACATGGGGGTCACCACTTATCAAGGCCAGAAGGCAACTCAGGGATAAGGGTTATTGCGTGTACCGTAATCAATGAGATAGTATTTTAGTAATCATTAGTATTACGGGTTTTGATAGAGTGTCTTACTTAAGGCGGCGGTTTGTCAGGAATTTGTTTATGTTGGACTTGAAGACGTCCAAGTTGTAGTCAGGTGGGAAACAGGCAAACGGAAGAGAGTTCCACAGTCGTGCGGCAGAGAGTTTATTGACATCATGATTTCGCTTACATTTGGTGGGTGTAGGATCATAACGCAACAGTAGATGCGCAGACTAATCTTTGCTATATATTCTCGTATGCGTTAGACAGCTTTGAGAAATTAACTTCCAAACTAAATTGATAAATATTGTCTTTGAGAAAAAATCCCCCAACAAATATGAACATTGTGGGTTATTATATCGTGCGCATAACGTGGAGGATCATGCATTCTACTGATGAGAGGATTATCAAAGGGTGCCTGCTGCTATTTCAACTAGTCATTTCAAG
Organism: Euprymna scolopes; assembly: GCF_053919585.1. Lineage (NCBI taxonomy): Eukaryota > Metazoa > Mollusca > Cephalopoda > Sepiida > Sepiolidae > Euprymna > Euprymna scolopes. The sequence continues at coordinate 17,543,682 of NC_136489.1, read as the reverse complement.
TTAGAGTGTGTTTGGTTAGAGTGACAGTAACAATAGAGCGGAGATATGTTTAGGTTTTGTTTGCGGGTACTTTAGAATTGAATATGAATTATATGACACTGTGTTGTGGCTATGGGTTAGTAACAGTAAGAACGGGATAGTTTTTACGATAGTCATGAGTTACACTTAACGACAGTTAATAAAAGATAAGAAGATGAACGAGAAATACAGAGAATAAAATATTTGGGTCAGCGAGATGTCGTTAGGGTCAGTGAGCTGTTGACATGGTGTCATATTAATGTTTATAAGGAAGTCTTATTTCCCAGGAAAAAGTTTTATACCAGCAAGCCAATGAAAACAAAACAAAAAAAAATGTTTTTTATAAATACGTTTTTTTAACAATGAAAATCTCAGAAAAATAAAAATGAGTTTTCTAATTAAATAATAAAATTATATAACGTTATTCAGTTTTCTCAATTTCCATTGTAACTTGTATTCAAAGATGAGGCAAGTTTTGTTATTCGAAATCCACGCTAATCACTAGGGTTATGACAACAGAAAATTCTTATCATTCTTCTGATTCTTGAGTATATATATATCCGACACAGAAAGACAGTTAATCAACTGAGAATCACATCATTTTATATAAAAGCATAGAAAATATCAAAGGATACCGACTTGAGAGCCAAGACATCAGGAGAATATACTGTTGTCATTGCCTTTCTAATCATTAAGTCTGTGACAACAGAATATTCTTTTCATTATTTTGACTCTCAAGTATATATCCGACACATTAAGATACAGCAAATCAACCGAGAACCACATCAGTCTATATAAAAACATGTAAGATATTAACAGATATATACTCAAGAGTCAAAACAATAAGAATAATATGCTGTTGTCACATCCCTACTAACCACACAGCTCACATAAATTCAAACTTCCAGCAAACATCAATAACACAAGACCTATACCTTTCTTTCTTCCACGAGGGGCTGATCCCTCAGTTAATACTGTTAACACAATGAGGAAAAAATGATATAACATAAATTAAAAAAAATTCTAATTAATCTTGAAAGATATTAATATGTAATTATGTTTAATTCTTTTACTTTTTTATGATATAACTTTTGAACCAGCTAGATTAGATTAGAGTTTGTTTAGGATTGGGGTGAAAAAAACAAACAAAAAACAGTTATTTTGTGTAAAATAATCCATAGTTTATTATAAAATTTTGGGGGTTTAGGTCTATGCGAATTTTTTTTAATGTTTTTTGGAATTTTGTGGTTTTTCTGTTAGAGTTAGCACAGATGAATTTTACGATCTCCAATTGAAAAGTATTGCCTGTTGTTTATCATAAACCGAAGAAAAAAAAACTGCATTGTTTTATCTTATTCTTTATCGTCATTAATTTTGCATTCGATCATTTTTCGTTAATTTTAGAATTTTTACTAATTTCGACACGATACATAATTGCGTAAAAGTGTTTTTCCTTAAAATATATTTTTTAAATATCCACGTATAAAACACCGATGTGAAAAACGATCAGGAAGGTGGAGATAAAAAACCGACGCGCAAACGGCGTTGCACTCTAATAGCCGAAAATGCGATTAGCAATAAACTAACACAAAATGAAAAAGATAATGTAATCGTTACGACTACACGGAATTTCAGCCGCCCAGAGCAAGTCTACTATCACCAAAAATGCCCTCACAACACGTCTGAGTACGTATCTTCGACTAGTATACTTGTCATGGAAAGAGACAATGAAAAGATTATACGATTAACGGTGTTACACATTGGAAACATTGGGGCAATTAGGGGTGCCAGCGCTTAACTTGAACCAATACATCCTTTTCGTTTTGCGACAAAGCTTCGTGTGTCGTCACTTTTATGGTTTCTGTTTCTTCGGCATATTTTAGATCCTCGATTTCGTACATTCGTGTCGGGTGCAAATGATAAATCCGCATCCTTTTCCCACAACCAGCAGAACACAGGGAAGCCTTAGAAATATAATTTGTTCGCGTCCCTTCGTTGTTCAGATTCGTCATATGATTAATAGGGATTGCGGTTTTCCTTTCCCTCTCCCGGCGTCTCGTGGCCTTAATCTTAAAATCTTATCGACGTGAGTAGGGGGAAATTAGAAATTAAACAGGCCTTTATTAGAACGGACATAAAAGCTACGGTAAAAAGTTGAGCTTGATGATAATAACAATAATAATAATAACAATAATAATAATATTAATAATAATGCTAACAATAATAAAAACAACAATAATAATAATAACAAGGATGATAATAACAACAATAATAACAATAATAATATTAATAATAATAACAACAATAATAAAAACAACAATAATAATAACAATAATGATAATAACAATGATAATAATAATAAAAACAACAATAATAATAACAATAATGATAATAACAACAATAATAACAATAATACTTACATTAATAATAATAACAATAATAAAAACCACAATAATAATAACAATAATGATAATAACAACAATAATAATAACAATAATAACAACAATGATAATATCAATAATAATAATAATAACAATAGTGATAACAACAACGATAATAACAATAATAATTACATTAATAATAATAACAATAATGATAACAACAATAATAATAACAATAATGATAATAACAATAATAATAACAATAATAATAACAACAATAATAATATCAATAATAATAATAATAATAATAATAACAACAATAATAACAATAATAATAATAATAATAATAATAATAATAATAATAATAATAAGAAGAAGAAGAAGAAGAGATAGAGAAAAATGAGAAAAAGGAAAACAATCCAGTTATACACACACGAAAATGGGACATGCATACGATGACGGTATTTCAGGTTGGAACTACACTCAACTGTTCTTCAAGCTCAAAGATGATAAAATGATCTGTAACATAGCGCTGACACGCGTATTCAAATGGATGCGAAATGAAGTCACCGTTAGGAAAAAATAAAGACTTTTAAAAATAGATCACGTTAGAGGCGGGAATAACGTTCGAGATCACGTTAGAGGCGTGGATGACGTTCGAGAAGACGATAAAGTGAAGGACGTCACAACGGTAATGAGAGAATGGGGAAATAAATGTTGTTGCGTAACAAAAAAATGCGAGTTGAAATTCTTTTCTATTTTTTGTTTCTTTTGCGACGTAGACTGCATACACCATGTTGCTTCCCGTAAACCGTTACAGAAAGAGAGATAGAGATAGATAGATAGAGAGAGAGAGAGAGAGAGAGAGAGAGAGAGAGAGAGAGAGAGAGAGAGAGAGAGACCTCGAATGTTAGGGCGAAAGAACACTGAAAACTTGTGGCATCTTAGTATCAACCAGATTCTAGAAGACAAACCGTCGTTGCTAGCGAGAAACCAATGGTAAACAGCCGTTAGATAAATAATTAATTTTAATAAAATTCACGTAGCTTTAACATTGTACTCCAGTTTTATTGAATGACAAATCACGAGAAATGGTTTTGCCATTGATACCGACCATCACGGCGAATCATCAGGAAGAAATCTAAAATAATAATAAAATAATCTAATCACTTGACTTTGCAATGAGCGTGTTTTTCTTATATTATATAAAACTAGTACCCGAGCACGCGTTGCCGTGGATCAGTTTGTCTAAGTTTGATACAAACGCAAAAGAGGCAAAATGTCTGTTTCTTATGTTTATGTTCTCAATAGATATGGATAGCTTAGATTTAATAATAATTCGTTTTGAAAAAATAACAAGGAAACTTTAAAGAATAAACTAACAAAGAAAGGAGTAGGGAAACTATTTTGATTTATTTTTAATCAAATAAATATGTTGCATTTCTGTAGATCAGGAACATGAGACGAATGTGTTTAGTTGTTTCAAGAACGGCCGATAGAGGTCGTTTGTCAACCAAAGAACAGGGGTGGATAACTCGCTCTTTTCGAAAAGTTCGTGTCAACTGTCCTCCGCAAAATCTTTAATTTCAATGTTTTAGTAACAATATTTGTATTAAAAATTTTATTTTTTCAATGATTTTTTCGATTTGGTTTCTTTTGTAATAAAACATTATTTGAATCACGGTTAATCCCACTTAGCGGAGTTCATGTGGAGGCAAAATATTTATTTGTTATTTAATAAGTTAATTATATGTTATTTAAAATAACACTAGTATTTATGTATTTTTGATAACGCGCTGGTAACGTTATTATTTCGGAATCCGTTCTTAACATAGAGAGGGGAGGGTGTTTTGTAAGTATTCTCTGCGGTAATCTCCAAAAATACCGTTAGGGCTTACAACATGGCCGCCAGAAGAGTCACGTGATCCGGTTGATCCAAAACATGAATCGTGCAAATGGAAAACGCAGCCTTGAAGGTAAACTTTGACAAACAATCACAATTTGTTTGTATTTAATTTTTTGTTGATATAATGTTGTTATAAAAATAGGCAAACTTTGAGAAACAATCTTAGGTTGTTTTTAGTTAAAACAGTGTTTATAAAAAGTATTTTATTCAGAACAAACAAGTAGTCGACTAGGTGTATCAGAATTTTAGGCGGAATTTTTGACACCCCCAACAAAAAACTGCGAATAAAATATATAAAACTCGTAATTTCTGTTTTTAAAGTGGGTTGTCAATTTTCTTTATGAAATATACTTCCAAAATAAACTATTACAGTCGTTTAAAACATAATAGAAGTATTATTTTTTTATTTTTTAAAAACAATGTTTACAAAATGTCTACGCACGTTCGTAAACATGTTGTAAACATTTAAAAAACAAACTGTGATTGTTTCTCAACATAAAATTAAATGACCGTTCTACATAAATTATTTATTATTATGATATTGAAAAACTGTTTTTGTACTTAATTATTATGCTTGTTTGTCAAAGTTTGCTTTAAATTTGCGTTTTCCGGTTTCATAATACGGCGATTCATGTTTTGGATCAACCGGATCACGTGACTCTTCTGGCGGCCATGTTGTAAGCCCTTACGGTATTTTTGGAGATTACCTTCTCTGCTTCAAACCTGCAAAAAGTATTAAAAAATAGCGCTGTACCAATAGTACACTAGCACCCTAACACTATATTCCAAAAATATTTAAATGAAAATCAGTCTTTGAAAAAACAAAACAAAGAAAAAAAACATTTAGGTACTTATGTATTTTTGAGACCGCGCTATTTATAAGTAGGTTTTTCATGTTAAAATCAAGTTTGATGATATCTTTTTTATTAAATTGTTAGCACAGAATATTTACAACCACCAGCACACGGTAAGAATCGCTTGTGAAGTAATAATGCAATTCTATCAGCGCGGTACCAAAACTACATTAGTACCACAATATTATTTAAAAATTGCAAATAAAGTTTATACTTTAAGATTTTTTTTTTTTTACACAGTGATCACCACTTATCAAGGCCCGGAAGCCACTCAGGGATAAGGGTTATTGCAAGTACATTACGTTAGTGTGGAGATTTGATGAAGTGTTTACTTAAGGGGGCGGTTCATTAGGAATTTGTTAACGTTGGAATTGAACACATCCAAGTTGTAGTCCGGTGGGAAGCAGGCAGACGGAACAGAGTTCCACAGTCGTGCAATTCTAAGAAAGAAGCTTTGTTCATGGAATCCACGTTTTGATTTAGGCACAGATAAAGAAAAATAAACTACGTAGTCAAGGGGAGAAGCAATTTGCGGCCGGGTAAGATGGACGTATAAAATCGAGGGCGAGTAAGTGCTGGCTAACGGCCAGATCAAGATGGCGAAAAGAAAGACTTTTTAAAAAGCACATGTGTGTAAAAACTTTTACAAGTGCCAAGTCGGATTTTTATTTCTTTCCTTTTTTATTAGTTTCTTCCTTTGCAACGGCGTGTGGGTCTGATAGGTTTGAAGTGTAATGACGCACGTAAAAAGTAATGGTCACGTTACAAAGCCTCTCTATGCAGAATCAACATGGCTGGACGTTCTGTTCTATCATTATCTTAGTGGAAGATGTTCAACTAAACCTCAATCACTGGTTCCTCCTTGCAAAACATTCACAGCATAAACTCGCTTTCTTACCTCAAGGAAAGATATCTCTACTTATTTCCTCCGTGTGTCTAGCGCCAGGCAAAATTTCTACGTACATAACTTATTCGCAAAGACCCATTATCTGTGGAACACGTTGCCACAAAACTGCTTTCCTGAAGACAACAGCATAGTCTTCTTTAAATCTCATGCAAACATGTAGCTGTCATATATCGTCCTCATAAGTAACATGTTTATTCTGTTGAATATTCTTGATCTTCTCACGTGGACCGTTTCCTTTATCCTCAAGTGGCTTTCGGCCTTGATAAGCGATGACCGTATGTATAAAAATACTCTGTTTTGTAAAAAGGTCGCTTTATTGCAATTTCATGAGAATTGTATCACTACAATGCGCAAAAATGGAAACAACTCGTACAATCAGAACAATATATTTAACAATGCACAGCACAAGGCATAAAATCATGCTAGATATTTGCAAAAAATTGCCAAAAGGGACAAAGTTAGGGTCCCAGGTGAACAGACCGAAGTTTTTGTATATTAAATTAGTTTGGTATAAAGTAACAGCAACAGTTTTTCCCGGTTTGTAGAAGGAACATTTAAAACCATTTTAATTTATTTGATGCATATTTTTATAACTTGAACTCTATGATTAATTCATAAAGTTTTCATTCAGTTTGTTAAACATCAGACATATTTTCTGTAGTATTCTCACAAATGTTGAGTTAAAAACGACCTTCTGTAGTCAACAGAAAAGGAGTTATCTTCTATCATAATAATGCTCATCTTCACACAGCAGTATTGATCAAATGCAGCATAACCCAACACGTTGTATGCAATCTACGTCTCAAACGAGATTGAGAGTAAGAATAGGAAATAACTCCACCTCACTTGTTCTTTGAAGCAAAAACATTATTTCTACATTCTCTCTTGATCACTGTGAAGTCCCTCACGTGATCGTTTTTTTTTTTTTTGAGCATCCTTACAGTCTCCTACTTGATCGCGAACGTTATCCACGTCTCTCTGGAGACTTTGAACGTTATCATCTCTCACAAGATCTCGGACGTTATTCACGTGATCGTCTTCCCAAGCGTCTTTCAGGCCTCACACGTGATCGCGAATGTTTAGCCACATCTCTATCGAGATCTTGAGCGTAATCTCGTCTCTTCCGAGATCTTGAATGTTGTTTTGTCTCTAACGAGATCTCGCACGTTTTCTCGTCTCCCTTTTGATCTTTCTCTTTCTCTATTTTATAGTGGTTTTTGCCCACCGCTGACATCACTTCGCATGTATTTACATACCTGCATCCGCAGTGTGTTACACTAAGATATAATAAAATTTGGTTAGTAAATCTTGCCGCATCTTCATATTCCCCTGATCAAGTTAATTATCATTTATCTTGAAAATTACGAAGCCATATAGATGGTTTAACTTAACATCATAAGAGGAGATAACATATATGTTAGATTCATGTTCCACGTCAAAATTTTACGGAATTCGTGAGTATTTAGAAACTCGTTGGCAAATGGAATCAGATTATAAACTGCAAAGGCTCTTATTGTTATGAATAAAGATGTTTCAAAAACACAGTTTTTCGTTTTTTTAAAATTAAAATAGCAAAACTTTTCCGCCGACCTGATATTTAGTATTAATATTGAAAAGGAAATAAAATAAAAAAGAAACCGAAATAGAGAAAAGTGACGACGTACAAATGTAAATGATAGGAGGTCTACAAAATTTTGTAAAGGAACAAGAGGAAGGCAAATTTGGAGCGTGAAGGAAAATAAAGAACGACAAGATTAAGAATAGAGACGGGGGAGGGATTAGGGCCGGGCAGGAAGTTGGAAAATGCTGCGGCGAAGACAGGACTGAGAAGGAAGCAGTAGATCGCTATAAAGATGGCGTGGATGATTAGCAAATCAACCATTTCGATCCATTAATATCGTTGTTGTCGTGTTGCGATGCCGGAGGCAAAAAACGAACCTTTCTCTGCAGACATAAAAATAAACCCATGAATGTTTCCGATCTATCCCCTAAACCCGCGAAATTTGCATTTTTGTTAACAAAACGCAAACTATTCGGTCGGCCATCTTGGATATACACACAAGCGTACATGCATACAAAAAGTAGAGAACAAGAACGCAAACAATTATATAAAAAATGTATTTATAATAATGGAACGATGAATATGAGGCAAATGTGGATGATAAAAACTGGAGAATTAGATGTTTTTGAAGTAACAACCGGGGAGCGGTTAATTGTCACGTTCCTCATTGTTGTAAAACATGATTATAATGAACTTTATGAGGACAAACATTGTTTAAAACGATTATAACACTAAGCAGAGAGCACATGCACCAGCTATGAATTGTCTTGATCACCCTTAAAAAATAGGGCCATCCCATAATCAACCGTTCTACGCATTTAAACGACTTTTCTCTCCCATAATTTCACATTCTATCTACAACTTAAATGTTGTCCATCAGAACTTTATATAAGTTTAAACAATATCTGATGAAGACAGCATAATTGGGGCAAAGGCGGAAATGTGTGTCCCAACGCCGACTACGACCTCGAAATCCAGCATTTTGTACTCGTTATATTTAAAAAATAATATTTATTTATCCTCTATTAAACTATTCAAGCTTGTCTATCTCGAATATATACTAGATATAACGTTACGCAACATCTAGTGGACAGCCTCTGATCTGGTATATTTAGGGTGTTTAATAAGTTAATGATCAAACGATAAAGAATAGTATAAATTTACATCTTAAAATTATATATATATATATATATATATATATATATATAATTATTTACTATAAAATTATTAAATATCTACAGACACTAGCGTTTCGCCCTTTCGGGAATTATCAGTGCAGTGTGTCACGATGAACACGATTATCAATCCAAACCCAGCGACTGTAAGTGATATATATATATATATATATATATATATATATATATATATATATATATATATATATATATGTGTGTGTATATATATATTTATATATATATATATATATATATATATATATATCACAACATGCTAATATTGGTAAGTTACACATTCATTACTTGTTACAATATATATATATATATATATATATATATATATATATATATAAGTAGTAAATTATGAAAATATATGTTCATAAAATATATTTATCGCAAGTGAGTATATATATATGTATATATATATATAATATCAAGAATATAAGAAAACGACAAGATAAAAATATATACTAATGTATATAGATTTATTCGTTTATTTCATAAGGATGATACATCAATTAGGAGTGTAGGATAAGTAAAACTATTACACCACTGCATTTCGAAGCCTAACACTTCTCATCAGAATAGGCGAAAAGATGCTAGGTGGCATATTAGAGATGGGACATCTAGTGATAGATACATTAGGAGCGAAATAATTGTATGCGATAGGAGAATGATAATATATTGAAAACGTTTGGGCAACGGAAATAGGAGAACTACATTGATCTATGCGATAGAGGATGAATACAGCTTTTATTATAAAATAAAGATACGTGTGGGTTACATATATATGTGCCTATGCACATTTACACTTTCGGAAAGAATACAGGAGAAGTGATTGAAAGTGGATGTTTTTGTAGTTATGTGTTATAACTATGGAAAATGGGTTTAATTGAAATAGAGGACTTATGCTAGGTTTGTATATATTAAAAAGGGTTATCGAAATTGCAACTTAGTATTTAAATGAAGTATAAATTATTAGAAATAAGTAATATATTAAAAGAATAAAGTAAATAAAAATAAAATAGAAAAAAAGATATAAACAAAGTATAAACAAATGGCAGAATAAAAGATAAAAATACAATGAAATATGAAATAAAAATCTTAAATAGTATAAAATTATAAAAGAATAAAAGTATAAAGTCTACAAAATATTAAATATAAAGGAATAAAAAATAATATAAAAATAAGTATGAAAAGCCAAGTAAAATAAATTGAAATAAAAATAAAATAAAATTGCGATACTAAGAAAAGAATTGCAATGAGTTAAAGTTTTTAAGTAACAAAAAGTAGAAATATTCAGATCCAAGTTTAATGCAAAGTAGACATAAAATACCTTTTTAGATATTGTTAATAAACAGATATTTCGTAGTAAGTTACGCAGTTTCAGTTTCCAAATCCAATTCAACGGGTGATTCAGAGTAGCGTATAGCAGTTGATATGGAAAACTTGAATTCTTTTTAAATAACAAGAAAAAAAGAGTATAATGTAAGAATGCGACGGCCCTTTTGCGATAAAAGGTGGTTTAAACTGGTAGTTAAATTCGGGATGTTTTTGTGAATTTCCAGATTTCTCACGCCTGGAGTGGAAAATACGCTGGTCTGGGGTGAATGATTTAAGTAGTCCTGAGGTGGAGTTATGGATAAAAAGTCAAAGTAATGTTTTTTATTACTTCAGGAATATCTCTTAGGTATATATAAATAGATACCAAAATCTTGGGTTATAATTGCGCTACAGCTCGAAGTTGAAATAAATAAACGTTAGCTTGTTATAGACAAGTGTTTAACAGACATTACAATTCTCCTATCACGCAATTATTTCATTCGTAATGTAGCTATTGCTACACGCCGCATCTTTTCTTTTCTACTGATGATAAGCATTAGACTTCGAAATATCATGTTGAAGAGTTTTACTTCTCCTACACCCCTAATTGATGTATTATCATTATTGAATGAAAAGAATAATCTTTATGCATAAGTATGTATTTCATATTGTTGTTTTCTTATTATCTTGACATTCTACATAAGTTCAAAAGCAAATCGTCGAGCTTCACATTATCTCGATAAATCTTTTCTTAAATAATCGATCATATTCTTTTAATCCCCCATATATATATATATATATATATATATATATATATATATATATATATATATATATATATATATATTCATGTATGTATATTATCGATATTTATCCTCATTCCGATACAACTCCCGATTCCATATAAAATTCTCGATTCCGATACAATTACTGATTCCGATTCTTTTATATATTTCTACATATTTAACTTCAAAGTTGTTATTTTTCTCGATTACGGTAACAACACATGTAAATATGCATATACTCAGTCCAAAACGTAATAACATAATTGTGGAGAGGAGTGATCAAAAGATTTTCGTTTTATTGGTAGTTCAGAATTAATAAATATTTATTATTTATCATTATGACCAGCAATCGATGATTTTGTTTTTAACAAAATTAAATAAACAAACTTAAATAAACAAAATTAAATAAACAAAGAATGAACCGTTTTTAACATCGGAAAATAGGCACACATTTTTCCGATTCTGATACCAATTTCCATTAATCTCCCCCAAACGAATATATATATATATATATATATATATATATATATATATATATATATATAGTAAGTTATAAAATATATATGTCGATTAAGCTACACTGAATATTTCGCGTTTCATCCACTTTAGGACTCTTCAGATAAGCCTGAAGAGTCCTAGAGTGGATGAAACGCGGAATATTCAGTGTAGCTTAATCACCATATATATTTTATAACTTACTAACTAGCTCTACCTACGTGTTGCGCACTTTTGAAGTAAATACTTAAAGTTTACGCATAAATTTATACTTTCGTATATTAATTTTATATGAGTAAATTAAGTAGTTATATATATATATATATATATATATATATAATGCTCCCTATCTTGGGTTGAGCATTTCGGAAGTGATATACAAACTGTCATTAGCATATAAAGCGACGCTCTTTGTGTAAACAAATCGAGCGGAGGCATTTGGATGATGTCAAAACTAAATTCATTACCCACACAGCAGCAGAGGTATAGCGTAATGGTGAGAAGACGACTGTCATTTGGGCGGTAAGGTTTCGATCCTGGCTTGAGGCAGTTGCCTGTCTAGCCGCACTGATGAGCTGCGAAACAGTACTGTATGTGGATGACTATATATATATATATATATATATATATATATATATATATATATATATATATATATATATAGTATGACTTAGCTTACTGTTTATGCCCAGCTTATTTGACATAAGAGGATAAAATTCTCTCCTTTTTACAAGCTACTGGTGTTGGCATAGGAGTTGAATATAAGGCTGCAGAACCAAAGTGACTTTCAAAACAATTTCGAAACCGTGGATCTGCATTAATTGTCTTTAGCAACAATGAATTCATAATAAGCATTCATATAAAGAAAACACATTTTCTTGATCTCAGCTGTTAAACATATATACCTAAACTTACTGTATATGTCCTGTTTAATTTAATAAAACTATTGAATAGATTCAGCCACTCTGATGAGTCGTAGACGACGAAACACGTGTAAGCGGGTACTTGTATTTTAAAAACAATATATATATGTCTGTGTGTGTGTACGAGGTGTATAGAAAGTCACTCTAGGGTTTTTAAAATTGATAGATTCTTTAGTTTTGATGATATATTTTTGTAATTTTCACACAATCTGACATAAAAACCTTTTTAAAAAATTCTAAGTTCAAACAATCTTTATTACTGAAAAATAATGTATTTTAAATGTTGCCCATTTCAACTTCGCATATTTGTGCTCTTTCCAAAACATTATTCATGAGAGATTGCAGAATCTCTGGATTGCGATTTACTTCCCTTTTTTCTTTCCTTCAGTTTTTTGCAGGATTTGGGGTTTTTTAACATAGACTCTTATATAGACTCTTTCTTTGTATTATGACGTGGGATATCTCTTGCATGAAAATGCCGTCGACAGGACCTTTGAGTAAAAACTATTGACCTCTAATTTTGGTAAAACAATTTCACAATTTGCGTATGCTGTTCAATGCGGTACTTATCCTTAATTAATTCCCAAAATATTGTCTGTAAAATATCTGAAATACAGAAAAACACAATCAGTAATGGTAAAACATTTTCAACCTTTTAGTGACTTTTTGGACAGCCTATACACACACACACACACACACACACACATATATATATTTATATATATATATATATATATATATGGAGGGGTACCAAATTGGTTAAAGGGAAAATTATTCCCAACTCGCATTTAGGTAAAAATGCACTTTCGTAAATAATTGAATTAATTCAAAACATATCGCTAAAACCAAATCAAACAACATCTAAGTAAATCGCGATGTATCTAGAGAGTCGTGCGAGATGAGTGAGCGGTAAGGGGTTTAGGCTCATTATCGTGGGGTCCCGATTCCGAATCTCGCTAGATTCAGCCACTCTGATGAGTCGTAGACGACGAAACACGTGTCAGTGGATAATCATATTTTAAAAATAATATATATATATATATATATATATATATATATATATATATATATATATATTGAGTAAAATGATTCATAATTTTGAATTAAAAATCAGTTTTAAAAGGAAAACAAACAAAATCAATAGATTGTACGATCGTTTCGCAAACGATGTTTTTATTGAAATAGACACTATGTCTTGAACAATAATTTGATAAAAAGATTTTTTTTTTAAAATTTAAACAAAGTCTCCTTATCAGCAAAAATGTCTGAGAGGGGTTTAAAGACACACAAATAAAAGTAGCATTTTTGTAGTAAGGCAGATATTCCTTTTTTTCCGCCCGCTTTTAAAGCTTTTCATTATTTCAGCCCATCTATTCCTTGGCATGTTGTTTAATAACTTATTCAAATGTGTAATTATAAAGTTTACATTGACTCGAAAAATGCGAACACGCGCGTGCACACACAGCCTTTCGTTAAGTTTTCTTCCGATTATATTAATATAGAGATTTCCTGATCCATTCAACATTTCTCCTTCGTTCATTTGCCTTTATCAAACCGAGATTTCGTATCATTTCCATTGTGTTTTCTCTTAAGGCTTCCGCACCGAAATTCAACTCCTCTCGCTCGGATAAAGCCTCTTTTAAACTAATTGCCAGGAACATCTAAATCTGGTTTCACGCATCACTACGACCGACTGCCAGACATGTTAATCTGATAAATATTTCCGGTATAAACAGTAACAATTATTATTACTGTTTTTTTTTTACTTACATTTTTTTGTAGCTTTTTTTTAGAATCGCTCTACCTTCTCTCTCTATCATTTAATTTCTCTCTCTTTTTCGCTTTCTCTTTGTCATAGTCATTGCTGGCACAGCTAAAAAATGTCGTTTATAACGGCTTCACACACCTTCCTTAAAAAACAACATAAAAAACACAGTTATAAGAAAGGAGAGAAGGCGTTAAAAAGCGTATCTTCCGTTTGATGCGTCAAGCTTCATAAAACAGGATTCATGTTCGTTTCACTTGCTGGTTAGATATATAGGAAAAGAACAGGAACAATAACTACAATTAGTCGACATAAAACACGAGGTTTTTTTTTAAATAAAGAAAAACACATGTATAGATTAACACCTCTCCCCGAGCAAATAAACACTACTAAACAATACCACTATTCTGTCACACCGGTTCACGTCAGATCACCGGAGTTAAGCAACGATGAACCTGCCCAGCACCAGATGGGTGACCATTTGGGGCCTCCAGGTGCTGTATTTGCTAACTGCTTATCTCGGTAATGTTTTCAGCTGTCCTGAACTTTGGCTTGCCACCAGACTCAAGCAGTGCCGATTCAGGAGAGGTAGGTTGTGATTGCGCAATATTTGCCACACACACACGTGCAGCCGCTCCTATAGAAGCTATCCCTTGTTTATTGATACTGAACGGAGGCAATGATCGATCTTCAATGTTTTTTTAAATTACATTTTCACCCCAAACAAAGCACATTGCCACTTTGGTGTAGGTGGCTACTGTCAAAGAGATAAGCTACTGGGGTACTATGTAGGGAGTTGGGCAGCAAGATGTCGGTTCACGTTACACTTGAACTTTGCATGTCAGTACAGTTGGGGAAGAAGGGACGCAGAATGGAATTCCAAAGTCTAGCTATTCTGGGGAAGAAACTACTGGAGTAGAAAGCTCTCTAATATCTAGGGATCGCTACTGTGTTGTCGGGTTTGTCGAGGTTATTTACGTCATATATATGACAACACTACTCTATACATGGGCGAATGGTGGCCTTATAGAGGTACAGGATACTTTCGGCGTTAGTAGCTTTTTAACACGGCAGAGAGAGCCCGTCTGGCAATGCTCTCAATGTAAATGTTCCAACTCATGTTTCCTGTGAACGTTAGGCAGAGGAGTTTAAAAGATGTACTTTCAGATAAAGAATCTTTGGCCATTGTTATTGGTGGTAGAGAAAGTTTCTTGTAATTATTGAAGGAAACAAGTTTAGACTTGTCAGCGTTGAATGTGACCATCCATTTTTGTCCCCATTCCACTACAGACTGGCGGTCACCCTCTAGTGTTTCTACCATTTTCTTAGATATGCGTTCATTTGTTTTTCTGTCGTGCCTGTTATAGAGCGTGGTGTCATCAGCATATATACTCATCTCAGAGGCAATTTTGTCGGGGAGATAATTTATGAATATCAGGAATAATGAAGGTCCAAATATAGACCCCTGAGGCACTCCCGCATTTATATCATATTGTTTAGATGTACGACCGTCCAGGACAACCTGGATTTTTCTCTTATCTAAGAAGGATTTAATTATGTTAAGTATTCGTCCAGTGATACCGTATAATCTGCTTTTCCTGAGAAGACCTTCATGCCATACACTGTCCAGTGAATAGTATATACGTTCAGAGATTACAGTTAGGATATCTGCTGTGAAACGGGCTTGTCTAAATCCATATTGTCGGTCGCTCAGAAGTTTAGCATCTGTAAGGTGATGGACTAGAGCTTGCTTAATTATGGACTCAAATATTTTGGCGAAAAGTGGGAGGAAGCTAATGGGGCGATAATTAAATTATAATTTAATGGGTCACTTCTTTCGCCAGAATTCTTGAATTCTTGATGTATGAGGTTCTTATAACTTTGTCTATTAACCTTGCGTGTGAGTCGCAGATGACATTTCAGTCCAGCCAATGTTTGATGATGCATGTTTCATAATGCCTTTGAAGCTGTAGACCTCCATCTATTACGATCAATAACAGAGTCTTCGAAGAAAGCAGGATTTATTTCAGCAACTAAGAGATTACGTTTTATTTTGTACCTAAGTAATGTTCGACCTGGTAAATTATGAAAATATATATGGCAATTAAGATACACTGATTTTCCACGGTTTATCCGCTTAAATAGCCTGACGAATGACGAAAGGACATATTCGAGGCATTAAAGAGAAAGGCGTGTCCTAAACATGACCGAGCAATGACAGAAGACCATGTGTTAAGCACATAGCAGTACGGGAATCCTTTTCAACAAAACACAAGGCGTTATTCCGGAAGTACCTGGAAATAAATGTCTGTTGTTTCAAAATGTAAGTCGAATTTTTTTCCTTGTTTCTTTGCGATTGTCTGCATACAACGTATGAATCTCGAGTGTTGATATGTAACAACGGCTTTACATTGGGACCAAAAATATAGAAGCAGTTAATTAAGTCAAGTGTTTTTATATCTTTTCTTCTTTGTCTTTTTCTCCACTTCTTTTCGACTTCTATTGATTTTCTCTTAGTGCAGCTGATATTATTGTTCTATTTCTTTCCTTCTTTCTTTCTTTCTTTCTTTCTTCTTCTTCTTCTTCCTCTTTTACTTATTGCTTGTTCTTTTCTTTCTTCTATTTTTATATTATCTCACTTATTTTATAGTTATTACTGTTTGGTGTATCATGACTATTCTGTATCCTTTCCCCTCTTACCTTTGTTCATTTATATATTATTTAAGATATTGGGAATGAGGAGTTATGAATTGTAGTGTTACTCCTATGAAGGATCGCTATTTGCTTTTTTACGACTTATTTAAAAGCATAGATACCAAAATGTTTGCAGTTTAGAGTCGATTCTGCTTTTACATTTACTAATTTATCACGGCCCTTAAACCTAATAATCTCATGTTTCTCCGCTAAACATAAATAACAGGGTAAAGTTTATGAAATACATGTTTTAGCCGTCCTAAGTATTTTCCAATCGACTAATAACTATACTATAAACCGACAATAACAACACTCATTGAAAAGCGTCGAAGAAAAGGCCACGATAAATAACAGTTAAATTAAGAAAGGAGCCATCCTCTTGCCACCCTTCAACACCATCTCAAGCGTCACCGTTTAATATTAAACTAAACAGAAACACAATTTGCCACTAACTGGATAAAGGTGAGTACACTTTGCATGATTAATAATTAAACACTCGAAAACGATTCACTCAAATAATTTATAGGTCTAAAATGCTTGTAATTGGAAATTTGACGTATTATCGTAAAGCAGCGTTACATTAGAATATAAACCTCATAATTGACCACAAACGATAACTAAGCACTCTAACTAGATAACTCTGGGAACGGAATACACCACAAATATAGATAAATATAAGCTATTATGCACCTGTTTCCATGAGTATGTTCTGAAGAACTTATCCCTAAAAAAGCATATACACCTATCAAATATATACATAGTCTAGTCTTGCAGAAAAGAGCACACAAGACAAATGTAAAAATGACAACCATCGAAATCAAATGTATATATATATATAAAAACCTTTGCCACGATAATTACTTCAACTACTGATGCACCACCTTTTTAAACCATATAAATAAACCCATATATCTATTCAACTAACTGTAAATTTGACATGGACATATATCTGAAAGATAAACAAACAAATAAATAAAGAATTTAATAACTAAAAACAAATGAACGAATAAAAAAGCAGGTGATAGAATAAAAACACAAATAAAATGATAAAATAAATAAAAAAATAAATTTATAAATAAATGGCGCTTGTCAATAGGAAAATGGAGTTGCCAACAAAAAAGAAGAAAAAAACAACAACAATAAAAACCTAAGATATAAAAGTAGCGACGATAAGAGTATTATATTACTTGAGATTAAAGTGAAACCTTAGGCCAATAAATAACCGCCAAGTTAAAAGCATACGAACAACTCTTAAGTACGACAGCTTAATCACATGAAATCGTACATTCACCCTCTTTTCCCTTACCCCTACTTCATTCCTTCACTAACACCTACCCCAAAACCCCTACTGCTCACATCCACAAAGTATACACCCCAATTCCTACTAGAACGTACACCACACCCAAATATCTTATAAAATTATGTAATTTTGACTCCCGTTTCAATATCGATTCTTTTTTTGGGGGGTTGATGAGGTGTTATCATTGAATTGGGATTTCATTGAAACATGTATGCACATATATAACCAATAACCAATAATAAACAAACTATATATATATATATATATATATATATATATATATATATATATAAATTTACCTGCCATCCCCTTTTTAAAAGATAGAATCGCCCGATCGCTGAAGGCAAGCGAGCATATATATATATATATATATATATATATATATATATATATATATATATATATATACATATATATATACACATACATATATATATGTAATAATATATACGTGTAATAATATATATGTAATACTATATATATAATCACTTATTATTCGATTTTTAAAAGATGGAATTGTCCGATCGTCAAAGAGAAGAAGCAAGCAAGCAGGTATTACAAAATTTTATAAATATATAGATTTTATTTTTCTTCTATCTTATTTTCCGCCCCTTACTTTTTCTTTTCTCTTCCTCGTCATTCATCTTCCTAACTCATCTTCTTCATTTTCTATCTTACTCGTGCGTTTTTGACAAGCGCCATTTTTCTTTTTAATCTGTTGCTTCAATATATCAATGAATGCCGTTTTTCGCTCATCTACATTGTCTTTGATGAAAGCTAATACGGAGAGTAACGCTTCTGCACTTGCTGAAAAAAAAAAAAAAACAATCGGACGCATACGAAAATGATTGATCGCCAAGGAAAGGAAAATCAGTTTCTATTCCGGAATAAAAAATAAAATCAATTCAACAACAGTTTCCTTAATTCCATTGTAAGTACAGAAAAATGTAGAAACCGTTTTGGAATATTCAAAATTGATCCTTCCGTTCTATTCGAAATTCCGGCTGTCGCCTTGGATTATTCCATGTCTGGTTGCTTTCGTTGTTTCTATGAATTATAAAATACTTCCGAACATTTCTTCCTTCCTTATTTCGCCTCAACTGATGCATGTGAAAATGTCGTAATTCACTTATTTTTAAAATCCATCATCTTTTTTTACAAGTGGTTCACCACTTATCATGGACCGAAGACCCGATGACAAAAGTTAATGAATGTAATGTAGTTGTGTAGTAATTTGGTTATTAAACAAGACGGTTCAACAAGAACTTGTTTACATTAGACTTGAAGGCTACTATACTATAGTCAGCCGGGAAACAGGCCTGCGGAACTGTGTCCACAAGCAGTAAGTTCTAGGAAGAAAGCTGCGTTTAGTGTTAGGCACAGACAGAGAGTGGGGGAAATTGTTAGTAATTGCTGTAGCTAGTCGAGTGTTTTTTTGTGAAAGTTGTGTAAGGAGTCCATAGGTATGTAGGAAAGAGGCTGATAGTAAGGAAAAAATGCATAACCTACTCATTTTTTAAGCCGGATTTGAACTCTATCGAGGCAGCATAGGACGCGTCAAACAGGTCCATGTTACGACACTACTCCATTTTAAGACGTACTTGCATTGACAGTGAGATACATACTAGGGCGGTAGTATGATCTAACTATTTTTTCAGCGATCTTGGCAAGGCAAGTTACATGCAAATTGTTCAGTTTCTGATCTGAACAGTAGTGTAATTAATATGCGTTCGTTAAGGCGTGGCACGATCGTGACGTCACAAAAATAAATGAATATACAGACATCGGGATCGGAGAAAGGGAGAAGAAAAAGAGCAGAAAAAGAGAAGAAAAAAGAGAAGAAAGGCATTCTGTACAAGGTTTAAGATTCGTCACTCCTTCGAACCTTTGCAAGATTGTCGAACGAACGTAAATCTGTTGGCTTTGAAAATACGTGTTAGCAGCTTTATGTTGAAACGACCGGCATTAAATGCCCTTTTTTTCAACAACAACAAAAAAAACGTGTTGAATTTCCTTTTCTATGTTTCTTTGCGAAACCTTTATACACGTCACGTTAAAATGTAACATGCAGGTTACAGTTCACCTATCTTTTTATCAGGAGTATAATACATTAAACCTTTGCTAAATATTAATGTGGCTACGTAAGCTGGTTTATATATTAAGTAGTACATATTAGCGATTATTCATAGAAATGCTATTATTAACTTCGCTTTTGAAATCTATTTTTATTTTAATTAGTATGATAATTTTCGATGCCCTCGTTCAGTCTCAAGAGACAATCGATAGCCCTGCAAATGTAGCTAAGCGAGTAATTTTAAAGCAAGGCTTGTGCACTCCCAACCGCACCTCTGCTGAATTGGAACTGCTTGGGTTCAGTGGAAAAGAGAAGCCCAAGACTGGACAGAACGACGAGATAAGCGGATAGCATATACATCACCTGAATTTTCCAAAAGGTAACCCGGTTTAGTTCTGAGCAGGTTAAACGTTGCTTAATGTGTAATGGAATAATGCTTTTCATAAACACATCGAAGCAGTATAGCATATTTACTTTCTTCTAAACATCAAGGTGAGTACGTTCGATGGCAGATGTATTAAGTGTCTATATTATCTATTATCGCTAGAAATCTTCTCGTTTTATCTTTTTAAATCTATTTTTTTATTAATCCAATAATATTGTCATAAATAAATTAGAACAGAAAATTATACAGGGTGGAACGATAAAGTTGTTGCCCTAGAAAATACAACATGATTCCATTTCTGTTGCATGAAAACCGGGTTTCTCTTTTGTTGAAGACCATCTACTACTTGGCCAGTTGTGTAGGAATCTCTAGAGCGACAGAAACATTCTATCATATTTGAAAGTGACAACATGTTCAACAGCGAGATCGGAGATGCGCTGCTATACGACATGATCTTTACTGATCCGAGTAATGACAACACAACCATTGCCAGCACCCTCAAATTGCAAATCCGGACGGTTCAACGCTTGAGGGCACAGTTCAACACATCGGATGACCACGGCCGAGAACACCGCTAGGAAGACCCGGAACAAAGAGTTCATCAAAAACGCCCAGGAAATTAGTGATAACACTCCCCAGCGTCCTATTCTTCAGATTACCAGAAATGTAAGTATTACTCACAGAACTATAAATGCATATGTGAAGGAGGACTTGAAGTGTAGGTCCTACATATGCCAGACAAGCCAGGTTTTGACGGAGAAGACAAAGAACCTCAGGCTAATTAATCTGTCATGTTGCTCAACAAACTGAAATTTCCCAAGAAACCAAACATGCTCTTTCCTGATAAAAAAGCAAAACTTCTGTCAGGACCAACTGCACAACAGCCAGAACCATCCATGGATTACCAAGAATAACAGGGACGTGCACAGAGTGATAAAATAAATTTCCGACCACGGTTATGGTCTTTGGTGTGGTATTAAGTGAGGGTAACATAATGCCACCGCACATCTTCGAAGTCAACACAAAAGTGTATTTGGATGTGCTGAAGAGTGTGGTGATCGCCTGGTTCAATCAAGTGGCCGCTGGCAGATACAAAGAGACTTAGGATTGGCTTCAGAAGTAGTGCTGCGACTCAACCTTTCTCTTACTACCCCGACTTGAACCTGCTGGACTACTCCATTTGATCATACGTCGAGAACATCACCAACATGACCACCCACAACACCAAAGCTAGCCTGCAAGTAATCGTCAACGCTGTTAGGAAAGGTATTCTTCCAGTTCCGGATTCGTATGGAGGCGGTGATTGAGGCTAAAGGCAGCTACATTGAATAGATGTCAGCTCTACTACATAATCAAGTTACCTGAATTAATGTTTTCAATAAGAGTTTTAAAATAAAGTGTGTAGCGTTATTTACTTTATGACGACAATTTTATCATTCCACCTCATATTTAACCTCTGCTAAATATTAAGGGGTTTATGTTAGCTAGTTTATGTATCAATGATTATTAATAGAAATGGTGTTATTCACTTATCTTTTAAAATTTATTTTTATTTTAGTTATTGTCACAACCTGTGTTTACATCTGCATATGTTAATATATCTGATCTCCTTCAGGAGCATCTTTACGAACTTAGTAATTTTTATGCAGGGATTTGGAATAGAACAATTTATCTAATCAACAGGAGCAGATTCTTCTCGTTCTGTCAGCTATTAAAATATTGCATTACGTTAGTACAAGGTGAAAAATAAAAAATGTTTGTATCGATGTGCACACGTTTCATCGTGAGTTCGCAATTTCGTCAGCATAACTATAATGATGACGAGGCTGACAATCATGGCGATGATGACAATGATGATGACGACAACAATGTTGCTGCTGCTGCAGATGATGATGATGATGATGATGATGATGATGAGGATGGTGACAACGATGAAAATAACGATAATGATGACAATGGCAATGCTGCTGCTGGTAATGATGATGATAATGGCGATGTCAATTATGATGATGATGATGATGCTTTTATTGAATTCGATTTGAATATTTCTTTTCATATAGCTTAAATTGAAAACTTTCTTGCTTTCGAACCAGTGCATTTTTGCGCGAATCAGTTGTTTGTATATTTGCTAACTGAAATTGACTCTAACGTAAAAATATGCCTGAGAAGCCCCATAGAGGCGTCTTAAGCGATTCTTAGAGAGAAGGTTTAGTTCGGGAGGTTAGACCTTTTAGGCATGAGCAGAATCGTACCTCAATCCGCTTGAAAAAAAAAGGAACTGTCGGATTAATTATCGCGTATATAACAAACACTTGCAGAGAACCAGGGCATTATCGTGGAATGTATGATCTTATTTATTCGTGACTCCCATACTGCAATGCTTATTCTATGTTTTTAGTTTCTATAAGTTTCTATTTTCAAGGCATAGATAAAATGATTAAGATAACGATCATTTCGTATACCAAGAACACATCAGTTGATTATGCATAACGAAATCTAATGATAATATATTCTAAATATTTCAGATGGTAATCGATAAATGTCAATGTAGATGAAATCCCTAAGGAATGAAATTTGGGAATTCGATCCATACGTGGGATCTAAATAAGGCAACGCAGAAAAGATGTTCTACGCATCGATCAATATAAATAGGGATATAATATAATTTAAATATAAATGTGGTATTGAAAAAACAACGCATCTCAGTAAACTATAAAGAACTATTAAATACAACGATAATACACAATGATTATGTGTAGCCAATCTGACGGTTCGTGGTACTGGAATCGGTAATCGGCTAATTTGCCGATTAACCCGCCGATTAATTTGCTGATTTACTTTTCTCTTTTCTTTAACATTTAAATCATTTCATCACTGGCAGATGACTCATCAGATAACTTTGACACATTAACATAATAACTGATAATTTAACTTAACATTTTTTAAATGTCTGGCAACTATTATAGGTTTTTGTCTTCATTAAAGAAAATTACAAAATACAATTTCTAATTCTTAAATGAATATAATCAAACAAATAAATAAGAAAAAGAAATTACAAACAAACTACAAAGTACAAATTCTAATTCTTTAAGTGAATAACTATAAGTTGAAGTTCTGCATCTGCTCTACTTCCTCTTCCATAGCTTTCTCCTCTGCTCTCTTAGTCTCCTCAGTATTTAGTTGACTATTTTTAAGTTGTAATGCAGAAATATACGCATTCTTTTATTCTTCAGGAGACATAGGTTCATAAACATTACCATCTGTACTAAGAGCCTCTCATCCTCCAAGATGAAGGTGGTGCGCTAAAATATTTTGAAGCCAGTTTACTCAGCAGTGATAAGGTTTCCTGTGTCTACTTCCACCACTAAAATGGATCATCACCTCTTGTGAATAGTTGTAAAGCTACGCAATGATCAAGTTCTTTTGTACACTTAATCATAAGGAATTTACTCCTTCTGAGTTTAGATTGTGATTCTTGTATTTCTGTTGTAGTTGCAGTTTCCAAGTTTTACCTTAGCTTCTACCTACTGTAAGTTTTGATTTTTTACAGAAGGCTTATTCGAAGCTTTTGAAAAGATACAGTTTTGAAAAGATACAGTTTTGAAAAGATACAGCTTTGAAAAGATACAGTTTTGAAAAGATACAGCTTTGAAATGATACAGTTTTGAAAAGATACAGTTTTGAAAAGATACAGTTTTGAAAAGATACAGCTTTGAAAAGATACAGTTTTGAAAACAGTTTTTTTCACTTTGATCTTCTTGACCCCAACAAAACTTGAAGAAGTGTAATTTACTTCATTATAATCAGTAGACAGTAGAAGATGTAGAATCCAATTCTTAGTGTTTTCCATATAATTCTTTTGAAATTTAAATGAGAATCTTGGATCTAGAGAGATAGTAGACACAAGTTCATTTATATTTGTATAGGAGGAAAATCTTGTTTCCATTGATGCATTGAGTTGTTCAACAATGCTAAGAATTCCACTAAAGTCAGAAATATTATAATTAGATTGGACAGCTATTTAAAGAAATAACCTAAAAGCTAAAATTGTAGGTATTATCATCGATATGATTGAAGTTCTGTAACTTTTTTTACAAGGTAGTCACCACTTATCAAGGCCCGGAAGCCCTTTGTTGTTAAGGGTTATTGTGTGTACAGTGCTTTAGTGTTGGAGATTTGATAAAGTGTCTTACTTAAGGGGGCGGTTCATCAGGAATTTGTTTACATTGGACTTAAAGACATCCAGGTTATAGTGAGGTGGGAAACAGGCAACAGGAACAGAGTTCCACTGTCGTGCACTACTAAGGAAGAAGCTTTGTTCATGGAATCTAGGTTTTGATTTTGGCACAAATAAGGAGTGGGAAACATTTTTGACAGTGGTTTCAGCTAGGCGGGTGTTTATCGTGAAAGATTGGCGAGGGGGGACAAGGAGTTCAGACGAGCACTTTAGCCATGGTAGTAAGGATAAAACAAAGATAGGCTCACAACGTCTCTCCTGTGGGAGAGAGGTTGCAGTGAAGACAAAAGGGCACCGCCCACTAGACTACGAAGCCTATTTTGTACTCTGTCAAGGCAGGATAGGCTGTTTTTAGCAGCTCCTGCCCAGATGTGGCAGCAGTACTCCATCCTTGGACGTACTTGGCTTTTAAACAGATAGAGAATTGCATCAGGGGTTAGATATCTTCTGGAGCGGTAGAACGATCCCACCATTTTCCAGCGACCTTGGCAACTGACTTGATGTACGTGTTCCATTTCAGGTCATAAGTAAAGGTCAAGCCCAGAAGCTTATCAAAACATAGCGCTTCTCCTATACGATAGCCACCCATTTCAATTGATGTCAGATGGGGATCAGAGCGTTGATGATGTAAAGATAGGAGCTTGGTTTTGGATGCATTAAAAATAACCAGTCACCTCCTCCCCCACTGTATCACGCGCTCAAGATCAGAGGAGAGAGAATCGGAGAGAACTTTGTCATTTACGGCCTTTGATGTGTTGCCATAGATGGTCGTGTCATCAGCATAGATATCAACGAATGATTTAAGTATGTGTTTTGAGAGATCATTGATATAGATCAGGAAGAGAGTTGGGCCTAGGATGGTCCCCTGAGGGACTCCAGCATTAATATTGAGGGCCTCTGATTTCTGCCATTAACCACTACTCTTATGAGCCTATCAGAGAGGAATGATTTAATGATTGAGCAAACATTTCCAGTTATATCGTAGCTGGAAATCTTGTGAAGTAGGCCCTAATGCCATACCTTATCGAAGGCCTTCAATATGTCAAGAGCAATTGTCCTATAGAGGAAGCCTTTGTAGAGAGAGTCGCTAATCCTACGAGATATAACAGTTAGCACATCTGATGTAGATCTGGCAGAACGGAAACCATATTGCATGTCACTAAGAAGGTTATTTCGGCTGAGGTGGTTGACTACTTCTCTATTTAATATGGATTCCAGCAGCTTACTCATGACACACAGGAGACTTATTGGTCTGTACTGAGAGGGAGAGGACTTATCATCTGAATTCTTAAATACAGGGCATACTGATGAGGTTTTCCAGGGTATTGGAAAGCACTTCTCTTTAAGGCAACGCTTAAAAAGTTTTGTAAGTATGGGAGAAAGTTATGATCAAACCTTTTTCAGAACAATTATTGGAATGCCGTCGAGGTCAGTTGCTTTACTGGAATCAAGGTTCTTGATTAGCTTGGCGACCCCACGCACAGATATTTGTATGTTGCAGAGCGTGTTGTCAGTTATAGGAGGAAATACGGGGAGCTGATGACCTTCGTCGCATAAGGTAGAATTATCTGCAAAGTTCTTGGCAAATAGTTTGGCCTTATCTGATGCTGACGAGATGACCTCAGGTCCATTTATGATGGTTGGAATAGAACGCACGCTTCTTTTCAGGATCCTATTTGCTATTTGCCAAAACTGGTGGGAACTAAGTCGCTGATCAGCTACTTTGGATTTAACGGACTGAGCATATAGCTCTCTTGCATTTTTTATTACTCTTTTACAGTGGTTGCTGGCAGTCCTGAAAGCAGCTTTAGTCTCAGTACATCTATTACGTTGGTAGTTATGGAAAAAGTGATTTCTTTGAGCGATGGCAGCAGCACAGTCTGGGGAGAACCATGGCTGGCTGTTAGATTTTTGTTGGAATGTTTTGGATGATATGAATCGGTCTATGTCTATAATTAGCCATTCTGTGATGTCTGCTATTATGGAGGACTCATCCTTTTCAAACATGGAATTCAGAGGTAGATCGGATATACGTGTACGGAAGCTATCCCAGTCAGCCATAGTGTATCGACATACAGTACGGTGGAGAGGTACATCTGAAGATTTATTGCATTTCGTTTTTATCTTAACTGATACAACCGAGTGGTCGGAAAATCCCAGAGGAGACAGAACGGAACTTGAACATAGCTTAGGAGAAGTTGTGAGAAAAATGTCTAGAAGGCTAGCATACTGACCGGAAGTATCGGGCACTCGGATGGGTTCGTGAACAATCTGGATGAGGTCATAGGCAATGGAAAAATCATCACAGAACCTACTCTCATCATGTCTTGTTAAAGTGGGCCAGCCATTCCCCATTGTGGACATTGAAATCACCACAAATGTGGATGTTAGCTGAAGGGTGAGCAGACAGGATATGGTCAATTTTTTCAGACATGCTCTTAAAGATAGTATTACTTCCGTTATTTAAAAAGAGAATACAATGAATGTTTAACAGGATATGCAAATTAGCTAGATCTTTTACTAGTGAATGCAATTCCACAACCCATATATATTAGTTTTTTTCGATTTCATGGGATGATAATCTTTAGTTAACTATCACGTGTAATTATATTCATGCAGATATTCTCCATGATTTATACTTGCATAATATTTGCGTATAAAGTTTACAGTAAACACAAAATTGTTTCCATATATATTTATGTATACGTATATATTTTTGTTTAATCCATCCATAAAAGTGAACGTATCTGTGTGTCTGTGTGTGTGTGTATTTCCCTACGCAATAACTCTGTCAATTTTTAGTCTACGGACTCGAAATTCGATATACAGGGCACTGAGATTTGGGGAAATCTTTGTGATCGGTTTTCGGCCAGAAATCTGTCTATTAAGGTGGCAAAGTTCAACGATTTGACCTCTGAGAACGCTACCAAACTCGTCAGGCAATTTTGGGTCTAAACACTTGAGATTTTAGATATAGATTTCTTGGACATGGATCTAAATAACTTAATTAGAGCCCCAAACAATAAATGTTAAGGGGTCATAATAGGGGTTAAAGTTAAAAAAAATTGACCGCTTTATTTATTTTTTTGCTCAACATTCACCTCCAAACCCCCGGGCAACGCCGGGCAACAATGCTAGTATATCTATAAAAGTGAACGTGTCTGTGTGTGTGTCTGTGTGCCTGTGTGTGTACATTTCCCTACGCAATAACTCTGTCAATTTTAAGTCTACAGACTCGAAATGTTATATACAGGCTACTGAGATTTGGAAAAATCTATTTGATCAGGTTTTGGCCAGAGATTTGACTGTTAATGGGTCAAAGTTCAGCGATTTGAGAACTCTACCACACTCCTCCGACAATTTGGGGTCTAAACACTTGAAGTTTTATATATATATTCCTTGCACAGTGATCTAACTTAATAACTTGCATTGATTCCAAAACAATATATTTTAAGGGGTCGTAATAGGGGTCAAATTAAAACAAAATTGACCGCTTCTTTTTGCTCAACATACACCTCCAAACAACCGGGCAACGCCGGGCTGAAATGCTAATATATATATATATATATATATATATATATATATATATATATATATATATATATATATATATACGTTGTAAAGCTGGGTCATATTAAAGAAATGAACCATGACTTTTGCATTTTAAACTTTAATTCAAGCTATTATATATCATCTCAACAGTAGCTTCTCTAAAGTGCAATGTAAACGACAATGTGTTGTGGACATAGTCACTGTGAGGAGGTCACCAACTAGAGCAAGTAATTAATGTATTTGATTGAAAAATGGGCGATCATACAGATTTCGATTACAACTAAATATGGGAGTGTAAAACACTCGTTGACCCTATTTAAATGTCGGGCAACGTCGGGTCTCTCTGCTAGTATATATATATATCGCACACACACACACACACACACACACACACACACATATATATATATATATATATATATATATATATAAGATAGAAAAGAAAAACAATTACGAACAGGAATAAAGAAAAAGAATGGGTTTATATATATCAGTACATGTATGTCTAATACTATCGAATTTCTCCCTCTTTTCTAAACCGAACAATAATTCTCGGCATATTTTCCATATCCGATTGTGTTCCTCGTATTCTTAAACGATAAAAAATATTACACGCTCAAGTCAATACAGTTATACAATTTATCACTTTTAAATGTTGATAATATATTTCCGGCTCAATTTTTTTCTCTCTTTTTCTTTTTTGTATATTTACAAAACTGGAGTGATTTTGAAACGTCATTTAAGACCGGAAGTGCGCATGCATGGCGGCCATTTTGTCTTTCCTTTTCATCTTTGATTTATTCTTTCATGCGCGGATATGTTCGACGAAGCCTGCAAACAAGTTTGCTTGTTATCTATTTTGGAAGTTTTAATTCCTTCTTTTGTGCTTTTGCTATTGAAGCATTTCCTTGTGGTTATCCCGCTTATTTCGTGTTAAATTTATTTTGAATAGTTTTACCTATAGATTCATGCGTAGATGTATCTTTCTATTTCATTTGGATAGGCTTATTATATTTAGCGAAAATGTTTTATTTATTTAAAAAAATAGTTTTAGAAAGAATAACAAACGTGAAATCAGTAATTTTCCGTAGGCTCGGCATTGATAATTGATGACGACAAGTGCAACAGAAAATAGATAAAAGAACAGGAAAACATTGTGAAAACAATCTATCTATCTATCTATCTATCTATCTATCTATCTATCTCTAGATACCCTTCATATATATATATATATATATACATGTATATATATATATAAATATATATATATATATGTCCTTATATATTTATGTATATATATATATATATATATATATATATATATATATATACATGCACACACACGCACACGCGCGCACACACACACCCACACCCACACACATATATATATATACACACAAGGTACCTTCAATAAGTTTCCTGACTTTTTTCGTGTGGGCACTTTTATTTATAGTACACAAAGGAAACTCTATTCGTCTTTGAAGCAACTCCCTCCGGCTGCAATGCACTTGTTATAGTATTTCAACAACTTCTGGAAGGCCCCAGTCCTCTTGTGTGAGCGTCTCACTGACCCTCCTCACATCCTCTTTCAGCTTCTTAATTGTTTCATAAAGGCAGTCTCTAAGGGTTTCCTTGAACTTGATCAAAAGTCACAGGAAGCAAGATCAAGACTATAGGGAGAGTAAGAACTTTTCTTGATGGTCAAATGGGGTTGTGGACTGGTGCAATGTCCTTGTGGAAATGCGACTGATCTAATTTGAAGAGTGCTGGCTTCTTCTGACGAAATCTCTTCCTGAACTCCCTTAAAACCTTAACATAGTATTCATTGTTTTCTCTTTGTCCGGTGAACACCCAATGCATGTAGATCATGCCCGTGCTGTTAAAAAATGGATCATCATAAGTTTCTGAGTGGGGATTCTCTGAACTTCTTGTGTAGGCGATAGCTTGTATGATTTCACTGGGAACTCTGTCTCTCAGTTTTTGGGTCATAGCAGTAGATTCAGCTTTCATTGTAGGTCACCATAGAATTTGAATTGATCAGCGGGACCATCACTTTGCTGTCATGACAACATCTTTGTTTCTGATCTTGTCTTAGCACCGCTGGGAAAACTTCGCGCAAATCTTCCGCATCTTCAGTTTCTCGCGAACAATTGTGTGTAAAGTTCCTACACTGACAGAAAACTGTGCACATATTGTGTCTATAGACACGCGACAATCCTTATTCATGAAATTCTTTATTTAGCCAATCAAATCTGGTGTTCTGGTATCCTTAGTTCCC
Source organism: Euprymna scolopes (assembly GCF_053919585.1). Classification (NCBI taxonomy): domain Eukaryota; kingdom Metazoa; phylum Mollusca; class Cephalopoda; order Sepiida; family Sepiolidae; genus Euprymna; species Euprymna scolopes. The sequence continues at coordinate 17,513,069 of NC_136489.1, read as the reverse complement.
CCACACCTCTCATCATACCTCACAAACTCACTGCCTTCCTTGAATCTCTTATGCCACTTAAAAACTGATGCTTTATTCACGTAATATGGTTCATAAACAGTGTTTGAAGGATTCCATACGTTGCTGTGTCATTTTTTCAAATTTAAAACCGTATTTTGTTGTATATATATATATATATATATATATATATATATATATATTCAAGAAAACATTATTAAATACAACAGAGATACTTTGCTTTCTGATTATTTTTATTTTCCCGATATTCCGTATGTATATATATATATATATATATATGTGTATATGTATATATATATATATATATATATATGTATATATATATATATGAATATCGGAAATATTGATGACAGTTTCATAGTAATCACGACCGCTTTACATTCGGCTGCGAATCATCTTCAGGTGTTGATGAGCTAAAAGTGAGTTGGAGCAAAAATGAAAATTAAAAAGCGAAAAGTTAAATATACAATAAATTGTATCGAGTGATGGACGATATACAAAACGTAGATTAAAAATATGAGTATTAAAATCAACGCATCTATAGGCCGATGTTGGCAAAGTAAATATAAGATTAATACATACATTGAATATACAACGACAACGTTGTTCCCGCAGACTTACTATGCATTTAAACAACACCAGCGCTGTATACAAATATTTAATAAAAGATTATACTTGTCCCGTTCGAATCATAGACAATTCCTTTTTGATAATACAAAATATGTACGTCACGAAAACAATTTTTAAAAGTTAAAAATTCCCGAAACACCCTCCATTAGAACCCATCACTCTATTATAAATGACATTGTATTCGAGAAGAGCATAGAAAAATGTCTGGTGTAGCGCATAAACGACGGGCTTAGTCCAAAATATATTGAAGTCTACATTGCACTGTCGAGTACCTACTGTTGATTTTATAAGAACTATTTTTCATATAAAATAGCTTCAATTAAAGTTTTAAATGAAAAAATAAAGCATCATGCTTCAATTGTGCGCTAAACAAAAACATTCATTTCGAACGCGCACCTGTTATATCAAAGAACCTTCTGTTTATTTTATATGCCGTGTCTTTCCGCTTGTGCGATAAAAACACTTCTCAAATGCACTTGTGATGTTAAGCTGTATAGGGAGTTAATTTGGTCAAAATCGCCTGTTCTTTTTTTTTTGTTCATGCGATTATTACGATTATCGATTATCGATACTTATCGAAGACATTCCGATACAAAACAATCTAGGAACACTGCCAAGCACATAAAGTACCTTCGTGTGAAATTTCACAAAAAATAGGTCCAGCTGTTTTCGAGTCCATAGGAAACGCGCTCCCACACATCCACAGAGACAAAGTTTCCTTTATGTAATAGTAGAGGTATTTGTGCCAATGTAATTCTTAGTAGACCAATACATATTTTAGGTCTTCTTATCGTAAAAATAATTATTATCTAAATATTCCTCAGATCAATGAAACGAATGTCAATTTTTAAAATTTAGTTTTTATTTCACGGGATGACATAATTTTATTTTTTTTTATTTAGGAACACTTCATGCACAAAATTCTTGTTTACCATAGTCATATGAACGCGTTAGAAAATATCAGCAGCAGCGAAGGATAGCCGACTTGCGAAGAGATTAGCAGCAGCAGCAGCCGATAAACGCGCATATGCAAGTTAGGAAGCGTGCGTTAGAAAAAAGGGAAAACTAGGAGAAAAATGCATCACGTGCTGAGCGGAGAAAGAATGTCGACGTCGAAGAAAATGGACGTGTAAAGTCGAGGATGAGAATGGGCCGGCTGTGGAAAGCATGCGGTTTGAGGATGAAGAAAACTGTACAACAAGCGAGATGGACAATGGTGAGAGACTTTTACGTGGTGGCGAAACAATTATAACGGTAATTAAAAAAAAAAAATTGTCAAAAAAAAAAAAAAATGCCGACCCGGATTTTTCTTTCTTTCTTTCCAGTTTTATTTTTGAAGTAAAGTGTAATGGAAACGTTATAGAAATTGTTTACCTAAGCAACATCAGAATAATCATCAATCGATTCTCTTCTTTAAATATATGGATGAAACGTGGTAACGTATGCGCCAATATGAAATGTTTTAACATAGTATTGTTTAGATAAAAATGCTATTCCAACACATTGTGCGTCATGGATAAACTTGATTAAATGCTTCTGAATTTTTTACATAAGGATTGATAAGTTTGATTATTTCGGCTATTGGAACTACTGTTCGGATACCGAGCATTATTTTTAAAACGTTTCGACCGATCCTGCACCCTTCTGAATGTGTTTCTTGTCCAACTGGAGAAACTTTCTGCCGAACTGGGGGATTCGTTCTTAATATCGCAGACATTTAGGATTGACCTTTAACACTCAGAAGAGTGTTTCTTAACACTAAATTTACCCTTATGCTCCAACTGTTACGTCACCGTTCACTGGTTGTCGATCCGGGAGCAATCTGGCCTGTGAATTACATAAAGGATTTCGTTCGAGATTCTATGTAGAATCTCGTTTTACAGACAGCTTTCACAAGCGGAACCTGATGAAGTTGGGAGATAACATCGGTCGAAACGTTATGGAAATATCACACAAGATAAAAACAGTAGTTCGAATAACCCAACTAATTTAAACTGATTAGAGGCATGTAGTTAAAAACGGAATACAATGTGAATCTTTTTTTGTTAATAAAAAAAAAAAAAACTTAAACCTTAGTTTTCTATTCTTTGATGATTGCACGTGGACAGAGATCATTTTTTGTCGCACAAGCTTCTGTACAGACTTGAATCCTTTTCTACCTAAAGAGTTTTTTTTTTACTTAAAGTTTTTTAAAAGTTTTTTTTTTTTACTTATTGTTTTAAAGGCAAGTAAGTGAAATTTCCCGAATATAATTGGTTTAAAAAAGAAAGAAAAAAAAATCGAGGAAAGAAATAAAAAAGTCAAAACTATAAAACATAGAAAAAAAAGGAAAGCGAAACCACTACAAAAATAAATATGTAAAAGAGGTATACAATGTGTGTTCCCTTGTACTTGTTATATTGTTTTAAGAACAATACAAAACAAACGAAGACAACGCACAAATTAAGCTGAATAATGACGATCATGACGCCGACAATAACATCGGGTAATTGATTGTTAAATAAGGGAAATATATACAACGAGTAAATAACAATAGGGCAATTTCAACGGGAAAAAAACAAGAAATTGTGAAAGGAAATAAAAGAAATCAATCATGAAAATCTAAAAGTGAAACAATTAAAAAAGAGCATTTAGGTTTAACTTTATAATTGAAGCACAGCGAAAGCAATTGACTGCATCATGACTAGAGATTTAGAAAACAAGTACCTTACATAATATATATATATGTATATATATATATATATATATATATATATATATATACATATATATTTATATATTATATAAAGCTGGATGTGTGTGTGTGCGTGCGTGTGTGTCTGGTCACGAATAGGCTCCTATATGGGTGACTATTTTAAATAACTCATTACATATAATGATAGAAGAGATATACATATAATGATAGAAGAGACACAGGAATGGGTATGTTTGATCTGGCAGGACGGTGGTTCATTAAAATTGTGGGGTCTGCGTTCGTGCCTGGTCCACAAAGTATGGAAAAAAAATTTAAAAATAAAAAAAAAAGTTTATAAGTGTTTTTGATACAGATGTACATAATAATACTTTGATAAGTATGTTTTAACTTTAATAGTGATGGTATAATAAAATTGTGGGGTCTGCGTTCGCGCCTAGCCTCCATAGAATGGAAATAGGCACAAACTTTAATAAAGACTTTTCATATCTATCTACGCAAGTATACTTTTATAATTATGTTTCAGTTTGAAGAAATATGGTATAATAAAATTATGGGGTGTTCGTTCGCACCTGACCTCCATAGAATGGAAATATGTCACAAAGTTTAACAAGGTTTTTCATATAGATCGACAGAATATTGTGATAAGTGTTTCAGTGCGAACAGGTATGGTATAATAAATTATGTGGTTTATCTATTTTATTTTTATTTTCATCATATTTTGCTTTGGTTTTGATACCCCAAATTCGAGGCTATCTCTTTACAACCCTTCCTTTTCATAACCTATCATACTTTCATAAATCAGAGTCCATTTTCTGTAGGCTGTTTTTGAGCCCAGTCAACGACGAGTACTTTTGCTAATATATATATAAATACATTTATATATAATGTCTATGTACTTATGAATACATGTACTGATCTATATATCTATACGCACAAACACACACAGACACATACGCGTATACATGTTTGTATATGTGTGTCTGTAGTTATATAGGTCAGTACATATATTCGTAAGTATGTACACATTATATATACATGTATTAATGTGCATATATCTACGTATATGTACTCCAATTTATATATGTAGGCACTTTATATATATTAATATTATATATGAATTATATATAACAATATGTTCATATATATGTGTATGTGTGCATGTATGTGTGCGTGTGTGTATGCGTATAAGTACATAGATCTTCAGTCGAAGTTCTCTTATAGGAAGGAGGCCCAGTACGAGACACATAGATACTCACGTGTTCTATTCAAGTTCTCCTTTACTTCTTAAACATTGAGTTTGTAAATAGACTGAAAATATTATTTCCTTCTCCCAAATAGAACATTTTAAAATATTACCCAACTTCGTGCTGTTACGTGAGGTATGTACATGGGCACTATTTATAATATACTCATGAAACACTTTTTATTATATACTCATACACGTATCAATATACAGGGCATTCCAAAAGAAACTGACGAGTTTTCAATTTGAATTCAATCGAAACCTCATTCCACGATAAATATCCGCTCCTCAGTAGTGTAACGACTCATGATGACTCTGGTAGGGTTACTCTAGATGCTCTGAAATCTAATTACGCTGCTTCTGTTGCCCCTTCTTATAATTGACCAGCGGAGTTTTTTTTTGGGGGGAGGGACATCATGTATATATATATATATATATATATATATATATATATATATATATATATATGCCAGCTCATGTCATATGCTACTGGTACCATGTAACCCAGACCCAGTACTACCTGCCTCATCGTCGGGTCACCGGTTACTAAACTGGTTCATCCACCAGATTTGTTTGGTAAGGAGGATGGCTAGTCTCACTGAAGTATTAAAAACAAGACCTTCCAAAGGGCGAATATACCCTTTTTCGGGGTCCACGGGCAACTAACCCCGTGTGTGTTTGTGTGTATGTATGTGTGCGTTGGGGCGGAGAGTGCTCCCGTAAGCAGTGGTGAAGGCAACCTTTCTAGGAGAAGCAAATCTCTGATTAAAAAAAAAAACATAAAGTGGGAGACCAGTACCTTCATTAAGCTGGTCTGCAGTTTAATTTATTGCTGGCTATCTTGCTCTTGCTTGTTGCTGGATCTCAACATTTTGAACAGAGTGAGAGAGAGACTTAGCTGTCGTACAACGCAAAACTCTGTAACATCATCTGTGTATAGAAACTTCCTCAGACATTTGTCTATTAAAATGGTCCTGAGGCGATAGAAGTCATTTTTGTGCTCACGGACTTTAAGTGTCTGAGGGAGTGGCATTCGTCTGACAAGACGTTGCAATCATCATATATATATATATATATATATATATATATATATATATATATATGGAATGATATATGAGGAATACAAGTTATATATATAACTATAATATCACCGCAACAACAAAGAAAAGTTAAGGGGAAATAATATTATTCTCAATCTCTTTACTAACTCAATGTTTTAGAAGTAAATATAATAACCCCTCTTTAGGCCATGACATGTGGAGGTTACATGCTTCCCATCAGAATTATACAAAATGCAAATATAGAAAAAAACTGAAATGAAAATGAAGGAATAGGATAATATGGTAAATAGTAATTAAATTAAAAGTAGATATAACATATATAAATCGCAAGGGTAGAATATATGTAGGTAAAAATGTAGACCACTATGAATTAATGAGAATTATTAAAAAAAGAACCAATAATAAAAGAAAGAAATGAAAAAAATAGGGAAGATAGAAAGGAAAGTGGAGAAAGGAGAGAAGATCGAAACAGTAAATAGGGGATACGTATGTAGATATATAAATAGATAAAATAGATACGGATGTAGATATATAAATAGATAAAAATAAAAATAATAAAAAAGAAAAATGTGTTAAAAATAAACTTCTTGCTGTTTTTACTTTTAAAATCAGATGAAAATATCTCAGTTCAAACAAAAAATTATTGATCGAAATAAGCACCATCAGAATGAACACACTTTTGCCAACTCAAAACAAATGTGTTTATGTCAGTAACGTAAAAATCTTGCGTTCTGGTGGAGATGAAATTGCTGAAGGATTTTTGATATCGCTCAGGTCTTTGAAGTATTTCTCACGCATAAAGTTGTCAAAATGTTTTAAAAAGTGGTAATCGGTAGGTGGGAGGTCTAGAGATTATGGCGGATGTCAAAGAGATGGGACTTTTTCAAAGCTCGGCGTGTAAACAATGTACCAAAGAATAAAAATAATTTAACTACAGAAACAAAAACGGAACACGTGTGTAAAAAAAATAGACTAAACAAATAAACACAAGATCAGAGATTCAAATACGCCGTGTAAGGAAGAAGGGAATGACAGATCGACCATATAGGAATACGGACAATAATATCGCTAACATAGACATAGGCTCTTGTACATGCCCAAATACATGTGCATATAACCAAGAAGAAGAAAAAAAACCCAAATTATGTAAAAGCACACATATACATAAACATACAGACACACAGATACGTACCCATAGATACACACATATGTCCACCCACAAAAACACAACATTTACATAATATAATAACATAGACATAAAGATCGATGAAAAATACATACACTTATACAAAAAATATAAAACAAGTACACACAGATGCACTATATATGTATATAGGCATACATCTAAACGCACATATGCATATATACATCCATCCATATGTAGTATATATATATATATATATATATATATATATATATATATATATTTAAAAGAGTGTAGCCATCAACAATTGTGGGTTTTTTTTAAAGGTTTTCATCATATTTTTATTTTAAAATATTTTTATAACGCGTTTCGAGCTTAGGGTGTGCTCTCTTCAGATATTTTCGTAAAAAGTTTTTCTTTAAAATGGGAGTTTGTGGATATGCCTCCGCTGATATTAAATATGTTTTTCATAGTGGTGCGATGCGTGTGTTCAGTGTTTAGACGTTCTGTCTCCAACTTTAAGTGTTTCACTGTGACCGGTCAAAGTTAGTTTCAAAGAGTGTTTTTTAGTCCATATGGTGAAGGTTTTTATGGCTTCTTTAGGGTTCTTTTTTAAAGACTTTCTTTCCCCATGTATAGCATACACTCACACACAATCCCATACGCATACATATATATTCATGTACATGTACACATGCACACGCACACAGGCACACACATATACACACACGTACATACATAGAAATATATGTAGGACCATACATATATACACATATACATACCCACCTACACACTCACAGACGCACTCGCATACATCCACCGCTAACAATTATTTTTATTTTTTTATTTTTTATTTTATATATATATATATATATATATATATATATATATATATACACTTTTTTTTTTTTTTTTTTCCTACCAAAACACGCATGTATATATGCGCTTAATCATTCAGACATATGTACACGCACCCACACACACACACAAGTAAGATGGAGAATAATAGGTAGAAGATATATATACACACACATACACGCACATACACACATATATGTACACACATATATATATGTGCACATACACTCACAAACATCCACATACTATGTAGGCACATACACATACATACACACATGCACACACACAGACATATGCAGGGGCTCACACATACGCGTATATCCATATTCACACGAACACATTTACCCACTCATACATGTGCATACATATGTATATATACATACATACACACATACATACGGATGTGTATACACTAATCCACCCATATATATATATATATAGGCACATGCATTCACAATCCCACACACACATACATATTCATACATCCCACCTTATGTATATATTGGTTGGAGTTTCCTTTCCAATCCATGCACATATGCATACATGGATTCGGTCACCCAAACATAAGTGCACGTATATATACAAACAAGATGTAGCATAGATAACAGATGATATATAATTATACACACACGCATACACAATCATATGTGTACACCCACGCACATACACATATACACACGCACACACGCGCGCACACACACATACATACGTTTAATTTCTAGTTGTTTGTTTAGTTAAGAGAAATGGTACTGTACTGGGTATGGGCGCGCGCACCCGCGAAAGTGTGCGTATGCCTTATTGTGCTTTTTTGTTGTTTCGTGTGTGAGGGTGCACACCTACCCAAGCATGCATGCGTGTAAGTGTATTTTGTGTTTTGCCTATTTATGTGTATAATTATGGAGAGACGTTTAAGGCGGGGTTAAACTTTGTTATGAAATTTTTTCTTGAGTTAGCAAGTAGAAGTAGTTGTCAGTTTGGAAGATGGGCATTATCTCGAATCTGCCTCCACTGCATGCGTGTATATGTTGTGATACATGTAGGTGTCTATTTTCCGCGATTTTGATGTTGGATCGGTGTAGGGCTACTCTATTACTAAGGTTTTTTGTAGCGCCTATGTAGGATTTATCGCATGCTGGACATTTTATTACATAGATTACGTTTTTTGAGGTGCAATCTAGGTTTTTTTTAATTTTGAATGTTTGTATGGGGTTCGCAAATGTGTATGTGTTTCCCTCTAATATTATGTTGCAGACTCCACATCGTTGTTTGTTGCATTTTGTGACTCCTTTTGTTGCGTCTTGATTGAGTTTGGATGAGGTAAGAATGCGTTTTAGGTTTTTGGGTTGGCGTTTGCTTTTTATTATTTTTGTTGTTTTAAGGAAATTGTTTAGTTTGCTGTTTTGGTTAAGTAGGACGAGGTTTTTCGTTATCTCTGTGAAAAGTTCAGGGTTGTTTGTGTTGTGTGTGGAGACGTATGTTAGGATTTGTTCTTTGTTTCGTTCTTTAGGGGTTCTCAAATCTTCTACTGGTATATTTGTCGCAAGTTGGATCCCTTTGTCTATAAGTTGTGATGGGTATTTTCTTTTTCTTAAATTTATTCGTAGTTCCTTGAGTCGGATTTTTCGAAGGTTATTGACCGTGATTATGGTGCAGATTCTACATGCTAGGGTGTAGGGAATTGATTTTATGCAGCTTTTAGGGTGGTGACTTTTAAAGTGTAGGTATTGTTGGGTGTCTGTAGGTTTGCGGTAAATGTCTGTGATAATGTTATTGTCTTTAATCTTTATCAGTATGTCTAGGAAAGGTAATTCTGTAGAGCTTTGTTCTATGGTGAATTTAATTTTTGGGTGTAGGTTCTGGAGTATGGTGTGTAAGTCTGTGATGTCCCCCCATGTGGGTTTCCATAGGATGAAGCAGTCATCTAAGTACCTTTTCCATGATTCTACAAACAGTATTTTAGTGCTGTGGCCAAATTTTTGTTCTATTTTTTTATATAGGGTTTCTTCTAGGTAGGCTAATGTAAGGGTTGCGTAAATCGGTGCCATTTTCGTTCCCATTGCTGTACCTAGTGTTTGGATGTAGTTGGTATTGTTGAATTCGAAGGAATTATTATTTAGAATTATGTCTATACTATCGATAATGAATTGCTTTGTGAATCTGGGATGTAGTGTTTGTGCGTGTCTGTTGATCCAAAATAGTATTGCTTCTTTTCCTAATTCATGGGGTATATTACTATATAAACTACTAACGTCAAATGTAACTAATAGTGTCCCGTTTTCTACTGTATGTGGTAAGGTAGTGAGAAATGGATGTCGTCCCTTATGTAGCTCTTAACTTGATCTGTGAAAGGTTGTAATAAGATGTCTATTAAGTTGCTAAGTCTGCTTGTCGGACAGGCTGGTCCTGCTACAATGGGTCTAAATGTAAGGTCGCTAGGGTTTGGAGCGCTAATATATTCTGAGTTTTGTGTATCGATGGCAAGTTTTATTGTGCCAGATTTGTGTATTTTAGGCAGTCCGTAGAAGTTGTTGGTCTTTGTAATGAAATTTGTGAGGAAGTCCTTTTCTTTCTTTTTTAATATTTTGTTGTGTGTTGTACAAAGTTTTGTGATTTTTTAGATGGTGGTGTTATCTATGTTGGTACTAATGGGTTTATAGTAGTGTTTGTCATCCAGTAATTCTGTAATTTTTGTTTCATAATACGTTCTGTCCATGATTACTACGGCACTGCCTTTGTCTGCTTCTTTTATTATTATGTCATTATTATTACGGATCTTTTCGAGTGCTTGTTTTTGCTTATGTGTGAGGTTGCTTGTGGTTTTGTGTTTTTTTTGGAGGTTAAGGTTCCAGAGATTTTCGAAGTAGCTGTTTAGTTCTTTTGTGTTGTTCTGTTTATTAGGGAAATATGTTGATTTGTTTTGGTAGGAAAAAAAAAAAAAAGTGTATATATATATATATATATATATATATATATATAAAATAAAAAATTAAAAAATAAAAATAATTGTTAGCGGTGGATGTATGCGAGTGCGTCTGTGAGTGTGTAGGTGGGTATGTATATGTGTATATATGTATGCTCCTACATATATTTCTATGTATGTACGTGTGTGTATGTGTGTGTGCCTGTGTGCGTGTGCATGTGTACATGTACATGAATATATATGTATGCGTATGGGATTGTGTGTGAGTGTATGCTATACATGGGGAAAGAAAGTCTTTAAAAAAGAACCCTAAAGAAGCCATAAAAACCTTCACCATATGGACTAAAAAACACTCTTTGAAACTAACTTTGACCGGTCACAGTGAAACACTTAAAGTTGGAGACAGAACGTCTAAACACTGAACACACGCATCGCACCACTATGAAAAACATATTTAATATCAGCGGAGGCATATCCACAAACTCCCATTTTAAAGAAAAACTTTTTACGAAAATATCTGAAGAGAGCACACCCTAAGCTCGAAACGCGTTATAAAAATATTTTAAAATAAAAATATGATGAAAACCTTTAAAAAAAACCCACAATTGTTGATGGCTACACTCTTTTAAATATACATTTTTTCTCTCGTTGGAACTACACAACCATCACTTTAAATATATATATATATATATATATATATATATATATATATATATATATATATAAAATAAAAATTACAATAAGTTTACCAAGGTAATCAAAATGGTAAACTTAAAATATATTATAAATATTAAAGAGTCAATATTTACAAGTAAAGTAATCTCAACCAGATGTAAAAGCTCAATAAAACCGAAAAGGAAATAGAGCTTATAATATGAACAAATGATTAATAAAACATGTTAAAAGACATCTTGAGAAAGAGTTAAAAACATATCTAATTTTAAAAAAGGAAGCACAAGATAAGTGGATAGTCCTTAATCCGCGGAGTTTCGAAGAAATACTCTCCTTCTCATCAGAGGGCAGGAATTAGCAAAGTGCGGGATCGGATTTTTCATATGAAAGTATTTAATGAAACTACAAGTAAGTCACATATCTTACTTGGTTAAAAAAAAGGGTGAGGTAAGGGGAATAGGAGGTAAAAGAAAAATGATAAAAAGATTTCACATGAATGGATAGTCCGGCGAAGGGTAAAAAATCCAAGAATGGTAAAATCCAAAACGGTTGAATTAAAAATTTCCAATCCAATGGGTAAGTTCCAAATGGTCCAAAATGATCCAAAAGGCAGAGTTCCTTGAAAAAAATCGCAAATTGAATGAATTCCAAATAATTAAAAGAAAAAGCACTGGAGAGAATATTTAAAACACGTCTGTCAAGGCTGGAGGAATCAAGTAAATTAAGGTTTAAAAAAAACCCAGAAAGCGGTGAAAGTTTAAATTTGAAAAAAAAAATATATATATAGCTAATGAGGTATATACAGACACAAACATATGCATATAAACACACACACACACACACACACACACACACACACACACACACACACACACATATATATATATATACTAGCATTTAAGCCCGGCTTTGCCCGGCTGTTTTGATGTGTATGTTGAGCAAAAAAAAAAAAAAAGTGGTAGTAGGAAGGCAAGTGCGAACCCGTACCGCAAAGGAGGAAAAGAACGGGATAAACCCTAACGTTTAGGCTGTTACGATCACCGCCAAACCGGCATTGACATTTTTTAAAGTAAGGCTTGAAAATCTACAGGAGAGGATAACTTTCAAAAATATCGGCGAGAAAAGTGACCCCCCCCTGTAGAAAAGTGCCTAGTTGAATGGGAAGATATTAATGTTTTTAGCCAATTTTTCGATATTTGTCGTATGAACGGTCGAACTTTCAAACGATACTGATCTTGGTAAAATGCGTCGCCTCTTTTCAAAGTTTAAGGCAGACATGCAAACAGACATACATACATACATACATTTATGTATTGGTAACTAAAAATTTTCGACCCAAACTGATAAAAAAGCTTGCCCTAGCTCTGAATACCCTTTATGTAAAATTTCAAATATTTAGACCAGAAATTGTCTGAGGAATTTGGAAGCGACCGCACAGGTCAATTTTTTTAAACTTTGACCCCTATTATGACCTCTTAAATATTATTGTTTTGGGCTCAAATCAAGTTATTAAGTTAGATCCATGTCCAAACAACCTATATCTAAAATTTCAAGTGGGAAGATTTTGGTAGAGTTCTCAAAGGTCAAATCGTTGAACTTTGACCCCTTAATCGTCAAATTTCTGGCAAAAAAACGATCACATCGATTTTCCCAAATCTCAGTACCTTGTATATCAAATTTCGAGTCTGTAAACTAAAATTGACAGAGTTATTGCGTAGGGAAATGTACACAGACACACAGATACACAGATACACAGACACACAGATACACAGACACTTTTCACTATACTAGCAAAAGCAGCCCACAGAAAATGGACTCTGATTTATGAAAGTATGATAGGTTATCAAAGGAAGGGTTGTAAAGAAATAGCTTCGAATTTGGGGGTATCAAAACCAAAGTTATATGCTGAAAGTAAAAATAAAATAGATAAATCCCATAATTTATTATACCATAACCTGTTCACATTGAAACACTAATCACAATATTCTGTCGATCTATATTAAAAAAAACTTGTTAAACTTTGTGATATATTTCCATCATATGGAGGTCAGGCGCGAACGAACACCCCATTATTGTATTATACCATATTGTTACACGAATGACCCGGTCTAAGGCGGGTTGACGTGCTAATATATATATATATGTATAGGTGTAAATACATATATGTATGTTCATGAATTAAAATGTGGCACGCGTCTGCGGAGGAAATGTCAGAAATTGACATTCTAAACGGGAATTGTTCCAATATTTCTCACAAATATAAACAAACCTTGTTATTGTTATGAAAAATGTAACAGAACGGTATCTGGTTATTTGGATGTTTTGAAAAGATTGACAGGAAAAAGTGACAGAAGGAAAAAGATTGCAGTTGGAGATTTGATTGTTAACCGAGTGGACGCCAGGATAATTCTCTCTGTCGCTCCCCCACTCTCTCTCTCTATCAACCATAAGCAAGAACAACAGGAGAAATAAAAAAACGGACTGTTGCTTACACCAATGGTTGTTGTTTTTTGAATTCTTAAAAAGAGTTTATAATATAACAATATTTCTTCAAACTGAAACATAATTATCAAAGTATACCTACGCAGATAGATATGAAAATTCTTTATTAAAGTTTGTACATATTTCCATTCTATGGATACCAGGCGCGAACGCAGGCACCACAATTTTATTATACCATCACTATTTAAGTTAAAACATACTTATCAAAGTATTATTATGTACATCTATATCAAAAACACTTGTAAACGTTTTTTTTTTATTTTTTATTTCCATACCTTGTGGACCAGGCGCGTACGCATACCCCACAATTTTAATGAATCATTATTATGCCAGATCAAACATACCCATTCCTGTGTCTCGATGCATCTTCTATCATTATATGTGATCAGTTCTCTATAATATTCAACCATGTGGGAGCCTATTCGTGACCAGACACACACACAGACGTTCAGCTTTATATATATATATATATATATATATATATATATATATATATAATTTTTGATCTGTTCTTTATTGAAATGGCATATAGGAAAGACAAGTTAGGAAGACAAAAGTTCAAAGAAGATATATTCTGAAAGTCACTTTAAATAATTTAATTGTATCCTATGAAATCAAGTCCGCCAACCCCACGTATTTACTTCTGTATCTGAAAACACGCTATAATATAACGCCATTCAAGTTATAATGTTCATATTATAATGTTCAAATAACGCCATTGAAATTATAATGTAGAAAGAAGCTTCAATCAGAACAAGCTCCCATACTTACAAAGCAGTTTAAGCGTTGTCTTAAAAAGAATTGGTTCCCAACACCATACCACCCTGGAAAACCTCATCAGTATATCCCGTATTTTAAAATGCAGGTGATCGGTTATATCCCTCTCAGTACACACTTATCAGTTTCTTGTGCGTCATGAGTAAATTGCTGGAATCTGTGTATAATAGAGATGTAGTCAACCACCCCAGCAAAAATAACCTCCTCTGTGACATGAAATATTGTTTCCGTTCTGCTAGATCTACGGTAGATGTGCTAAAAGTTATATCTCAGAGTATTAGTGAATCTCTCGACGGAGGCAACCTTTCTAGAACAATTGCTCTTGATATATCAAAGCTCTTTGATAGGGTATGGCATAAAAGTCTATTCCATAAGATCTCTAGCTACGGTATAGCTGGAAATATATTCTCAATTATAAAATCATTTCACTCTGATAGGCACATAAGAGTAGTGATTGATGGACAGAAATCAGAAGCTCACAGTATTAATGCTGGAGTCCCTCAGGGGTCCATTCTGTTTTTTGTTTTTTTACATCGGAGTCACCACTTATTAAGGCCCGGATAAGGATGAATGAGTATACAGTAGTCAATGGGATAATATCGTAGTAATCGTTAATAGGGGAAATTTGGTAAATTAGATGACTTAAGGGGACGACTCTTCACGAATTTGTTCACGTTGGACTTGAAAACGATTATATTAGCTATAAAGAAGAGGAACAAAAATTTCTACAGGTGTACAGTTCTAACAAAGAAGTCTTGTTCATGGAATCTACAGTTAGGTTTTGGCACACATAAACAATGAGGGAAATTATTGATATTGGTTTCGTCTAGACGGGTGTTTTTCGTGAAAGATTGACGAGGGGGGGACCATAGCTACGAAGTCTATTTTGAACTGTCAAGACAATAAAAGCTGTTTCTAACAGCTTCTGCCCAGATGTGGCAACAGTACTTCATTCTTGAACGTACCTGACTCTTATACAGGTATAGAATTGCATCGGTAGTGAGATATCTATTGGAGCTCTAGAATGACCCCACTTTTTTCAACGACTTTGGCAACGGATTTGATGTACGTGTTCCATTTCAGATCAGGAGTAAAAGTTAGAATGAGAAATTGTCAAAACCTGGAACCTCATCAAGCCGATTTCAGTTGATCCCAGATAAAGATCGGAACGTTGATGATCTAAAAATTGAAGTTTTAGATGCATTAAAATGTAGAAACTTGGTTTTAGATACATAATACAATTTCAGAAAATTATTACCCCCCCCAGATTTATTGAAATCTGGAGATATAACTTAGTCGTAGACCATTTCACTACGGATCGAATGCCCGAAATATTCACGCCCGGGCATGCCTCACAATTATTCTTATTTTTTTCTGATAAAGAAGTTTAATTTACAATAATAAAAAAGAGGTACCATTTAAAATCGCTGTAAATCATTTCTTTTTCAGCAAATTATTCCTCGTAATGCATAATAATCCATAAGGATTGGTTCTATAATACATACGCAATCTGCATGAATTAAAATATCATGTTTAAACGTATTTTTCGATCGGGCAAGACCGGGTTGCCATCTTATCTATTAACCTTTAGATAATCTTGAAAGTTTCGAACTTTTTAGATAATACATATTGATATTTGTAATTTTAGACACACACACACACACACATATATATATATATATATATGCATATATATATACGCATGGGCATATATATGTGCATGTATCTCTCTCTATATATATATATATATATACATATATATATATATATATATATATACATATTGTAGAAATGCAAACGTTAGATAAAACGAATTTCTTGCTTTGAATATTTTACGTTGTAAAGTTATTGCACAGCGAAAACTTTGCAATTGCATATCGGAAAATTCTTTCTTACTGTCGTTTGGTTAAAATTTTTTTTTAGGCAAATGCCATGACAAATCATCTGAGACAACATATCGCAGAGCGCTAAAAAGCCACTAGTCACGGAAGCTTTCCCTCGGTTTTTTTCCATCAATAATAATATTGCCCGCGGACAGAGGGGGTCTTGGTTTTCGCTCTCCTAAATCTTAATAGGGATATTTTACTCCTCATTCGAATAAGTAGCATTACATATATATATATATATATATATATATATATATATATATATATATATATACATATATATATATATATATATATATATATATATATCCTCGATATCGGTTTTTGTGTTTCAGTTTGTCTTGAATAATTTTACCATTTTTCTACTTTATTCGGTTCTGTCAGGAAGGCTTGAAGTAACATCGAAGAAGAAAATTGCCATGCACACATCTTCCAGGAATTTTGTTTGCAAATCGTAATTTTTAAATAGGGTACATATTCTGTAATAGGATCTCTTAAATGCACACGAAGGTGTATTCAGAATTTTAATGTTTTCGGGTTATGAAACATATAAAAATAACACACACACATACATACATATATATATATATATATATATATATATATATATATATATATATATATATATATATATATACGGATACAAATTTGAGATTTTTATGGCACTGACATTGCAATTAAAAGCCAACTTTTCTATTTAAACATTATTCAACATAACTTTTAATATCCTTACTCAAAGATGCGTTCTAGCACACGGACAAGTATATATATATATATATATATATATATATATATATATATATATATATATATATATGTATATACATATGTATATATAAGAGAAAGAAATTAAAACTGTGAGTTGAAATTTACAATAAAATATACTATTCGACTGAATACTCCAAAAACAGTTTACTAAATCCTTATTCCGCGGAGTTTCAATCACTAATATTCTTGCTATTCTTCTCATCAGAGAACAGAAAGAAATCAACAAATTATATATATATATATATATATATATATATATACATATATATATATATATTTATTTATATATATATGGGGGAGTTACAGGGAGAGAATAAAATAAATTCTTTGAGAGGAAACATCTCGGATTAATATATAGCTCAACAAATTGATTAGGAGCTTACATAGGAGTCAATAAAGAGAGAAAATAAAAATATCATGCATCACGTTTCATCCTATGGCATTAAAGAACTGAGCACCTCCTCCAAATGATGTCACCTCAAGTAACAGCATTTGGTTGTATACTCCACCAGACCAGATCAATTCTTGTCCTAGAATCCGGCAAAACCAAGAGACCAAAACAAAGATATACTACAACATCAATTGGGCAGAAGAAAATTCAGGTTATATATATATATATATATATATATATATATATATATATATATATATATATGATTCTCATATAGATCTTTGATCCAGCTATCCAGCTAACTACAATATAGTCGTCATCAAGTCCAACATAAACAAGTTCTTGTCGAGCCGTCTCCTTAAATAATCCAATTATTTCAAATTTCCACTACTAACGATTACTACACTATTGCCCCAATAACTACCGTACACTCATTAACCCTTATCCTTGAGTGGCCCCCAGGTCTTGATAAGTGTGGACTCCTTTGTATAAAAAAGGAAAAACCTTTTGATTTACTGAACTTTTATTTTATTGTGTATATTTTTTATTCTGTATTTTTCTACATTTTCTATTTTTCTCCTATGTATTTTTTAATTCTCTTATGTTGTATAACTACGTAACCCTTAGAACTATTATTATCTATTATCATTCTATAATTCTTATATTTTTGCACTAACCCTAACCCTAACCCTAACCCTAATCTCTTGCCCATTTGTGTTTTACCCCTTTTATTCTACCATCTCTTTATCCGTTACCTTATTCAATCAAAATCTTAATACACTGCACCCCATATAATTCACCTCCTCACTTTAATTATCATACTTTTACGCCTAACTTATATCTCTTTTTTAAGTGCCGTTGTAGTCTACACCTGCTAAAAAATACCGACCGCCTATCTCATGTAACCCTCTCCCTCATAGCTACAACACATCTACACATATGATTAAATAAGAAACTTCTTTCAAGTAACTTACTCTATATTCTCCTCTAGATTTTAAACACATATACTGCCCACATCCATTAAACACACTATGACAGATATGCTATTTCCCTGCCCACGTTACAAATTACACTCCTCTTTTATCACAGAGATCAATATATTTCCCCAAAACAACTTCTAGAATTTATTTTGCCCTATTATATTACCTAGTATATTCTCTAGTCTTCTTTGATGAGAAGCATTAGGTGTCGAAATACCATGGTATAAAGAGTTCCCACTAACCCAATACCCCTATTTGATGTATACCCTCATTAAATAAATGAATAAATATCTATATATTACTATATAGTTTTTATACCTTCATCTTCTCTTATTATTGACTCATATATATATATATATATATATATATATATATATATATATATATACATATATATAAAATAATTTTGTTGAAATTCAAACACTTACATTTTTTCTATAACTTCTGATGTTATTTAACAAAAAGTAGTTTTGGTGGGTTTTTTTTGGGGAAAACATTCCATGTCCACGATCACACCACGTTTTGCTTTTCCTTCTATTTTTATTTTGGGCAACTTTTTCTTTTTTTTTATACTTTAGATCTTAATTTTTCTTCTTTGTATTTTTTTTTATTTGTTTGTTCGTTCTACGTTAATTTTTGCTTTTTTATATTTTTATGGCCATGTTATATGATATTACATTTATGTTATTTGCTCACTATATGGATATTATTATATTGAACGCTTCTCATTTGGCAAACTTGTCAGGTTATTAGTGGCAACAAGATGCAGCAGCTTCACATCCAGCTAAAGTCACAAGTTGTTTACTGTCATGTTAAACCTCTAAAAATTCAGGTTTTGAATGGCCTCGACGTTTACCAGATTTGAGAGGACCAGACTTTTGGCTTTGCGGATATCTTAAAGATAAATGTATGCAAATTAGCCCGGTACAATCCAAGAACATCAGGCACACATATGACAGGAAATTCTTTCCATACACCCCCGATGTTAAAAACTGCCATGGAGAATAGCTTTTGTGAAGCCGAAAATGGAGGTTACTTAAGAGAATTATTTTTTGTAATGAAGTCACAACTAATTTCCACACTATAAACTGTGTAATATAAAAATAAATAATTTAATACACCTATGTAAGAAAACAGTTGTTTCATTTTCAAACAATAAAGTGATTTACGGGTCACCCTATATATAAAACATCGTGTATATATTTAAAAATTCCCCGTAACATGAATTCTATGCATTTTATCCTGACATGTCCGCACGGAGATATAACACGAAACGTTCTGTGTAAATTACTTGCGATATATATTTTCATAACTTAACTGCCTAATGCTACACACGCATTGGACATTGTTTTACTAAATACTAGCAAACGAATGCATAAAATATTATTTCTCTTTATTACATTCGATGTCGATACATAAAATAATATATTTCATTATTTTTTTTGTTGAGGGGGGTACACAACTTTATTATTGCTATGAAAAAAGGAAGACTGAGTTTTTTGTATCCATGATAAAAAGAAGGACGGAGGGAAAATATTTAATGAAGGTTAGGAAAAAAAATATTATTATTGGGAAACGAATTTATACGTTGGGAGCGACTAAAATAAAATAAATTATTGTGGAGGAGGGGGAGAGAAAAATGAGAGGAACGACTAAAATAAATCTATCGTTATGATATGGGGAGAAAACGCTTTAGAGACAAATCAAGTTCAAACCTAAAAGACAATCCTTCTGCTTACAGAGAGAAGGCCTCCTTAACCGGACGTGAATAGTCTCCAAGACCTTCAAATGAAATTACGAGTGAGCGTGACTCAGGATAGAAAATGAGTCACTGCTAAAATCCATTGCACATCGGGGGTTTTGAAGCAAATGGTCCCTTATAGCAGAACCATACGTATTGATAAAAATGGCCGTTGGTTGGTAGATTCCATACCGGATTTTACTAGGTTGGACGCAATCATCTAACCTGAAGGTTATTCTGGCCACGTAGCTGGCACTGCAACTACATTTAAATTGATAAATAACATTAATCATATGGTGTGGGTGGGAGAACATCCTTTCGAGAGGATGGCAATAATGGTTTTGTCGCAAAGCTAATCTGGTTGGCGAATTTTTCACTTACTCTCCTAAACCAAAGTAAACGAATGTAAATTGGACATTTAGCCGCAATCAAATAAAATATTTGGGAGAAATTATTTATTTTCCTTTTTATGACGGAGTTGATCACACCAAGAGGGTACCCATTATTGGACAAAGTATAAGTAATCATTTTTAGTTCTTCATCCAATTTAGATTGTGAACAAATCATGAGGGCACGATGTGTTAAGGTCCAAATCAAATTGTACTTTCGTTTGTTAGGACTCCCACCTTGTATACAGACCAGTTAACGTTGGTTTACGGTAAATTAATGTCAGATACTTTAATGTAGTTTCGTCATCAATACACCAAGGAAAGCTAAATTAGAATTGCTTTCACCCTCATAAGTATACTTTAATACGGGATGCATTTTGTTGAGTAATGTGAAGATTTTTTTTGCATCTGGTTGATTAATAAATCGAAATATATCAGTAGTATAGCGTTGTAGTAGGAGGAGGAGGAGGTCGGGTTTAGGGTGAAGGAACACCCCCCGGCCACACACATACATTTTAGCTTTTATATTTATAGATGCCCCCACCCTGGTTTAGCTAATGTATGACGCGTAAAATTGAAAGGAATAAAAAAACAAAATGAACGTGAAAGAATACGAAAGGAAAAAGGAAAAAAAAAGGAAAAAAAGAAAAAAAACCAAAAGTTACCGCGTAAAATGCAAATATGTTTATTTGAATCTAATTTTTTTGTTTTTTTAAATGGAAAAGCAAAATTCAACAAAATAAAACTTACCGTGTATAATGAAATATGTTTATTGGATTTTATTTATTTATTTTTCTTTGTTTCAATGAAAAAGAAGAAAATGAATAAATAAAACCAGAAAACTGGCCGTATTTTTAAATTTTTATGTTGGTTTGTTTTGGTTTCTTTTTTTGGTATTGTTTTCTTTGTTGTCGCTGTTAACCAATTTGAATGTCGTCTGGTTCCAATATCGATAGCGTAGTAGTAATTGTGCTAATGAAACTCTCAGAAATGCAATGTATAGAAATAAATAATGAATAAGTAAATAATCCGAAAATAGGAAATCAGCCCACCCTAGTATCACGTATAAAATCAGTGCAAACATAATAGAAGTATAAAGACAAATAAAATATTAAAGCGACTAATCGGTGCAAGATTTGAAGAACGCTGGCGGTTGACTGTTAAAGTTTCTTGTAAAAACTGGAATCCAATGTTAGTTCGTTTCGTTTAAGTAATCCTTCGAATCGCAACCCCCCACCCCCTACAAAAAGAGGAAAAATATAAAGTGAGGAAAAAAAGGTGGAAAAAGGGGAAAAAGAAGAAGAAATTTATAAAATGGCACAAGTAACCCACAGAATAACTGGAAGGTAAAGTCGCGTTTCATCCGACGGAAAAATGCCAATCCATATTTTTTAAGCAACTAAGAACTCAAACCGGTGTTCCTCGTATATTCCCCTGTGGACGTATCCGCAGCGGTGTTAAGTGGTCGCGGGCGGAGTATGAATCGAATAGAGAGAAAAGAGTTTACAACTTTTATTGATTCTAACCGATTGTGGCAGTGAACTCTCACCGGAAAAATATAGAAATGTACGAATATCAAGGAACTGTAAGGGTAGTAGACCTATAGCACACCTCAGATCCTGTGCTGAAGTGTGGGGACATTATATTTGAATGTAATGTCATGATTTTTAATCATATTAAGGTCAAACTCACAGTGGAAAAATGAGATTATATTATTTAGAGAACATAAGAGAAGATATATAATTATCTACTGACACGTGTTTCGTCGTCTACGACTCATCAGAGTGGCTGAATCTAGCAAGATTCGAAATCGGGACCCCTCGAATCTCGCTAGATTCAGCCACTCTGATGAGTCGTAGACGACGAAACACGTGTCAGTGGATAATTATATTTTAAAAATAATATATATATCGCTCCCCATGTAGGGGTACCAAGTTGGTTTAAGGGAAAATTATTCCCAGCTCGCATTTAGGTGAAAATGCACTTTCGTAAATAATTGAATTCATTCAAAACATATCGATAAAACCAAAACAAACAGCATCTGAGAAGACAAACACTATTCAAATTATGGAGATGTCTAACCTACTATCTGGTACTAATTAATCTTTATCCTCCAGTGCTCTTAGTAAAAAAGTAAAAACTTAGTTCCTTAATGAATTTGTTGTCTTGGCATGAGGTTTGTTTATGGGTACCATTTAATAATTTGAATTATTAAAAAAATGAATGCAGTTAATTTCTCCAATCAAGTGCCTATCTAGCGCTGGATTCGTGTCCTCGAGCGCTTCCCAGGGCTCCGGTTTATTTTGCAATGTTGAAAATGTCAGGGTAAAGGGGAGAGACGTTCCCATTTGCGTAAAGGCAATAAAAACGTTATGATAAAAAAAAAAAATGAAAATCGAAGGATTTCTTTTTTTTTCAAATGCATATATAGTGATTAAAATATTTTTTTTTTTCTGAAAAGATTTGAGAAAAACCCAACACGTAAATTTGGGGTCTTTGGTTGAGATTAGCTTCGAATCATGTCCTCGGTTTGTCACGATAACTGCCTACGGGGTGTCCTTTCAAAAAGCATGGTTTCAAATGAGTCAGATCAAATGGGGAACTGTTTAGCATTTATAAAGGAAACCTTTTTAATCGCATGAATCTATATTATAACAACACACAAAGAGGCAGACATACGTGCATTTAAAGAATAGTATTTAGGAAAGAATATATATATATATATATATATATATATATAGCATAAACCCTCTTGATTTACGTCGTTATCATAATATTACGCCTGAAAACATGCACCGTCTCTAAGTGCTGTTGTAATCTCGGTTACATGTGCTGATAAAAGCCTTTTAGCGACCCCCCTGCATAGATACTATACATCTTACATACGAATGAAATAGAACCACGACCCAACCACCCCTATACCTGCATTATTTAAGACTATGATAGTAACCCATTTTTACATTGTATTTTATCTTACAATTCAGTATAGTTCCCCCTTAACAACATCAATAATTTTATTAATTTATGTCGTTCCTAATGAATTCCTCGCTTGACGTCACATCCCCATTATGTCACCCAGCATCTTCTCTACTCTTCTGATAAGAAGCATTAGGCTTCGAAATACCTCGGTATAAAGACTCACTCCCCCAATTAAATATATGTATACCCTCATTAAATACATGGACAATCTATATTTACCAATATATAGTTTTTGTGACTTCATTTTCCACTCTTATTGTCTCCTATTATATATATATATATATATAGTGGAAATGGTAATTAATAAAATTTTTTTTAGTGGAAATGGTAATTAATAAAAACTGAAGAAAGTGCTCAATACCGTTGTGGAGCAAATATGCGTTTTATTTTTTATTACTGTATCTTTCTGTTAAGTTACATTATTGTTTCAGCTACTTGAATGCTACAGACGGCCAAAAAAATGAAACGTATATATATATATATATATATATATATATATATATATATATATATATACACACACACACACACATATATATATATATATATATATATATATATTGAAACAAGAATGTAGTAGGCAAAAAAAAAACAAAATAAATACAACTAAAAACAGACGGAACAAAAACTCGCTTCTCGCAGACACGTGGGTCGTAACAAGCACAATCTACTCGCCAGAACCACCTACACACAATCTGAAGAACGCTTCCTCTCTTTTCCAGTGTCCTGCCTGTATAGCGGCCGGGAACGACATATTTGCCTAATCGCGCGAGAGCAGACGTGATTCAACGATAATTACATTAGGTAAACGCTAATAAATGCCCATGGACGCCATCTTGGAACTCGCTCAGCCCCAAAACCATCTTGGAACTCGCTCAGCCCCAAACCGACATATCCGAGGTAAGCTCTCTATTTCTCAGTTTGGTTACTGCTAATTCTGCTATATATATTGTCTCCTATTATATATATTACGGCATAATCTCGTCGACACACCGGTTCTGCTCAGATCACCGAAGATAAGGAACATTGAGCCTGATTAATATCAGATGGTTGACCATTTGGGAATTCTAGGCGCTGTATGTATTCCCCGCTTATCTTGGCATTTGTTTCTAGTCATCCTGTGCGTCACTTACCACTGGTATTTAACAATGTCCTCTCAGAAGTGTGTTTGGAGAATGCGCACCTCCGGCCACAAAAAATCCATCGT
The DNA here is from genome assembly GCF_053919585.1 of Euprymna scolopes. NCBI lineage: Eukaryota > Metazoa > Mollusca > Cephalopoda > Sepiida > Sepiolidae > Euprymna > Euprymna scolopes. The sequence continues at coordinate 17,488,208 of NC_136489.1, read as the reverse complement.
CCGTCCAAGACCGAAAAAGCCTGCTTTTATATATATATATATATATATATATATATATATATATATATATATATATATATATATATATATATATATATATATATATGAAGTAGATTCAATACATTTTCAGACTTTTTTGTATAGTCATTTAAAAGTGTCGTAAACTTGTAAAATTCAGTATGTCATTGCTATAATCTTATGAGATGACTAACCAATTTTTATAATCTCAGGTGCTAACGAATAGTTGCAGCCATAATCGGAATCCACCATAAGTACGCCAGATTGTCACGGCTTGTGAATTTAGAAATGCGAGGAAACTATAGAAGAACAATATACAATAAAATTCAGTTTTTAACTTGAAAAAACGCCACAGAAACTATGGAAGACTTATTGAAGGCATATATGTATGTACTGTCTTAACATGACCAAGACCTCAAAAAAAGGAATTGATAGCAACAGAAAGTGTATTTCATTGTAGAGAGAGTAAAGAGAATGACACACAACATATAAATTACTTTTCGTAATCAGAGTTAGAAAAAGGAAGCGATATAAATGTCGAGAGTGAAAGAGAGAAAGAGAGAGAGAGAGAGAGTCAGAGATAAAAGGGAAGAAAGTGAGAGAGAAAGAGAAAGAGAGAGAAATATATAGATAAATGTCGGTTTTTTATGTGGTGATGGTCCAGCTCCTTGAATCGAGTCACTCTGAATAGGCACAAAAATGAAAAAAAGCTTCCTCGGTCGAAGATGTTTCCTTTTCTAAACAAGGACAGAACACACGAATTTATGATAGTATCAGAACAGATACTATTGTTTACTCGTAGACAAATTTCCAAGACACTCCCAAATCAAGATATTTATTTATAATTTTCTCTATTTAAAATTAATAATAGAATATATTCATTTCATCTTTACAACTTACACATACTAAAAGTCTTTTTGTAAAGTGTGGTCTGTGTGTGTGTGTGTGTGTGTGTGGAGAGAGAGAGAAAGAGAGAGAGAGAGTTGTGTGTGTGTGTAGAGCTTGCTCTCGAACTGTCAGATCGTGTATGAGAGAGATATAGAAAGAAAGATATAAAATGGCTAACAAAGAGACACACATGCCATAAAGGCAGGAGTCAAACTCGACAAACTTTATGTTAAACTCTGGAATATGTTCCGAATTCACAAACAGAATCCTTTATTTCATTTACGAAGTACATTGCTCTCGTACCATCAGCCATGACGTATAGAAGTCTTACGTAATTTGTATTCTTTTTATCGCTATATTTTATCAGATTAAACCTTCAACATTTGTGTATGCCCCTAAAAAATAAGGGTGACATAACGTATGTTATTCGCGTAGCACATGCAGTTACTATTAGTTTTAAGACAGAAAATATCACTAACAAGTAGAACGGCTAAACGAAATCACGTATTTCAGAGAAGATCTTTGTATCTTAGTTGTAAAGTCAACAAATTCAGTTGCTGCGGTGTGTGTTTAAAATTATACCATAGTCGTCACGCTGAAGATGAGCAAGAACCGCAATATACGACGCACATATCTATTATGATAATCAGAATTCTTTTCTGTTTGATTTTTGTTTGTTTGTGCACAACAACGTCACAGCATATGTATGTTAAAACATCATGCATGACTTGATAAAGATGAACTCGTGTATGACCGTCATAATAACGTGTATAGGGAGGCAAACAAAAGTAGATTTCCTTGGCAACGCCGGGCAGCCTGCTACTATGTATATATATATGTACATATATATATATATATATATATATATATATATATATATGTGTGTGTGTGTGCGTGTGCGTGTGTGTGTGTGTGTGTGTAAATTCAAAATATAAACAAACAACACATATGTATTTTTAATCGGAATTCATTGAGATGAGTATTATTCATTAATTTTATTTATTGCGGAGAATTATCTTCATCTTTTTCTTTTTTTTTTTTTTAGATGTTTCACGAGGTTTCGGCCAACTATTTCTCTGGCTATCGTCAGGTGGTAACCGCAACGGATAGGAACTCTGAATTTCCTGACTGCATTAAAAAAAAAGATGAGGATAATAGTCCTCAATGAATAAAATTAAGACACATGTAATTTTTTAAAATAATATATATTTATTTAAAAATAAATACGATGTTTTCATTACGGAAATATGTGTCTTCCTATTTCTTTCATGGTAGTTGCACAGTCCTTAACTGTTGTCGAAAATGGAGATGTGCTATGTCCGATTAAGTGTATAGGCGCAGATTCTGCGCACTTGTGTTTTAATAAAAGAAATGACTACTGTTTAATAATGTGATATTGAATTTGAAACTATTTCGGTTAACAGAGTAGATATGTGCAGCATTTTTTTAATAAACGCATTTATTTACAGATTCGAATTTTCGAGTCGTGAAAGAGCTTTCATCAAGATTATTTTTCGGTTAGCCATTAGGTGTTGTCGAAAAGCGGCGCCTATACAATGAATCGAACTTTAAAATCTCGATCTTCGACAGCAACTAATGACTGTACCAAATACCTTTATGACAAGTGAGACGGAAATATAATCAATAAATCGAAAATTTAAATTTTTAAACCTCCCTCTATATATAGTCATCCACATACAGTACTGTTTCGCTGTTTCACAACTAATCAGTGCGGCTAGACAGGCAACTACCTCAAGCCAGGATTGAAACCCGACCGTAAGACAGTCAAGACTCCTAACTACCACAGTATCGGCGGCTGCTGTATGAGTCATGAGATTAACGACGTTAAGTCTACAGACGCGAAATTTTATATACAGGGTACTGAGATTTGGAAAAATCTTTGTAATTCGTTTTCGGCCAGAAATTTGGCTGTTAAGGGGTCAAAGTTCAACGATTTGACTTTTGAGAACTCTACCACACTCCTCCGACAATTTTTGGTCTAAACACTTGAAATTTCGGATATTGCTTCCTTGGACATGGATCTAACTTAATAACTTGATTTGAGCCCAAAACAATAAATGTGTAGGGTTCAAAATAGAGGTCACATTTCAAAACAATTTGACCGCTTCGGTTTCTATCAAATTACTCAGACAATTTTGGGTTTAAACATTTGAAAATTTACATGAAGGGTATTCAGAGATATGGCAAGCTTTTCAATCGGTTAGGGTCGAAAATTTAATATAATCTAATATATAAATGTATGTATGTATGTATGTATGTTTGCATGTCTGCCTAAAACTTTCGATAAAGACGACGGATTTTCAGTATCGTTTTTAAGCTCTACCTTTTAGACCACAAATATAGAAGAATTGGCTAAAAACATTAATATCTTCACCTTCAACTGAGCCCTTTTCTAAAGGGGCGCCGCTCTTTTCGCCGATATTTTTGAAAATCATTCTCTCATTTCGATTGTCTACCTTAATTAAAACCTACGTCACTTCCGGTTCGGCGGTGGTCGTAACAGCAAAGACGTGACGTTTTACCCCGTTCTTTTCCTCCTTCGCGATACGGGTTCGAGTCTGCCTTCCTACACCCCCTTTTCTTTGCTCAACACACACCTCCGAACACCCGGGCAACGCCGGACTGAAATGCTAATATATATATATATATATATATATATATATATATATATATATATATATATATATATATAATCGAGCTGTATCTGCCCCATAGCAAGTGATATACAGCGATGAAGATTAATCCGGATATGATAATCGATTAATTGATCAGTTTATAGAAATCTTTCTGCCTAAATCGACAGATCAATACAAAGATCTTTCAAACAGTCAGACATATATTTGAACCTCTCCGCCATCCATTTCAAGTTGGATTATTCAGATCATGTAGATATCAGATTCCGTTTCTGTATTTCGCTATTGACTGTTATTAGCAAGACTGTATGTACGTGTGTATGAGATAAATTTTTAGTAAAAGTATGAACATACATTTATGGCAAGTAAACATTTATGACAAGACATTTTCGACCCCCTACACCCTTTTTCTCAGAGAACAGTCATTGTGAGTCTCTCGCTGCTCTCTCGTTTTTCTATAGATGGGTCTTATGGTTCATTTTGGAATTTGCTTTCCGTAGCAAATATGAAATTAGAAATAAACATATAATTATCAATAACTTTCGGACATGCAGATTATCAGAAGGTCACCATATAACTTTGGGGAGAAAATTTTTTTTGTTCCCATTGGAGGATTTTCACCTAGAGTTATATGGCGACCTTCCGATAAGCAGCATGGGCGAAAGACATTGCTAATTATCAGTTTATTTTTAATTTTTTCTGCACGATATAGTTATCACAGCTTGTATTAAACCTTTTTTATTTATTAAATATGAATACTTATTTAGTTCTTGAAATGTAAAATACCATTGTTTATGCAAATATATATTCTGTTTGTGTATATTACCAATATAAAAAAGTTTGAGATGTATATATATATATATATATATATGTATATATATATATATATATATATATATATATATATATATAAATGAAATTGTCTGTCTGTGTATGTGTACATTTCCCTACCAAACTGTTCTGTCAATTTTAAGTCTACAGACTCGAGATTCGACATGAGGGGTATTGAGATTTGGGAAAATCTTTTTATCAGTTTTCGGCCAAAGATTTGGTTGTCAAGGGTTCAAAATTCAACGATTTGACCTTTGAAAACTAGAAAATTCCTCCGACATTTTTTGGTCTAAACACTGGAAATTTAAGATGTAGGTTACTTGGACACGGAAAAACTTTTTTTATTTGATTTGAGCACCAAACAGTAAAAGTAATGGGTAAAAATTAGGACCAAAATTAAAAAAAATTGACCTCTGCGGTCACTACCTAATTACTCAGCTAAATTTTTATCACAACATTTTAAATTTTACATGAAGTGTATTTAGACATAGGACAAGCTTTTTAATCGGTTTTTGGCTGAAAATATGGCTTCCACAGTGTCAAAGTTAAAAGGATTTTACGATCCCTAGCTTTCCCTAGCAAACTATTAAGCCAATTTTGGGTATAAACATTTGAATATATATATATATATATATATATATATATATATATATATATATATATATATATATATATATACATATATATATATATGAGCATTGTATGTTAATTTTATTTTATTTCGGACTATTAGTCTCATCTTATCTTTTTATTGGTGCACAACGTTTCGGGATCCGTGGCGCAGTTGATAGAGACGTTGAATCTCTACGGTTCCAGATGAACATTGTCTGAAGATAGCGGTTTCAATCCCACCCAAAAGCGTGCCAGAGGTAATTGGTCAAAAATGTGGTGAGACGACAACAACTACGGATGGCAGTGATGGCTGAGAATGCAGTTAAGAGATTCGAAGTTCCTATCCGTCGCGGTTACCACCTGACGAAGGCCAGAGGAAGTTGGCCGAAACGTTGTGCACCAATAAAAAGATAAGATGAGACTAATAGTCCGAAATAAAATAAAATTAACATACAATGCTCATCTCAAAAATAAAAAAATTCCAATAAGGAATAATATATATATATAAACCTCGTGATTGTTGGTTAGCGGGGGAATTGTTGATTGCCTATTATTTACTACACTCTTGTAGAGTTTCCAGAAGTCACGATTTCCTATTTTTTGTGCTTCGATGCGTTTTTTAGTGGTTTCAGTAAATTCTTTCTTGGCTGTCACTATTTCTTTCTTAACATTATTTCTAGCTTCTATATACTTTTGTTTGTTTGAACTGGACTTATGTCGGTTAAATCTGCGGTATGCATGCTGCCTTTGAGCAATGGAAGTTGCGCAAGTCGAAGTAAACCATTGGGGAGAGTGGGGTTTGCTATAAAATTACCGCGTGGGAACATGTGCTTCCATTGCTGTTTTGAACCATTCGCTGGTCTCATTTGCGCACTGTTCAGCAGGAAGAGAAAACATATTTCCCCATGGGGCATCTCTGACAGGATCTCTGATGGCTTCCCAGTCAGTCTTTTTATAATATCTCGTTGTTTTGAGCACTGGCTCTTCAGTTTTGGGTCTAGAATTTAGGGCGATTTCTACCATTATCACTGCATGGTCAGCGTTCTTAATAGTATAAAAAATTAACAAAGTTTAACAAGGGTTTTTAATATAGATCCACAGAATATTGTGAAAAGTGTGAACAGGTATGGTATAATAAATTATGGGGTTTATCTATTTTATTTTTACTTTCATCATATTTTGCTTTGGTTTTGATACCCTCAAATTCGAACCTATCTCTTTACAACCCTTCCTTTTCATAACCTATCATACTTTAATAAATCAGAGTCCATTTTCTGTAGGCTGTTTTTGAACCCAGTCAACGACGAGTACTTTTGCTAGTATATATATATATATACTAGCAGATGTACTCGGATTTTCCCGATATTAAACGTAATGTTAAATTCCTTAAAAAATAAAGTAAAAAAACAAAAAAAAAATGGAAACAAACTGAGTTACGTTCATGCGAGTATTATGTTTTTTTTTCAAAGCAGTTCACTTCTTGTGAGTAAAAAAAATACTCCTGCTTGGATCGACAGTAAGTCAAGTACAATAACTATTTGACCTCCTTGTCACGATCCTTGCAAAATGGTTTCCACCCTACGTATTCTTAACATAAAGAAGCTGTCATGTGAAATATTCGCACATGCTCAATCGTGAAACAGTTAACAAACAAATAGAAATCCGATGCCCTTCCTCCGTACTAATTACAATTTTTATTCATTAGCAGCACACTTTCTCGGATAAAACCTGATTATAAAGTTTTCCACATGTCTAGATACCTAGAGACCAAATTTCAAGTCTGTAGATAAAAAAATTCGTTGAGTATATAGGTTAAGAGTTCACTTCACATACACACACACATTCTGACTTATAACTGTTTTTACACACAGGCAAAAGAAAGAAACAGAGAGGGAGAGCGAGAAAGAGAAAGAGAGGGGGGGGTGCAATCTTACTCACAAACATTATAATTACACTGTTCGATCGACAAACTGTGAGGAATGACAAACTGTTCTGCTATATTATAGCATTTTTGTCTTTTTGTTTGCTTAGGCAAAACTGTTCTTCAAGCTAAGATCGAAACGGCTAAATTTTGGATCGTCAGCAAATGTAGTTGCTACCATATCAGGTTCAAGCCACAAAATATACTTTATGATACTTTGTTTATGTGTGTGTGTGTGTGTGTGTGTGCTCGCGCACGCGCGTGTGTGTGCGTGCATATGCGTTAGTATACGTTTGATACAAATCCCAGACTGTAGTTCTCTGAATCTATCATAAACTGCTTTCTGAAAATATTGGCGTCTTGTCCCGTTAATCTATCCAGAGCAGGGCGTTCTTTTCTCCCCCTCCATGAAGTTTATATTTTTTTCTCTTTTGTTCCGAGCGTCGACGAGGGAAGCATTTTCAAAATCCACACCGAAAATGCTTAAAATGCTAGTTGCCGGAAACGTGCCAAGGTTTCGAGCAGACAAGTGGTTCTATATATAGACCCGGAGATCCGACTCTTTTAACGCCATACCTCTCCTGCTATCCCCCCCATCTCTTTACCGCCCGTCTGTACGCCCGCATCATGTAAGCACCGTGGGCCGCGGAGACGGTGCTCGTAGGGTAATAGACATCAGCGTTAAAAGCCCCCCGGCCTGCTAAAGCAGCACTTCCGGCAGAAGACAGTGGTAGGCGTCGGGGAAATCAGATACGATGGTGCTAGCCTCGAGAATTGGGTGGAGAGTAGAAGTCGGAAGGCGGACCGGTCGAATAATAATAATAATAATAATAATAATAATAATAATAATAATAATAATAATAATAATAATAATGCATCGGTCTCCGCTGATATCACACAGAATAGTCATGGAGTGTAAGATGGAAGAGAAAACACTGACTAGACTTCCACTGAATGAGTGAGAAGAGTATTTGACCTTTGGGGTCAATTACAAACCAAAGTCACGCGGAAACTAATGGCTATAGCCAACAAACGTAAGTGGCTGTTGCGATAACGCAAGGTCATTTGCAAAGGTTATCGAAAGCTTTGAAGACTGCTGGGAATTTGGGGAGACTTGGCATTCAGATTCTAGTGAACGCTACAGAGTGAGTAATCTCTGATTATTAACTGCGTGATTACAAATGTAAATGTACTACAGGCTGGAACGATAAATTGTCATCCTAAAAGGAAACAACACTACGGCCTTAGTATGCAACTTGCATTGAAAAAAATTAATTCAGGTAACTTGATTAAATAGTAGAGCTGACATCTATTCAATGTAATCGGTTTCACCTCGATTACTGGTCCAGAACTTAGAGCATGCCTTTTCTACAAGTGCCGACGGGAGATCAGCGAATACACGACGGATGTCATGAATGGGAGCTCGATGAAAACTCGGCAGATATTCGACGGTTACTCGGCAGATCAGGCTGACTTTGATGTAGTGGGAGGTCATGTACGACTAAACGAAGTAGTCCACCGGTTTCAGTTAGAGAGAGGAGGAGTGCCAGTGAGAGAAGGGTGCAAAGTTATAGCACTCCTTCTGAAGCCAAACCTGGGTCTCTTTAGGCTTGTGGGCTGGCACCAAGGGGATCACTACACTTGTCAGCACATTTAGATAAACTTTTGTATTGATTTTTTTGCCTTCGAAGATATGAGGTGGCATGATGTGGCCCTCACTTGAAATAACACCAAAGACCATAACTGTGGCGGGAAACTTCGTTGCGCTGTGCTCTCAAGCGTTGAGCCGTCTGGATTTGCCTTTTGAGGGTTCTGGCAATGGTTCTATTATCATAACTTGGATCGGTAAAGAGCATGAGTTGTACAGCGGCGCATCTCCAATCTCCCTTGTTGAACATTGTGCCACTTTCAGACATGATAGAATGGTCCTATCGCTCTAGGGATTTGTACACAACTGGTCAACTGGTGGATGGTCTGCAACCAAAAGACAAAACAAACATCAAACGGAAATAAAATGATGGCGTCTTTTCTAGAGCGAAAATTATATCGTTCCACCGTGTATAACCGAATTTGCGCTAATTTCTTGGAGTGAAATAATGTTATAACGATGAAGAACTAGCTTTTTCGAAACCTAAATCATGAATCGTTTCTTTATAATGATGTATCAGCCCTTATCAAAGGGTAAAAGCCACCCGAGGATAAGATTAAACGAAATGGCTTGTTGGCTATCAAAAAAACATGTTGAGAAGGCGAGGATAGCCAGACAGCTTTACAAGAAATAGTTAACTATAACATGGTATGAATTCCGACTTCCCTCGGTTAATATCCAACATGAAAAGACCGTAGTGTCCACTCACACAAGTGTAGTCCTAGGTGGTTCAGCTCGAACATCCACAAACATCCTGCGACGAAGTCTCAGATACGAAGTCAGTGCTGAGGGCAGCAGTTTAAATATACTTTCTCTCCTTTTCTCTCACTGAAAATATTCAATGTTAGTTGTGCAAGTAATAATACTAATGATAAACCGACGCTGACTCTAGTTGTAGTTTTCGTATAAAATTAATAATTCACAAGAAGAGAAAATAAAAATAATTATATACAACTTTTTAACAGGAGAAATAAAATAAGAAGAATAAAAATGTCGATTATAATTTTCTTTTTTTGGTAGTTTTGATTGTATTCAAACAGAGCGTGTTTTTCTTCTATTTTTACAATCGATTTCGTGCTTATAGATCGGTCAAAGGACGAGGGTTGTCGCGCGGGGTTGTATGGCGTGATAGACAGTCTCCTCAAAGCTACAAAATTTCTCCAAACTTGAGCTCAAACTAATTTTCTTTGTTCTGCAGCCTTTTATGTATGAGAGAAGTGGGTGTGTCATTAGCCAATCACCGCCCAATCCGTCATAATCTGGTTCGTCCTGATTGGATAATCAGCCTCCTCCCCCATACATCCCAATCAAGTAATTTCTCACAGAACAAAGGTTCTTATCGCCAATTCTCACGGACCGGCTGACCTCGACACTAACCTCAGGTCAGCCCTCTAGGCCAAACAACGGCTAGAAGGTTCCAAATAATACTTTTTCATAGAAATATTATTTAATATTTTCGACTTGTTTTTTTTTTTACAAAGAAAATGTATTTTTTATCGACGACCAAGCCATCTCTATTTCCGACAAGCAAGGTAACCTCTATCCTCCGGGAGCTGCCATTAAAATAAAAAGACGCTAATTCATGTCTCGCTCGCCCCTTTTTGGTTCAATTTTCAATCGTAGCTCTAATTCAGCTCTCCTTAAACCCTCCTCTGGAGTAATTCTTACTATCGCGGCTGGTTGGGTCATATAACAAATGACTTGAAAACAAAAAATATAAGCTTGAAATTAGCCGCATATTTTCGTCATCTACAAGTGGAAAATTCATAGAAATAAATTTTTTTCATGAGAATATCAGTTAGTTTTAGACGAATTCTGTTTAATGGTTGTAGCTAGACGAATGCTTTAGGTGAATATTTGTAGAGGGAACCAAAGATAGTGTTTACTTCACCAACCGCGAAATGATGTCATGCAAAGTAAGAAAATGGGATTAAAAAACCAGCGCTTAAGAGATCAAGACCTCTGACTTATGAGAAATGTCTGAACAGGCCCTGTTGAAATTCGCCAGTAAAAGAGCCTCTGACGATTAGCAAAAAAACTAACCGCAAACGACAAAGGAAGTAGGTAACGCATGAGAAGGTTAATCTCCTACGACAGCACTAAATCCTGCGTCAGCCACGCAGAAAATCGACTTCCTCCCTCAAATGGTCAAACTTGTCGGGCTCATTGTTGAGGAAGTAGCCCCGATTTAATACGAAAAAATACGAAATTGAAAAATTTTGAAACGTACGAAAAAATTGAAATTGAGGCTTAGCCACGTCGAATAAAGGTAACAATAAACAGACAAAGATTAAGTTGAGAAATGGTTAGGCTTAGGGTTAGGATTAGATCATCCGCACTTAAATGATATTGAACATGAAGTATTATAGCAGCTCCTTTGGATTCGACACATCGTCAACTTAACTTAAATGAATTAGTGATTGTTTTCCCTTGCCACACATTAACACTTTTAATTACTTGAGTTTTATGCTGCCAGTTCTAAATATCTGCACATAAACACTTGATAGTAGTAATGGTAGGATTCCAATATATTTCCCGATTCAGACACAATTACCGATTATGTTCTAAATTCCCAATTCCGATACAATTACCGATTCGGATTCTTTTTGGATTTCTACATATACAGTTAATCTTTTGTGTTAATGTATGTGTAGTAGAGGATTACTCTAAAAACTCATGTAATATGTGCATATATTTTCGCAAACATAAAACTATATTAGTAGGAATGGTAAATACATTTTAAATTTATTGATAGTTTCAAATCATTAGCTATGTATCATTTAATACTCAATATGAGCCATAAAACATTTATTGATAGTTTCAAATCATTAGCTATGTATCATTTAATACTCAATATGAGCCATAAAAAATTATTGATAGTTTCAAATCATTAGCTATGTATCATTTAATACTCAATATGAGCCATAAAAAATTATTGATAGTTTCAAATCATTAACTATGTATCATTTAATACTCAATATGAGCCATAAAAAAATATTGATAGTTTCAAATCATTAGCTATGTATCATTTAATACTCAATATGAGCCATAAAAAATTATTGATAGTTTCAAATCATTAGCTATGTATCATTTAATACTCAATATGAGCCATAAAAAATTTATTGATAGTTTCAAATCATTAGCTATGTATCATTTAATACTCAATATGAGCCATAAAAAATTATTGATAGTTTCAAATCATTAACTATGTATCATTTAATACTCAATATGAGCCATAAAACATTTATTGATAGTTTCAAATCATAAGCTATGTATCATTTAATACTCAATATGAGCCATAAAAAATTATTGATAGTTTCAAATCATTAGCTATGTATCATTTAATACTCAATATGAGCCATAAAAAATTATTGATAGTTTCAAGTCATAAGCTATGTATCATTTAATACTCAATATGAGCCATAAAACATTTATTGATAGTTTCAAATCATAAGCTATGTATCATTTAATACTCAATATGAGCCATAAAAAATTATTGATAGTTTCAAATCATTAGCTATGTATCATTTAATACTCAATATGAGCCATAAAAAATTATTGATAGTTTCAAATCATTAACTATGTATCATTTAATACTCAATATGAGCCATAAAACATTTATTGATAGTTTCAAATCATTAGCTATGTATCATTTAATACTTAATATGAGCCATAAAAAATTTATTGATAGTTTCAAATCATTAGCTATGTATCATTTAATACTCAATATGAGCCATAAAACATTTATTGATAGTTTCAAATCATTAGCTATGTATCATTTAATACTCAATATGAGCCATAAAAAATTATTGATAGTTTCAAATCATTAGCTATGTATCATTTAATACTCAATATGAGCCATAAAACATTTATTGATAGTTTCAAATCATTAGCTATGTATCATTTAATACTCAATATGAGCCATAAAACATTTATTGATAGTTTCAAATCATTAGCTATGTATCATTTAATACTCAATATGAGCCATAAAAATTATTGATAGTTTCAAATCATTAGCTATGTATCATTTAATACTCAATATGAGCCATAAAAAATAGGTTCTAAAAAAGCAAACAAATATATACAATTAATTTTATTTTCCTCATCTTTTTATTCGTTGTTTCACGACGTTTCGGCCAACTGTTCCTCTGGCCTTCGTCAGGTGGTAACCGTGACAGATATGAACTCTGAATCTTCTGACTGCATTCAATCCAATTACTGTCACCTATAGTTGTTAATAATAACTAATAAAAATATGAGAATAATAGTCCGCAATAAAATAAAATTAATAAATAATACTCATCTCAATGAATTCCAATTAAAATAATAAACATATACAACATATGCATTTTTCTGTATAATTCATAGAAATATTCAAACACACATTTCTTTTCGTTTCCTTAAATAAAAAAACATTTTATTTTTTCTTACTTTCAACAAAATTTTATGCACCCTTCTGTTTCCTGTGAATTTTAACACAATTTATTGTTTTTACTTGCAAACAGACGATATATATATATCTGTGTGTATATATATATATATATATATATATATATATATATAATTATATTTAAATATTAATTATTAATTAATAATTACTACGTGCATAAAAGTAAGGTATCTATATACGTGCATGTTTCAGAGTTTACTCTTCATCAGCATAGCTAGACTTTTATTGACAAGGATCGATCCTACAACGGCTCGATAAGTAGTCTAGTATTTTACCACGGGATCACCGGGTCTTTGCCAATTTTATGCACGATTTTTATAAATGTAAGATTGTTGAATTTTTATTTATTTTTTATTAGGGATTAATTTCTTTCTTATTACTTCGCTCCCTGAACGTTTATATTATAAGAAAGGAGTTGTTTGCCTTTTGTTTACATTTTTCTTCGCCCACAACGAGCAAAAAAATAGGTTTTCCACTTTCCATTATTGAAATCATTGGTGTTTCTTTGTTTTATATCTGTTTTTTTAGCATATTTTTCCTGTGACAACTTTTTTCTCTTTTCTTTCTTTTTTTGTTTGAATGCGTTTTTGCCACTTCTTCAACGATTGCTTTCTTTTTCACTTTCGTGGTCAACCCAAGTATGTTGTGTTATTGTTTTGTTCTGTCCATATTTTTAATCGTGACTTGCTGTCGCGCCTCGATCGGCAACCAATTTGTGGTATGTTGTGTCTTCTTTTTTTATATATAAAATTTATTCCTCATATGTTCTTTTATCCTTTTGTTTCTCTATTTAGCATCTATATAACCGTGTGTACAATTATCTGTGTGACTTGCTCTTACGTGTACGTGAGTGTGTTTTAATTGTATTTTTTCTATGTTTTTCTTATCTCATTCTGTTTCCTGCGTACCCAGGTTGCTTTGTGACATGAGGTCACGAAAATGGTCGCACAGCACTAAACAGACAAAGTTAAGCTACGTGGGACCAGGGTTTTGTCTGTTTTTTTTTGTCTCATTATTATTAATAAAAACGTGTGTCTTTTATTACGTGTCTATAAATCTAGTGTGTGAGCATATACATACGCGAATTAAGTCACCATACAGTTTTTTCGGTTTCTTGATATTCTCTGATTAATTCTTCTCGTCACTGGTCGGTGCTGTAAAGGAAGATCTGACGAAAATATAACGCCATTTTTCTGGCACCGATTACTTATTTCGTCTACGAGTGAACTGGGGAAGCGTTCCTTCTTTTTTCGATGCATTTTGCGCCCAACTCGACACGTCTGTTTCGCACAAAATCAGAAGCCAGATTTTTTTTTATGCTCTCTTTTTCAACATTTTCTTTCACACAAACAGAATTACATTTATGGTGCCACTGTCAACATTAACTACAACGGTTGATAACCTTGAACTCTTTTTGCACTAACCAAACTGCACAGTAAAATCACAATTTCCAACATGCCGACGTAACCCGGGATCGATTATATAGCATTCCCACAGAAGAGACGTTACGCGTATGTTTCCCCAAAACACAAGTAGCACTCCAGCCTTAGTCGTTACCGTTTAAGCTATCGATAGATAATATCGGAAAACGTTCACTATAAATCGACTTTAATCTACAAATATATATTAAATCATATGTAGTAACAAGATTAGTTACTTTTTGATATTCAATATTTTTTCTAATTTGTAGTTTATTTGCTAAAAACAAGTTTAAAACTCTTATATATATATATATATATATATATATATATATATAAATATATATATATATATACATATATATTTAGGCACCGCCAAAACTGGGGGGGGGGCAGGTAAGTACTTTTTGACGGACCGTCTTTTTAAAAATCTACCAAAAGTCAGGTAATTATCCAATAAATACGAAATTTTCAGCGATTATTAAGAGAAGAATGAACTTTATAACAGTGTACTTATTTTTCATAAACGATATTTATATATATATATTTTTTCTTACAACCCCCCCTTGTTTTGAAGTGGGTACAAATATGCTTAAAATAATCACCTGAAACTAAACAAAACATATTCCGTTGTTGTAAGGGACAGGATTATAGATTAAAAAAACCCCAAAAAAACCCACTTGTTTACATACTTTATTTTGACGTCTGAATATCAGAACTTTGATTGTGTTTAATTATTCCGCTTTTGACTTTTGGAGTGTGAAATTCGGTGAATATGTTAAGTAAAATAATTAATTTAAGCTAAGCAAAAAAAAAAAATTTAATATTTATACGAAAAAAGCCATTTTAAAATCTTTGATAAATAAATTAATAATTTTTTTTAGCGAGCCGAATAATGCATGACCATTATTAAACAGGGAATTCTTTGAAGAATCGATACAAAATAAATCGATAAATATTGTGCCCTTTGTGTTAAAAAATATCATCAGTTTTTCGATCCCATTTGATAACGTTTGCCGCCTTTCGACTACGGTGGACCATACGCGCTGAAATAATTTTGTTGGATCTTCATGACTGCCAAAACCGGTGCAAGCATGAATCAGTACAATTTATGTTGGTCAACACTCACATAGAAACGAGACGTTTCTCTTTTCATTGCATTTCATTTCAATTTTAATTTTTATTCTGCTTTACCCCCCCCCCCCCATTTTTGGAAGCCTAACCCCCACACATACACATTAAAAACCAAACTCATCAAAATGGTCA
The DNA here is from genome assembly GCF_053919585.1 of Euprymna scolopes. Taxonomy (NCBI): domain Eukaryota; kingdom Metazoa; phylum Mollusca; class Cephalopoda; order Sepiida; family Sepiolidae; genus Euprymna; species Euprymna scolopes. The sequence continues at coordinate 17,472,502 of NC_136489.1, read as the reverse complement.
CCCATCTGGTACTGGCCAGCCTCAAGGTTGCTTATGTAGTTTAGTTTTTATTCTGTTTTAAATCCCCCCCCATTTTGGGGAGCCTAAGCCCCCCACACGCGTACACATTAAAAAGCAAACTCATCAAAATGGTCACCCATCTGGTACTGGCTAGCCTCAGAGTTGCTTATGTAGTTTAGTTTAATTTTTATTCTGCTTTGAATTCCACTCCCCCATTTGGGGGAGCCTGACCTCCCCACACACACACACATTAAAAACCAAACTCATCAAAATGGTCACCCATCTGGTACTGGCCAGCCTCGGGGTTGCTTATGTAGTAAAAAACCCTACAGTTCTTCCTCGTTCAATGAAGGAGAAATCTTTCTAGACTGGATCAATTTTAATTTTTATTCTGCTTCCCCCCCATTTTTGGGAGCCTAACCCCCACACATACACATTAAAAACCAAACTCATACAAATGGTCACTCATCTGGTACTGGCCAGCCTCAGCGTTAATAATACATTGAAATTTTCTTCACTGAAAAATAAGTTTTTTTTGGCCTGTTTGGTCTTCCATAGTTTGCTTTTTATTAAACACAAACGTAAATATTGTCGATCTGGACTCTAGATGGACGCGAAGTAACTGGTTGCCTATATGAATAAGTGGAATTATTTGAAATCCAGCTACTTATATTATAATATTTTTTGCATATATTCATAGAAAATCACCCTAAATCTTAGTTAGACTAAAAATAAACAACTTAATTCTTTCAAAAACCTTTTTTTTTTTTAAATATTTATATATGCTTTTTGTGCAAGACAAAAAAATGTCAATTGTTAACTTTTGGGGAAATTTTAACATTTAAAATTTAATTAAAAATAGTAGAAAAAGTTTTACATTATTCAGCTTTCTATATGATAAAATTGAGGGTTTTATCTTTCTGGAAAACAAAAGTTACTCAGAAATTATGGTTTTTAATAAATGTAATTTCGTTTTAAAAAACAACAACAACAACTTCATTTTTCGGCCATTTTTTGGTGGTGCCTAATATATTGCAATCATGACACGAAGACAGGGTTTGATGTTCCTGATTAAAAGTGGGAAATGGACAAAACGAAGAATTAATGGGCGAAGCCAGCTGAAAAGTTTTGCCCTCATTTTTCTTTAGCTGGATCGAAGGAGTCCCTTTTTTATTAATATAATCGAGCGAAATAGGAGACGATACGTTTAAAATAAAATGGGAGACGATACGTTTAAAACAATAGAGATATAGTGTATTAGAAAAAAAAGGAAAATAAAAATAGTGATATGCACTATATATCTAAAATAATTATACGTATGATTTCACCTGATAACGTTCAACCCTAAGAGAATTTCCTCTGCTTGTCGAGTGAAGGCTTTTTTAACCGAACCTGAATAGTCTCCAAGATCTTCAGGTGATTATATATATATATATATATATATATATATATATATATATATATATATATATATACACGTGTGTGTGCGTGTGTAGAGACAATAATTGCATAGTTTGATGTCAGGTTGGGAACTATATGCACACGCAGGGAACTGAACATGTGGAGAATTTGCGCTAAGTTTTACCCAAGAGTTCTCAGAGAAGATTAGAATGAAATACACTGTAATGATGTGTGTACCATTAATATAATATCCATACGAAATACACTGTAATATCAATAAAATATCAATACTAAATACATTGTACTATCAATAAAAATATCAATACGAAAAAACGTATGAAAATTATTGAAAGCATCTCATATATATTCATTTTCGTAAGGGCGCATGAAATGGTAAAACAGTTCTGCACAGTGAACTAATTTTACCCATCTTGAGACAGGTATTATGCCAGTATATATTGAGTTGCTTATTTATTTTTTCTATGAAGTACGATGTGTTTATCAATGTATCAGTCTTATTTTATTTTAATGGTTTCGGCTTGTGGTATCTTTTGTCGTGTTTGTTGCAAATGGCGCGGTTGCACTCATTAGCATCTTGTCCAGACAACGAACGGGGATGAATTGCGCTTCCACAAGCATTGATTCAAATCCCAGTCGATCCGGCTTCATCTTGTGCTGCTGCCTCTCGAATCCGACCAACCTGCCGACTCAACACCCCCAGACTTACACGCGCTTTTCATCGCCTCTTGGATTCGCCACCTGCGGACATGTCTAGCTTTCACTGTAGCCTTCGAGTTATCTTCAACTGCTCGAACCGACCACCAGCCTCACAGCGTTTCCAGCTCATCTAGCCGTTCTATTCTAACAGCAGCATCAATCGCACTTACTATCTTCTTTTGCGCTGCTACATAAACAGAAGCGCGCTCAGCAAACTGCGTTTGCTATGAAACGAAGCTCGGGTTTCTAATCGATGTTTGTTCGGTTTTCACAACTAACTCTGCCCGTTTCACATCCTTAATCATAAGAATAACTTCTACCAGTATGTCAACTCAGTTCACATTTATTTGTTCTTCCAGATAGAAAAGAAAAGAATAGGCAAAACCCATCCAAACGAGTTCCGGTTTTGAAAGTCCTCGGAAGTAGAAAGGTGTTACTTAATTTGAAGACACCCCATCCGCCGCCGAATGACGTTCCTTTGTTCAATCTATTATAATCTTTCATATTTTGGAACTCGTCTGAGCTTCAATCTATGCACCCTTGCAAAATTTTCACAACAAGCACTCGTCTAGCTACAGCCACTATCAACAATTTTCCCCCGCTCTCAATCTGCGCCAAAATCCAAGCGTAAATTCCCTGAAAAAAGCTTTGTTCCTGAAATTACTCGCCTCTGGCCTGCTTCTTATCAAACTACAACATGAGCGTCTTCAAGTACAACGTAAACAAATTCTTGTTAAGCCGCCCCATTAAATAATTAAATTCTACCTAATTTCTAATTACGCTCTTACCTCACTGACCACCTTATATTCATTAACCCTTATCCTCAAATCGCCTTTAGGCCTTGACAAGTGGTGACTCTCTTATAAAATACATGTAAACTTAGCATGAATTCACTATATTTTCTATATTTTGCTTTATTTATTATACGTGAAATACGTTGATATTTTTAAAACCTTTTCATTTATCGCCATCTCTACTATTGTGTATATTTAGGCAGCATTTTCTCATTTAGACAACTATTATTGAATAGCACGGAATTATTCTGTTTTACAATTTTACCTTTTAATCTTCTCCAATGTCCGAGTAGTCCTTTTTCTGTTCTTCTCGAAATTGTATATGTTGGATCCATAATTGCGAGCGCTTTCGACAGAAGTACTTCTATCATCCTCAGGCATATTGTAGAAATAAATGTAGAAATTGTTTTTTAATTTACTTATATATACAGTTTTTCCTAGCATAAAAAAAAACAAAAAAAAAAAGTCCGCCCACCTAACTTGGTACAAGCTACCATGTGACTTTTCCTCCTTCGCGGTACGGGTTCGAGCCCGCCTTCCTACTAACACTTTTTATTTTTTGCTCATCACACACCTCCAAACACACGGGCAACGCCGGGCACCTATGCTAGTATATCTATAAAAGTGAAAGTGTCTGTCTGTGTGTGTTTGTCTGTCGGTGTACAGTTCCCTACACAATATCTCTGTCAATTTTCAGTCTACAGACTCGACATTTGAGATAACGGGTACTGAGACTTGGGAAAATCTTTGTCATCTGTTTTCGGCCAGAAATTTGGCTGTTAACGGGTCAAAATTCAACGATTTGACCTTTAAAAACTCTACCAAACTCCTCCGCTAATTATGGGTCTAAACACTTCAAATTTTCGAGATAGGTTCCTTGGACATGGATCTAACTTAATAACTTGATTTGAGCCTAAAACAATAAATGTTAAGAGGTCATAAAAGAGGTTAAAGTTTCAAAAGAAAATGACCGCTGTGGTCTCTACAAAATTACTCAGACAATTTTTGGTTTACACATTTGAAATTTTACATAAAAGGTATCCAGATATAGTGCAAGCTTTTTAATCGGTTTGGGTCGAAAATTTGAGCTACCAATATCTAAATGTATGTATGTATGTTTGCATGTCTGCCTTAAACTGTCGGCAGAGGCGACGGATTTTCACGAGATCAGTATTGTTTTTAAGCTCGATCGTTCAGACGACAAATATCGAAAAGTTGGCTAAAAACATTAATATCTTCACCTTCAACTTGATACTTTTCTACAGGGAGGGGTGGTATTTTTCTCTGATATTTTCGAAAGTCATCCCCTCTTTTCGATTGTCTAGCCTTAATTTAAACTTACGTCACCACCGGTTTGGCGGTGGTTGTAACAGCAAATACATCACGTTTTTTTTCCCCGTTCTTTTCCTCCTTCGCGGTACGGGTTCAAGCCTGTCTTCCTACTACCACTTGTTTTTTTTTTTTTACTCGGCATACACCTCCAAATACCCGGGCAACGTTTCGAACTATTATAAATAATAACTAATGTATACAGTAAAAAGTAAACAATATATATATACATATATATATATACATATACGTATATATATATGCATATATATATGTATATATATATATTGTTTTTTCACATATTTTTTATTCTTGATTTTCCTCTTTCATACATTGTTGTTGTTGATGTTGATCTTGTTCTTTTTCGTCTTCTCATATTTGATCTACTCCTTGAGCTTTCTTTTTGTCCTCTTGCTCTTCTTTTGCATATTGCAGTTGTTGATAGCGTTCTTCTTCTTCTTCTTCTTCTTCTTCTTCTTCTTCTTCTTCTTCTTCTTTCCCGCACCTGCTTGTACTGTTCGACTTTCCGTTTCTATTTTTCTGATTAGTTCTAGTTCGAATTTGATCTTATGCCAATATTCGACCACTGGCAATTCGCGCTTCGGATCTCTTCTCACTGTTTGCATTTGTCAGATTTTACATGCTTTCGATTTTCCATCGAACATTTGAAACCAATAAAAGTTCGCGACATGTTAGCACCTTTGTTGCGGACAGATCGACACACGAACGAAAACGAACGCAAAAGAAACCAAATATCACACACAAATATATATATATATATATATATATATATATATATATATATATTATTATTATTATTATTAAACTATGTCTGCCTGTGTGTCTGTCTGTTTGAAACGAGAGTCATAATTACATTCGTTTTTTATAAAATAAATTCGGTTGAGATTTACGCCCTGAACGAAAGGACGTCACAGGCGTAAAATATAATGGACTTAAAAGAAAAATACATAAGGTTATAAAAAATGTGGGACTTAAGGTGGAAATTACTAGCAATATTTAACAAATCAACTTCCTGTACGTCATCTTTGATTTAGCTACACATAAATCATGCATGACAGAAAGCAAGATTTTGTTCTCTACAATATATTTTTCATACATAGTCACCTCAATTTCCAATGCTCTATTACCAGGAATTCAATGTCCTTTCCCTACTTCTCAGGCACGATTCTGACAGGGGTTGCTTTTCTCAGAGTTACACACCATCAATATTTGAAAGTAGAAGAGATTAAACTTTTAGGTCATAAATACATGTCTTCAGTTATAATAATTTTCAAATTAGCTATCTCCTGTGATAGTATGGGCAGAATAAAAAATAGGAGTCATTACTTTTGGAGCACTCTTCGTAATATATGCATATACATACACAAATTTTATTTTTACATATATAATATATATACGCGATGTTTATATGTACGTACAACTATGTATCCATATATATACATATACATACGCAAATTTTATTTTCATATATATACATACATACATATGCGCGCACACACACACACACACACACACACACACACACACACACACACACATATATATATATTCACATACCATGTAATTCGTTAAATTCTCCTTTCTACTTAGAGGTCCTGGCGTAAAGCCAAACCCTTCTTGGTGGGCACACAGTGCGCTGAAGCAATCGCCTCGCAAATCTATCGAAATGTTAGAACTACGGGGCTTGTCGTTAGCTTCCTTGTTCGTGATTTCTTAAGCGAACGTCTTGTTATCAATAGGGACGTAATCGGCTTGGTAGGCTCAAGTCTGGAGCCAAATGATCGGCGTTGTGTATATCGAAGCCACAACTGAATTATTTGGCTCGGTTTCAAATAACTGTCTCAATTGTTTGAGGGCAAATATTGAGCCGTGTTTAATTTGTTCACGTGCACATAAGATTGCCCAAATCGGCAGTGGAATGAACTGCGCATGGCCGTGAGAGAGAAAAGTATATAATTACAGAAAGGATGTATTAAATAAAATATCAGGACAGCGTTTAAAAGCTGGAGGTGTTTATGAATTAATATTTATGCATCTCCTTCTATGGAAACTAAACTGAGATTCGTGGTTATATATACACATATTTAAACATCTATATGCCCACATATCTATCTATCTACCTCTCTATCTATCTATCTATCTATCTATCTATCTATCTATCTATCTATCTATCTAAGTGACCTCGTTTGTCTGCTGCCTGTATGTCTAAAGAACAGCTTCGCTCAAACTCCACATGTTTTATTTTACAAACTTGAAAATTGATATAGAGGGGTGTTGGAGATGTAGAACAAATTCGATTTAGTCTTTAGCCGACAATAAATAGCTGCAAAAGGGGTTAACATTCAAAACAAAACAGTTAAACTTGAAAGGAGTAAGTCGGCTTATTTCTGGGCATACGAACATGTGTACATATAGATTTTTAACTTAAAGTCTCTAAATTTATAGGTATTTTATGTCTTTGGCGATAGTTCAGGCGATAACGACGCAATCTGAATGTTTTGATTCAATTTCAGCTGATAGTACCAAAGTCATTTTTTAACATCAGAAATAATTACTATATAGACAATTTTCTCTATAATAATCAATACGAAATCCACATGAATTAATATATCATATAAAAAAGTATCTTAAGACTGGGGAACGATATACACCATAGTACTAGTAATTTTTTTTTTGTATAAAGATTAAAACTTGATATTATAAGGGATTATGACCGGTGGAACAAACTCAAATTGTCCTGACTGGGATAGCTTTCGCACATTTATATCAGATCTATCTCTGCGTTCCATGTTGAAAAAGGAGGATGCGTCCTCTATAGTATCAGACCTGACGGAGTTGTTAATTGTAGGTACAGACCATTTCATACCCTCGAAAAAGTTCCAGCAAAAACCTTACAGCAAGCCCCGGTTCTCTCCAGAATGTGCTGCTGTCATTGAACACAGAAATCACTTTTTCCATTGCTTCCAACGTAATAGATGTACTGAGACTAAAGCCGCCTTCAGGTCCGCCAGCAACCTCTGTCAAAAAATAATAGAGAATGCGGGAGAGTTGTATGCTCAGTCCGTCAAGTCTAAAGTAGCTGAGCAGCGGCTAGGACCCCATCAGTTTTGGCAAATAGCAAACAGAATCCTGAACAGAGGTGTGTGCTCTATCCCAACTATCATCAATGGACCTGAGATAATCTCGTCAGCATCAGACAAAGCCAAACTTTTGCCAAGATCTTTGCAGAAAATTCTACCCTTTATGACCAAGGCCGCTAACGCCCTGTATTTTTCCTCGTGTATATGAAAACACGATATGCTACATTCAAATATCTGTACGTGATGTTGCCAAGCTAATAAAAAACCTTGATTTTCGAGGGTGCTGAAAACGAAAATAACGTTTAAAATTCCAAGGCAACATATAGTTAAAAAAAAGTAGGAGATCACTTTTGTGTATTTATTTAACGCAAAATGAGCACCCACTTCGTGGCCACCTATTTTGGAGTTTGTTATGATTTTTTTGAAGATGGAATAAATCCCTTCGTAAAAGAAATCCAATGGAGCTTAAATGAATATAAAATTTCTCTTGCAGTTGCTTAAAAGCCCCCAAATCGAAAAGTTGATTTTTAGTAAGTGACTTTGGAATTCTGACAATTTGTTTTTTAAAACATTTTCATCGCCTTTTGCATTTGCCATCAAGTGAGTTTTCATTCACTATGGAACTTTTATTCCAGTTTGTTTTTGTTTTGTTTTCTTATAATTAGCTCCACTCTCTATTGTGTTTGTATTAATCGTTTTTATTTCGTTAGGATTGAAATATCAATAGGTAAATACTAATATTTATGTGAGACTAGCATTTCAGCCCGTCGTTGCCCAGTTGTTTGGATGTGTATGTTGAGCAAAAAAAAAAAAGTGGAAGTAGGAAGGCAAGCTCGAACCCGTACTGCGAAAGAGGAAAAGAACGGGAAACAAACCTGACGTCTCTGCGGTTACGACCACCGCCAAACCTGAAGTGACTTATGTTAACATTTAGGCTAAACTTTTGAAAGGAGAGGATAACTTCAAAAAATATCGGCGAAAAAAGAGACCCCCCCTGTAGAAAAGTGTCTAGTTGAAGGTGAAGATATTAATGTTTTTAGCTAATTTTTCAATATTTGTCGTATGAAAGGTCGAACTCTAAAACGATACTGATCTTGGTAAAATCCATCGCTTCTATTGAAAGTTTTAGGCAAACATGCAAACATACATACATACATTTATATATTGGTAACTAAAAATTTTCGACCCAAACCGATGACTAAGCTTGCCTTATCTCTGAATACCCTTTATGTAAAATTTCAAATGTTTGGACATGAAATTGCCTGAGTAATTAGGTAGAGACCGCAGAGGTAAATTTTTTAAAACTTTGACCCCTATTATGACCCCTTAAAATCTATTGTTTTGGGCTCAAATTAAGTTATTAAGTTAGATCCATGTCGAAGGAACCTATATCTAAAATTTCAAGTGTTTATACCTAAAATGGTCGCAGGAGTTTGGTAGAGTTCTGAAAGGACAGATCGTTGAACTTTGAGCCCTTGACAGCCAAATTTCCGGCTGAAAACCGATCACAAAGATTTCCCCAAATCTCAGTACCCTGTATCTCAAATTTCGATTCTGTAGACTTAAAATTGACAAAGTTATTGCGTAGGGAAATGCACACACACATACACACAGACACACGGACACGTTCACTTATATATATATATATATATATATATATATATAAGTGAAGGTGTCTGTGTGTCTGTGTGTTAATGCGTATGGAAATGAACACACACAGACACACAGACAGATACACAGACACTTTCACTTTTATAGATATACTAGCATGGGTGCCCGGCATTGCTCGGGTATTTGGAGGTGTATGCTAGCAAAAAAAAAAAAAAAGCGGTCAATTTTTTTAAACTTTGATCCCTATTATGACTTCTGCGGTCTCTACCAAATTACTCAGGCAATTTCTGGTCTAAACATTTGAAATTTTACATAAAGGGTATTCAGAGATAGGGCAAGCTTAGTGATCAGTTTGGGTCGAAAATTTGTTGTTACCAATATATAAATGTATGTATGTATGCATGTTTGTATGTCTGCCTAAAATTTTCGACAGAGGCGACGGATTTTACCAAAATCAGTATCGTTTTAGAGTTCGACCTTTCCTACGACAAATATTGAAAAATTGGCTAAAAACATTAATATCTTCAACTTCAACTAGTCATTTTTCTGCAGGGGGTCTCTTTTTTCGCCGATATTTTGAAAGTTATCCTTTCCTTTCGAATGTCTAGCCTATGACTCAAATCAAGTTATTAAGTTAGATCCATGTCCAGGGAACCTATATCTAAAATTCCAAGTGTGTGAACCCAAAATTGTCGGAGGAGTTTGGTAAAGTTCTCAAAGGTCAAATCGCCAAATTTTCGGCCCAAAACCGATCAAATCGATTTTACCAAATCTCAGTGCTCTGCATATCTAATTTCGAGTCTGTAGACTAAAAATTGACAGAGTTATTGCGTAGGGAAATGTACACACAGAGACATACATACAGACAGACAGACAATTTCTCTTTTATAGATATATAGATGGAAGTTTATCGAGTAAACATTTCCTTCCTATTGCTTTAATTGATTTGTATTTAGATAGATGTATATCCAATATATATATATATATATATATATATATATATATATATATATATATATATATATATAGTCATCCACATACAGTACTGTTTCGCTGTTTCACATCTCATCAGACAGATTAACATAGAGTGGAAAGTACAAAATGACGGAAACAAGAGTTTAAGTTCTGCATCCTAGTTGCCATTTCATATGTTTCCAATGTGGAAACATCTAGCTTCGTAAAGAGAGGGTCTCTGGATTGGGACAAAGGTAGAAATTACCTCAGTTCAGAAAGACTTCTTTTTCAGCGGCTAAAGACGAAAAACGAAGTGACACTGCACACACACACGCACACACACACACACACACACACACACACACACACACACACACACACACATATATATATATATATATATATATATTTATATTTCCACCAAACCTCCGGCCTTGATGTTAAGGTAGACTAAAACTTTTTGCTATGGTTTCAAATGATTTGAAATAACATCAAGACGAGACTTGATTCCAAATATTTCTTCATATGTAATATCTCCCTAAATAATCTTTATACACTATGAAATTTACTTTCTGTATGAAAACCAAGATGGAGATGTATATGTGAGAAATATTCTGTATGAAAACCAAGATGGAGATAAATAACATGTGAGAAATATTTGGAATCAGTTCCTCTCTTGCTGTTATTTCAGATCTATTGAAACTACATGAAGTTTTAGTTTCCCCTCCATCAAAGCGAGAGGTTTGGAGGAAATATAAGATATTTTGTAATTTATATGCAAATGAATATCTATGATTGAAATATTGGTAAAAGTACTGTATCTTTCCACCAGCAAAAAATCATTCAAAAACTATTATTATAGGTTTTGAGGGTACTGTAAACGAAAACAACAGAGAAAATCTCAGAAAACGAGTAATTTTAATATGAATAAATTATAGTTTTTAAAAAGGTTGGGCCTTTAACGTGAAATAAACATCCATCTTATAGCCAGGTAGCCATAAAGTGGGTACTTACTTTACGTTAAAATGATATTGAAAAGTGATCCCCCACTTGTTTGCCAATAATGTGCGACCTTAAGGGCAAATATAACATAGTCCACAACACAATTCAGGGCATTACCTTTTCAATGAACTTTCATTTGTAAAATCCTGGTCTGTTGATCGCCGAGATTGCGAACTTATAAAATTGGCAAAAAAGTGGTATATCTATCTCTACTCGTAACCAAATTGAATATTGAAATCCTTACATCTTTGGTTCTATGCGGCGAAATTACTAAAAAATTTGCAGGGTCTTTGAAGATTATAATACTATTTTGGTTAAAATTTTATGACAAATGGGAAAAAAACCAATAAAATATGCCCAAATTTGCCTACATTTGTATAGATAGTGTCATAGCACGCCAGCTTTCATATTGCTGCACCTGGTTTCTCACTTGTGGCCTTACCAGGTCACTAATACTAATATATATATATATATATATATATATATATATATATATATATATATATATATGTGTGTGTGTGTGTGTGTGTGTGTGTGTGTGGGTGTGTGTGTGTTTACGCATAAAATATAGGACAGTCATTCAGATCTAAGGGAGATTCCCATGGGAGATAATTTATACCGATTTTAATTATCATTAAAATTAAAGAAAATCGAAAAGCCCACAGACACATATATACACACATATAGATAGATACGTGTTTATGTGTATGTGTATATTTTTAAGTTTGTTTTTGTGCATGTGTGTGTGCATGTTTATTTTGTGGAGGATACTTCGATAGAAGTTATAGGTAGGAAAAATGGAAATAAGAAAATCGAATCGAAGCAAAAGAAAAATGAATTCAAGCAAAAAGAATTGACATAGAGTGAAAAGGACAAAAGTTGAGGTTCTGCATCTTAATCACCATTGCATATGTTTCTGATGTGGAAACATCTTGCTTCGTATAGAGAGGGTCTCTGGATTGGGACAAAGATAGAAATTACCTCAGTTTAGAAAGACTTCTTTTTCAGCGACTAAAGACGAAAAACGAAGTGACACTACACCTTGTCAAATAACGTCCCAAGAAGCTGCCAGAGACTTCTGAATGAATCTTTAACTCGTCGCTGAAAATTGGATATAACGGGCCAAGTTTTCCAACATTTTATTGTAGAATAGAATCGAGTCTTCCTAAATAAGATTAGCTGTTATCATCGCAGCATTGGCTTGGAAATACCGGTGTAATTCTCTTGCCGTTTACTTTAGAAATGCCGGAAGACAAACTCAAGTCGTAGAAATGCCACCTTCAACATGAATCGTAGTTTTTGCTGCGCCGAAAACATTTGTGGACTGGAGTTGTGTTTTCGGTTTTATGTATTCTTTTCTCATCCCCCTCGAAGCGTTCTAACCCGATTGGAGGTTTTTACCGCTCCTGGAAGATAACAAACGATAGGCCTTATTAGCATACGTCCATTTAACCTGCGCGTTTAAGGAGGTGAATGCCATTTCAATTTGAAGTGTGACATACTATATAGGTGCCTTTTTTTAAACGTAAGCGTAACCTCTATATTATTTGAATTATTTTTTAACTACTGTTATCACATTGGGTTATTTTAACAACGTTTCAGCCGATGAACCTTCGATTTTCCTCAGGTGACTATCATTGTCAAATTCGATGAATTTTCTGAAGAATTCGAGAAGCTGCACAGAATTTTGAAATAAACATTGTCAGAATAAGATCTTGTAAAAAAAAACACTGGATAGTAAATTACATCATCAATTACTATAGATTACCCTTAGCACTTTTATTCGTTGCGTAAAAATGGTTGCAGACAGTTCTAGTATGAATTTGATGAGCCTTTAACTTACTCTTGCTTAAGATATGTTGTTCTTATACTTATTACTATTTATGACTGCACATATATTTATATATATATATATACATATAGATATATACATATATACATATATATAAATATGTATATATATACATATATATTACATAGAAGTTACTATTCATGAAGGCCTCAAAGACACCCGGAGGTAAGAGTTAATTAGTGCAATGTAGTCTGTTGTCGGTAAGACAACAATGTAATGGTCAGTAGTGGATTAAATTAGGTAGACATTGATTATTTAAGAGGAGGATTGGACAAGAACTTGTTTTTATTGGACATAAGAACGACCATAAATTGAAACTCGATGGAGTATTTGCCATGAAAAAAAAACGATAGAACGGTGGTAGTAGACTAGCAACGTCTCTTATGTAAGAAAGAGGTTGCAAGGAGGAAAGTACATCAGTTACAAGTTTTGTAAGCATAGTTTAAAAAATGCCAAGGACTCAAACGGTTCTCTGGGCCACTTTTTCAATAAACGTGGCAACAATACACCATTTCAGATTATATATTTGACACGATATACTCAAGGAAAGCTGTCGGTTTACACGTTGTGAGAATAACATCCAAGATTATAGCTGCAATCTGCATAATTCAAATAATACAAATTATCAATCCTCATCCCAGAATTTTAGTAAAATAATTAGCAATAAATAGAAAAAGTGCATCTCAAACTTACACGTTATGAACCGTAGAAAATGATACTTCAAAATAGAGCGTGATAGATCAAAGATGATTCTTGAAAAAATGATCAGGACACATCGAGAATAAACGTATTTCCAACTATTAGGTTGTCCCAAAAGATTATAAACACTTGCAAAAAATTGAAATTTTACTCGCCAAGTAATAAAAATAATAAAAATTATCCTCAAGAAAAAGAACATGATTTTTCTAAACTTTCTGTCATCGATCTGTATGCTTTTAGATCTGATCAAAAGTACCATTAAGTCGGCTTTGAATCTTATTTTTGACACGCTTCATAATACGAGTCGAATTGGCAGCCCTTCAGCAAGTGTTGTATTGAGCGGAAAAGACCGTAATCCGAGGAATCAGCGTCAAGACTGTAGACTGGATGTGTCAGAATCTTAACGCCGTCCAGCTTGTCTTTAGTCTTCCTGGCGGTGTGTGGCTTGACATTATTTTGCTACATCAAAGCGAGCTTTCGGTTGATCAGAGCCGGGTATTTTTGCTTCAACTTTTTGTAGACTGCTCTAGTTCTTAACTGTAAAGTGCGATCGCCACATATCCAATTTTTTCGCCAACAATTCTCTTCTGCGGCTTTTCTGGTTGAAAGACCTCGCTTCCATCAGCGAATCTAAACTCTCAGCTCAATTTTATTAATTGCCATCTGAAATAGAATGATGAAGATAACTATAATAATATAAATGCAAAAAAAATAAAAAATTAAAATTTCATAAAAAATCGATTTTTCGCAAGTGTTTACCAACTTTTAGAGCAACCTAATAAAACTTACATTTAAATCTAAAGTCCATCAAATGAACAAAATTTTAAAAAGAAACTGATAGACCAACGTACATGCTATTTAAAAGTGACACATAACATCGACGGAAACATGATTTTCTTTGTAATATAAACGGCGATGAAGCAGAAAGGTAGAGAGTAAAACGATAAGGAAACATAGCTATAGTGAATTTAACAAAATATGGGAACAAATAAGTATAATTGCCACAATTTATGCTAATATTATCCGCAGGGATCAATGACGTAGTGGATAAAGTACTTGATAAAATTCAGTTGTAAGTTACACTCTCCTTCAAAATAAAGGTTTAACCCTCGGCTCAAAATACAATTGCGTATTACTTCTTACTTCTACTCAGTCATTTATAAAGGGGCATGCTACTCTCATTCGTGGATTAAGTAAATTGTTTCGTTAGAAATTCTGTGCAGATTCCCGAGTTCGACAAGTAGATCGGAGGTTAGCGAAATGTTGTGCAGATAACAGTCAAGATATGTACAGTAGTCCAACAAAATCAAAGTTATCAAAATTTAAGCTGACAAACTAACGAAAATACCAAATCAAACTAAAGCATGACACACCGACAAAATCATATTGCAAACTTTAGCTTCATAGAAACACAAACGTAAAACAAAAAACGACCTCTGTGAACAGAAGTTATTTTTTTTTATCCAAGAACTTCCTATCCGCCACATGACTGCTTTTATTCATGTTCAAATTGGGAAGTGAAGGTGGCTAGGTGGTCAACGAAGCAGACTGACAACCTAGATATGCATAGTAAGCTTTACAGACAGAAACGTTGCTGTTTCAAATTAAAACATAACAGACGACATGAATTCTATGTTAAGCGGAAACGTGGCAAATAAAATATATGCCATTTATACTTGAATGTAAAAAATGACAAGTGTGGCAAACCAAAGAAAATGTCATTTCGAACGTTCATGTGATGCACAAATAAACCTGTTGGGAAAGCGTACTATATTACGTAATACTATTTCGCTACTGACAAGGCGTGAAGTCACTTGATGTAATGAGCCAACAAAAACAAAAGATGATTATCACAAAGACAGCATATCCTTATTGGTCTTAGCCTTGAAAAGACTAATGTTATAGGTAAAGAAAAAGCAGTCATCAGGAAGAGAGTTTCAATACTCGGCATTTCTTGTAAAGAAGTTACTGAATAGGAAACCGTAGTAAAATGAAAGTAGCGACAATGGAAACATCTAGTCATACGAGTTAAACAAGCTAGAATAAAGCAAGCAAGTCAGAGAACATAAATTTCTGATGAACACACGCTATGATATTATTTATTGAAAAAACTGAGGCTAGCAACATTGCGTTTGTGTGTGAGAGAGAAAGAGGTTGCAAAGAAAAAAGAAGTGTAGAGACATTAAAATTACAGATACGTTTCTGCACTCTCATCTAAACTGTGCGTTTCGTCTCGAGAATAATTGGAAAGACTACCAAGGAATTCATAAAAAATGAATTCATCGAAATTGAGAGAACATCATCGGTAGTTTCCACAAGAGAGAATGGAGATTGATACCCATCAAGAGTCCTTAAATGTGGCAAACATTAACGTAAATGACCATCGTAAATGTTTTTTGAAACGTTCACGTTTCCGATTTAAGAAACTACTTTTAAAAACGGAAGCGACACAAAATAAACGACTTTTTTTTCAAATGAAAGCATTGCACACTCTTAACATGTAATTTCAAAGATAATCGGAAAAGAGCGAGAATTTTTTTTTTTAACTTAAAGCGAGTAATCTATTATTAAACTCAAATCATCTTACTTGGGCGTTGAACTGTCCATCCGGTACAGCTTCCGGTTTGGATAATTCTGCGTATGGGTAAATAAATAAAACCCCAGCCATAAAAGCTTTTTAAACTGACAATTTTTTTCGCGTTGTGAATATGTAAATACAAACAAAACTGTAAATCTTTTTTGCCTTTTTTTACATCGGCATTTTACGAATTTGATTTGTATTTTTCTACTGTAAGTTGGAATCGTTTTCAAACAAAAAAACAAACAAACAAAAAACAACAAAAAGCAAACATGTTTACGGTTTAAACTGATTTAAAGTCTTTTATATATTCCGTAAATGACAGTTTACGGACGTTAAAATTATTGAGATCAGCTTGCCCAGTCGTTGAAACTGTGTTAATAAAAAGAAACTCCTTAACTATCAACACATAACGACATCTAACTTTTAATAAATGACACATAACATACAAGAAGTAACTGTTACCAAAGGCAATAAAAGTGACATCTAATAGTAAACTGGCTGGCCAATAAAAAACGAAGATTTTGAAACATTTAACCGGTAAATCATATTTTACACTGCAACTGTAACCAAACGCAATAGCAGTTACTTTTCTTACGTATTTCCTTTAGTTTCTTCTTACGATTAAAACTATCTTAAGTCTTTTTTATTGAAGTAGATTCCATGATTGGCAGTTTAAATATGTTAAAACTACTTGCAACTATTTATAATCTGAAAAACTGAAGATCGACAAACAAATGAAAGGTGTTAAACAAAGGAAAATGCTATTTTGAACTTAAGACTAACAGTTTAGCGATAATGTTTTTGAAACATAAGTATGCCAAACTTATAAAAATGCTATTTTCATGTAATGCGTTACCGACCAACGAAATGGTATATGAAATATGCGTGACAGTCGACTGAAATTCCAATTCAATCGTAAGCGTTGAATACCAACAAAAATCCCAAATACAGCCTAAGTTTGAAAAATCAACACAGTTTAATTTCAAAATTTTAGCGATGCTTTTATCAAAATTTAAGCTGACAAACTAACGAAAATACCAAATCAAACTATGCATGACACACCGACAAAATCATATTGCAAACTTTAGCTTCATAGAAAAACAAACGCAAAAAAACACGACCTCTGTGAACAGAAGTTATTTTTTTAATCCAAGAACTACCTATCCACCACATGACTGCTTTTAGTCATGTTCATTTTGGGAAGTGAAGGTGGCTAGGTGGTCAACGAAGCAGACTGACAACCTAGATATGCATAGTCCGAATCCAGCTCGTTCCGCAGAAATATTTTCTAGTTAGGATGTTGGCAACAATCCTGTAAGTATTTGATATATTTCAGAAAATAATGTTCACTGGAAATATATCGGCGAAACCAATGCCAACAATTGACAAAACTAATTTAAACAAAATACGTTAATGAATTAATCTACAAGTTTAATGGATTATTTTTAAATTAACTGTTTGTCATTTTTGTAAAGAATGTTTTTCTTTCTAAATAATAACGTTGTATTTAGAAGAGTCTTTCTTCACATGGGAAGCGGAGGTGTCCTTTACCTACTCTGTAAATCCACTTAACAATCAAATAAATATAATAAATAGAAGATACAGTAAAAAATAGTTAAAAACGAAGGAGAAACCGGATGTGAAGTGAGAGTAGTAAACGTAAAGATAACAGTTTAATGTAAATAAATACTTGTGGAACCGTTCTTTTCAGTAACAAGACTTTGCCTATCAAACATAGCGTTTCTAATCCTCTCGAACTATTGCTTATCATTCAACTGACTATCTATTCAACCCTTATCCTCTAGTGGCTTTTAACCAATATTCATTTATCTGTATAAAATATATCTTATCCACATCTTGCATATAGATTATGTGTGCAGATAGAATTTCCTATGGAAACGAAAGGACGCATGTCAGAAGATTCCAGGTTTTAATACCAGCTTTAAGATATTTGGCCAGAGCAGCTGGAAAAGTGATTCCTTTCGGTGCTTATCGTTTATAACTGCTTGCAAATTTGGTCTCTTAGGATGTGGCGCACGCTTATTGCACTCTCGTCCAAACTGCACACTTTGCCTCGAGAATAAAATGTTCAGCTTCGTAATTGAAACGAGACTATCAACGAAGCCATAAGAAATGAATTCGTCGAAATTGAGAGAACATCATCGGCAGCTTCCACAAGAGAGGAGAGAGATCGGTATTTGTATTGATAATAGTCTTATATTAAATGTTGAGATACGTAGTTAAATACGAGGAAGGTTTCAAAATAATACTTCCAATTTTTTTTATTCCGCCTAATCAAATCAAAAGGGTATTGCAAATTGCATTGTTATGACGACTAACCTTATACATTTATGACTAGAATGTTTCATCTCTTTGTTACAGATATTAACGGTGTAAAAGTCACCGGTTGTCATAAGGCAGAAATGTACCATTGAATTCCTTCATGCAAAAACAATTGAACCGATAAACATTCACCGGAGCCTGCTGAACGCTTATGAAGCCAATGCAATTGATATTAGCTAAGTTAGGAGAGGAGTTCGTCGATTTCAGAGTAGCAAAAGAGATATGAGTAGCAAAGCGCGTCCTATGCACAGACACTATCTTTGCAAAATTGCATACAAAAATAATTCTTGAGCACAAAATGTCGCTCGTTTTAATGATCCCGTTTTCGTAGCTCTTTAACTTTGTTTTTTAAATTAAAAATGTCGGATGCATTACTTGTATTTAAACTTTTAAGAGAGGGGATTGACCCTCATGGGTAAGAGCAGGAAAATGTTCGGTGCATAGAGTGAAACGTAGATATTCACGACCACTTCCATTGTCTGCCCTAAAAATATCTATACCTATTATTTAAATTATATCAAAATAGCATACGTTTGAAGTTACAAAGCAGGTTTAGTTAAGGAAATCACTTAGAGTTCGGGACCAATACTTTCTCTCTCTCTCTCTCTCTCTCTGTCTCTCTGTCTCTCTATCTATGTATCTTTCTCTATATATGTATATATGTGTGTGTGTGTGTGTGTGTGTGCGTGTGTGTGGAGATATATATATATATATATATAGAGAGAGAAAGACAGAGAGAGACACAGAGAGAAAGAAAGAGAGAGAGACAGAGAGAAAGAAAGAAACTGGAACAAATGATTACGGTAAATTATATTATAGAATAATCCGCGTTTCATTCTCGTGAAAATTCGTCAAGCTTATGGGAAAAGTTGTGGTTATCGTGCATTTATACATACAAACGTGCTATCGAATATTCTAGTAAGCCAATCAGCTCCCTAGTTGCCACAGCGCTGATCCTAATCAGCCAATGGGCGGGCACTTACAGGACAAAAGCACGATTGAGTGATTAGGATGGCGTGATGGCAATTAGGAAGCTGATTGGCTAACTAGGAAATTCATAGCATGTGCGTATATATAAATCGGCGATAACCACAACTTTTCGCATAAGCTTGACGAATTCTTACGAGAATAAAACGCGGAATATTATATGTAGCTTAATTGTCATATATATTTTCATGACTTACTACCTAGCTCTACCTATGTATTGAGTACTGTTGAAGTAAGTACTGAAAATTTACGTATGAAGTTATATCTTAGTATATTAATTTATGTAATTATTTTTTTTTACAGGGTGGTCACCACTTATCAAGGCCCGGAAGCCACTCAGGGATAAGGGTTATTGAAAGTACAGTACATTAGTGTGGAGATTTGATGAAGTGTTTACTTAAGGGGGGTGTCCATTAGGAATTTGTTAACGTTGGACTTGAAGACATCCAAGTTGTAGTCAGGTGGGAAGCAGGCAGACGGAACAGAGTTCCACAGGCGTGCAGTTCTAAGAAAGAAGCTTTGTTCATGGAATCCACGTTTTGATTTAGGCACAGATAAAGTATGGGGGAAATTTTTCACAGTGGATTCAGCTAAACGGGTGTTTTTCCTGAAAGATTGGCGAGGTGGGGGCAGAGATTGGAGTTCAGGCGAGCACCTGCCATGGAAATAACGATAAAACAAGGATAGGCTCGCAACGTCTCTTCTGTGGGAGAGAGGTTGCAGGGTAGAGAAAAGGGCACCCCCACTAAGCCACGAAGTCTATTTTGTACTCTGTCAAGGCAGGATAGGCTGTTTTTAGCAGCTCCTGCCCAGATATGGCAGCAGTATTCCATCATTGGACGTACTTGGCTTTTCTATAGATAGAGAATTGCATCAGTAGTGAGATATCCTTTGGAGTGGTAGAAGGATCCCACCATGTCTCCAGCGCCATTGGCAACAGACTTGATGTACGTGTTCCATTAGTAAAGGACAAACCCAGAAGCTTGTCAAAATACGGGGCTTGTCCCAGACGAGAGCCATCCATTTCAATTGATGCCAGATGGGGATCAGAGCGTTTATGATGTAAAGATAGGAGTTTGGTTTTAGACGAAGTAGTCATATATATCTGGTAAGAACGGCTATCGGAATGGATACACCAACCTCTCCATTGCAAAAACGAGCGGAGATAGTTTGTGCAGTAAGGATATTGAACAACCTCAGCATAATAACTAGCAGCGAGAGGACAAAGAAAAAAAATAGTCACAGTAGGCCGCTCGTAAAAAATAATAAAATAAAATTAAATACAAAATAGTAGGCAAGCAAGCCAGAACTTGTAACGCGAAGAAGGAAAAGAAGGTGCCATTAAAAAACAAACAGTTTAGCCATCGCATCAACAGGAATAGGAATAAGGTTATTCACCTCAAGGTGTATGTTGACTTTGGAGATGGATCGCTCAATCAATGAGATAGAAGGAGCGTGGATAATTTGAGACGCACATAATTCGTCGTGTTTTAAATAAAGAAGATAGGGAAAAACTTATCCCCCCCAATGTGGCTCAATAGTCTGACTAGCTTTTAATAAATCAAAACATTAAAAAAAGAAACAGCGAATTATTTTGCTGTTTCAAAGTTGATGACAGTAGTAACACAAAAAGCGAGAGAGAGAGAGAGAGAGAGAGAGAGAGAGGGCAAAGAGAGAAATAAATAGAGAGAGAGAAAGAGAGAGAGAGTGAGAGAGATAAAGTAGCAGACAAACTAATTGCAAAGCAAACTGCAGCCATTCTGTAAGGTTTTAATGTTGTGTTTAAAATATATGGAAGCGGCCAAGAAGTAAACAATCTACACGTAATGTTGGTGACATGTGTGTATATGGTGTAACAATTTGGCTTAACGCTTGTCTTGTAGACGCCATGTTGTATAATACATGTGTGTTCGTTTTGCTGAAGGTTTAAAATCTGGAATGAGAGAATTACAACTGACACCCAATGGGAAAGAATGGAATTTTCTGAATCTGCAAATCAGAAGTGAACGTTATTTCTATGAGTTTATGATTGTGTTAATAAGGGTGACGGGCAATACAAGTCTACTGGTTAATTTTACGCGGTGTAGAGTGGGGGCGGTGAGAGCAGTTATAAATTAGAGGGAAAAATAAGAGCTACTTCCTGTAATAATAATGGCGATATTGATGATTTCTCTCCTAGGATGAATTGTAGGATTTTATTATCAGGTCTTAATCTGTCTACAAATGAAGTTGTAAAGTTACATAATGTAGTAGATAATAGTCTAGACACAATAAATTTATATGTGGCATCTGTTGTTGCAAACCTACGGTAATTTGGTTCAAAGGTGAATTTTTGCAATCAAAATGTTATATGCAGGGTAAACCATTTCAAAGGCGCATATCTTTACCTATTTATAGCTCTCGAACTTTCCTTCCTCTTTAACATCCTTACTTATCTTATCATCCCAGCACTGCTTATCCTATGTCTCTTCTACGTTATCGTCATCTCTTTCATCTCTCATACTAGTCGCCTCTGTAGCCCTTCCAAGTCTGATCACTTCTTCCTTCGACTAAGGAGAAACCATATACTTTATTTTCATCGTAGTCTAAAGACAGAGAGAGTATATATTTAGTTTCCCATCAAATGTAGATAAAGAAAAACGCTGAAAATGTGGCATTCCCTGATTAATTTCGTTTCTGGTTAACTCTGAAACAACGAATATTAAAAAAAATGCCCATATTTTGTTTAAAGCAATGTTTAAAAACGATATTTGGCATATTTTCTGGCTTTTAGCTGATATTTATTTCCTTCCGAACGCAGGAAGTTGTGACACAAGTCAGAAAGTGGAAAGAGTCAAGCCAACACCTAAAGGAGTAGCACTGTGACTATTAAATATATGCTTTTGCAGGTCTGTCTTTGGTATTCGTCGATTGGGGCGCCTGAGGCAGTAAGCATTAAACATACTCAGGCTCAAATAAAAGAGGCAGGGCATGAGAGGGTGGACCTCCTAGAACTACTTCGTACCAGTACCAAAGTCCAACAGATGAAACCCCATCTAAATGGCCCAGTTGCTGCCGGACTGCTTGTCAGGAACGGATCTTCGACTGATATTTGGTATAGTAATCCAAAGTCTTAACAGCTAAAACTGTGGAGAGATTGCTGACTTTTGGCCGTACTCACGAACAGGCACCTGCTCTTTAAATAATAGACGACAAAGTATAACAAATCGACCGTCTGACGAACATAGCCTCTTATCAATATGCTTGGTCACATCAAGAAGCAATTTTATTCATAAGCAAAGCAATAAAATTAAAGATTCCTACTGTTTTATTATTTAAGTAAAAAATAAAAGTAAAAAATACAAATTTGATGATTTAGCTTCTTGATTCTTTTTAGTGTGTTCTTTTCGTATTTTATTTAATCTGTCTTTAGCAAATTACCGACGATGACGAGTGATTTCATATTATCTCGTCATTTCCACATTGATAATGTCAGAGTCGAATGGGTTTTCGTTTTCCTTTATTCATCATTTTATTTAGGGGATTAGAAAGAGCAGAAAAAACAGGTTCGTATCTGTAACAGCGTTTATTTGCTTGCAATAATCGTTAACGCGCCCGCCGTCAATTCACAATGGAAAAAATCTGTTGTCTGTCTAAATCGTTAGAACATCAATTTTTCCTATGTTTTTATTTTCACGCCTTTTCTTCATCGGTTACTTTGCGTTTTTACGTGACGTTTTCCTGTCTTTTCATATGAATTTCGCTCTTTCTTTTTATTTATTTTGCGTCATACTTTATTATTTATCTATTTCTTTTATAAAGGAGTCAGCCACTCGAGGATAAGGGTTAATTAGTGCACAGTAGTCAATAGCAAAATGTCGTAGTAATCGTTAGTACTAGGAATTTGGTGAATTGGATTACTTAATAGGAATGGCTCATCAAGAAATGTGTTCATGTTTGACTTAAAAACGACCATATTGTAGTCGGTTGGAAAACAAGAAAACGGAACAGAGTTCCACAAGCGTAGTTTTAAGAAATAAGCTTTGTTCATGGAATCTACGTTTAGGTTTAGGCACATATAAAGAGTGGGGGGAATTATTGATAGTGACTTCTGATAGATGAGTGTTTTTCGTGAAAGTCAGATCAGAGGGGGACTATAGATTGGAGCTCTGACGATCACTTGCCATAAAATAACTGGGAAATAAGAGACAGGCACGCAACGTCACTAATGTGGGAAAGAGATTGCATGGAAGAGAAGAAAGCATTCCCCACTAGGGTACGAAGTATATTTGGAACTCTGCCAAGGCAGGATGAGCTGCTTCTATATTCTCCTGCCTAGATGTTGCGACAATACTCCATCCGTGAATGTACTTGGCTCTTATACATGAGATGAATTGCATCAGTGGTGAGATATCAACTGGAGCGGTGGACTGGTCTCACCAGTTTTCCAGCATCTTTGGCAACACATTTGATGTACATGTTCCATCTCAGATTAGGAGTAAAGGTCAGACCTAGAAGTTTGTCAAAACATGGAGCCTCCCCAAGAAGAAATCCAATTATTTCGATTGATGCCAGACGGGAATCAGAGTGTTGATTATGGGAAAATAGAAGCTGGGTTTCAGATGTATACAATTAACCAGCCATCTCTTTCCCCATTGCACCACAAGATCAAGATCAGAGGAGAGAGAATAAGAGAGAAATTAGTCGTTTACTGCCTTTGAAGTTTTGCCATAGATGTAAGTGTCGTCAGCATAAATCTACTAATGATCTTACGATATGATTTGGGAGATCATTGATGTAGATCAGGAAGAGAGTTAGGCCCAGAATGAATATCTGAGAGACTCCAGCATTAATACTGTGAGCTTCTGATTTCTGTCCATCAAACACTACTCTTATAAACCTATCAGAGTAAAGCGATTTTTGTTTTTTACAAGGGTGTCACCACTTATCAAGGCCCAGAGGCCACTCGAGGATAAGGGTTAATAGGTATACATTAGTCATTGTGATTTTAGCATAGTAAACAGTGGGAATTTTGAAACTTGGATTAATTAGGGAGACGATTCAATTAGAACTTGTTCACATTGGACTTTTTCTTTTTTTTTTCATAGGTATCAACTCATTATCAAGGCCAAGAGGCCACTCAAGGATAAGGGTTAAAGAGTGTACAGTAGAAATTGGACAATATAATAATCATTAGTAATGAAAATTTGTTAAATTTGATAACTTATATGGAACGGCTCATCAAGAACGTATTTACGTTAGACTTGAAGACAACCATATTGTAGTCAGCCGGAAAGCAGGAAAACGGAAGACAATTCCACAGGCGTGCAGTTCTAATAAAAAAGCTTTGTTCATGGAATCTACGTTTAGGTTTAGGCACAGTGGGGGAATTATTGATAGTGTTTACAGCTAGACGAGTGTTTCTTGTGAATGTTTTGCGAGGGGGGACCATAGATTGAAGCTCAGTCGAACACTTTCCATGAAAATAACGATACATCAGAGACAAACTCGCAACATCTCTTCTGTGAGATAGAGGTTGCAAGCAAGAGAAAAGGACATCTCCTACGAGGCTACGAAGTCTATTTTGAACTCTATCAAGGCAGGCCAAGTCCTTTCTAGCAGCTCCTGCCCAGATGTGGCAACAGTATTCCATCCTTGGACGTACCTGGCTCTTATATAGATAGAGAATTGCATCAGCAGTGAGATATCTACTGGATCGATAGAAAGATCCCACCATTTTTCCAGCGGCCTTGGCAACAGATTTGATGTACGTGTTCCATTTAAGATCAGGAGTAATGGTCAAGCCAAGAAGCTTGTCAAAACTTGAGGCCTCCTGAAGACGAGAGCCATTCATTTCAATTGATGCCAGATGTGGATCAGAATATTGATGATGTAAAGAGAGAAGCTTGGTTTTAGATGCATTAAAAGTAACCAGCCACTCCTTTCCCCATTGTACTACATGCTCAAGATCAGAGGAGAGAGAATTGGAGAGAACTTGGTCGTTTACTGTCTTAGATGTGCTACCATAAATGGTAGTGTCGTCAGCATAAATGTCTACAAATGATGTAAGGATGTGATTTGGAAGATCATTAATGTAGATCAGGAAAAGAGTTGGGCCCAGGATGGACCCCTGAGGGACACCGGCATTAATACTGTGGGCTTCTGATTTTTGCCCCTCAACTACTACTTTTATGAACCTATCAGAAAGAAATGATTTAATAATTGAGAAGACATTTCCAGCTATACCATAGCTAGAGATCTTATGAAGTAAACCTTTATGCCATACCCTATCAAAGGCTTTAGATATGTCAAGAACAATTGCCCTAGAAAGGTTGCCTCCGTCGAGAGATTTGCTAATCCTATGAGATATAACTGTAAGCACATCTACTGTAGATCTAACAGAACGGAAACCATATTGAGTGTCACTAAGTTCCAGCTACGGTGTAGCTGGAAAATTTGTGGAGTATATCTTTAAGCTATACCCTATCAAAGGCCTTTGATATGTCAAGAGCAATTGCCCTAGAAAGGAAGCCTTCGTCAAGAGATTCGCTAATCCTATAAGGAATAATTGTTAGTACACCTGCTGTAGATCTAGCAGAACGGAAACCATATTGCATGATACTGAGGCGGTTATTGTTGCTGAGAATGTTGACTTTTTCTCTATTTAACACAGATTCCAGCAACTTACTCATGCCGCACGGGAGACTTATTGGTCTGTATTGAGAGGGAAATGACCGATCACTAGAATTTTTAAATACAGGACATACTGATGAGATTTTTCAGCTTGTTCGGAAACAATTCTCCTTAAGACAAAGCTTAAACAGCTTTGTAAGCATGGGAGCTACTTCTGGTTGAAGCTTTTTAGGCACTATAATACGAATGCCGTAAGAGCCAGTTTCTTAACTAGAATCGAGGTTTTTGATTAGCTTGGAAAGATCACGTGCATATATTTGTATATCACATAACGTGTTTTCAGATACAGGAGGAAATACGGGGATTGGCGACCCTGATCGCATAGGGAAGAATTAGCTGCAAAGTTTTTAGCAAAGAATTTGGCTTTGTTCAATGCTGTCAACAATACCCCGGGTCCATTGATAATGGTTTTGATAGAGGAAACACTTATATTCATGGACCCTGTTTGTTATTTGTCAAAATTAGTGGGAGCCAAGCCGCTGCTCAGCTACTTTGGACTTGACGAACTGAGCACACGACTCTCGTGTTCTTACTTTTTTTACATGGTTTCTGGCAGTCCTGAATACAGTTTTACTCTTAGTACATCTATTAAGTTGGAAGCAATGGAAATAGTGATTTGTGTGCTTAATGGCAGCAGTACATTCTGGAGAGAACCACAGTTGGCTGTTAAGTCTTTGCTGGAATTGTTTGGAAGGTGTAAATCGGTCTATACTTATAATTAACCATTCTGTCAGGTCTGATATTATGGAGGACACGTTTTTTTTAAACATGAAACGTAGGGGTAGATCTGATATAAATGTATGAAAGCTATCCCAATCAACTATAGAGTATCGATATGCTGTACGATGGAGAGGTGTGTTGGAAGATTTATTACAATTTGTTTTATCTTAACTGAGGTAACCGCTAATACACCACTGATAAGCCCCAAGAGAGGCTAATGCATGGTCCAGAATCCATTCGCCAAATGCCAATACAACAGCCCAGTACTTTGAACCTGCTGATAGGACAGCCTCTTTAGTGGTTAGTCCAAGGTTCGGCTGCCTGACTATCAGGCAGATAACGCCAGCCCAGTAAAACGTTTGCCTCCAGCACCCTTATTACTTACATGGTTACAAGGATAGAAATAGAAAATTTCCATCTCAGGCAACTGGTCACGCAAAAATACTGCCGGCCTAGAATACAGCTTTTTCTTCTACCTTTGTCAGAAAAATCACTAGTTCTAAACGAGTACTGTCTAATCTCTATCTCTATTCTATCTATCTATCTATCTATCTATCTATCTATTTTATAAAAGTAACTTTGTTTGTGTATGTGAGTTTCTCTCCTGCTGAGCCTATCTTTTGCAAATTTCACACAAAGCTAATGCATATGTCTGGCAGTGTTCTTAGATATGTTTTGTACAGAAATTCATCGATAAGTATCGAGAAATAAAAAAAAATCCGATCTTAAATATAGTTTTTCTTTCTTATAGATAAAAAATGTTACAAGGGGAATATTTCACATTATACCAGCAAGGGAGGTAATAAATTTTCAGTAAATTTCATTAAAAAAAAAGAAGATTTATTATCATCTGGGGATATAGCTTAGTGGTAGAGCATTCAACTACGGATCGATTGATCCCCTGTTACAACACAGGTGCACCTCACTGTTTTATTTGAATTTATTCGTATTAATGGGTTCAAATTACTATAAAATCCAAAGTATCATTTAAAATCGACGCAAATCATTTTTTCTTTTCCATATTCTATACTAAACATTAAACATAAGTATTTTTCCGAGGAATTCACTGCCAAGCCCAAATATCAGTTGACATAATATTGACGGAATTTGATGAACGACATTAGTCCACCGGGCAAATTATTCTTCGTAATATGCAATAATCAACACAGGGTTGGTTCTATAATAATACATACGCAATCTGCATAAATGAAAAGATCATGTTTAAGCGTATTATACGACCGGGCAACGCTAAGCTGCCAGCTAGTAATGTTTTAATTGTTCTTTTTTTCCGACTTAATTCGTTTGCTTTCATTCTTTCTTCTTACAAATTATTCTTCTGTTTCTTTTCTGAATTTTTATTTTTATTCGATTATTTGGATTCACCAGAATACCGTTCTCATCTTAAGTGCGATTTTCACAACGTTTCGGTCAATGTAACTTTCCAATTTATTAAGGAGTAGCTTGTCGAACTTGAAAATGTTTCTGTCGAACTCGGGGATTTGGACGGAATTTCGAATGGAACCCTTTATTTACTTCACGGAGGTAGCATGCTCTTGTTCCGTCAGCCATGACTCGATAGACACCCTAAGTAATTCGCAATTATGATTTTTGGTCGCCCACACCAGGAATTGAACCATGCACCTTCAGGAAAATATAACTTTCACACTTTATTTTCCAAGTACTTTAACCACTGTGTTACCGGCCCCAGTCTTATTCTTTGCTTTTAACACTTGTTCTACACTTTCTCTTTATATCTTTCTTATTTTCTGTGTTTGTCTTTTCCCTTTCTTTATTTTTGTTTTCCTCCCGATACCCTCTCGTTCTTGTTTTCGAGAGAAATTCCAAAACTAATGACTCCTATTTTTATTGCGCGATCATAGACCAGATGTCATTGCAAATTCCATTTTTATGATGACTGGACTTTTTCTGATTTAGTCATGACCAGAATTTGTATCTTACTTCTGTTGATATTGACATTGGCATTGTGAGACTCTAAGAAAGCAACCCTCGTGATGAATGTGCGTCAGGAATAGAACTGCATCATCGAATCACGGGCTAAAGTGCATTAAAAATGATGGTGACTCTGTAGAAAAAATAAATTCTGCAGCAGAAAAGCTCCCTTGTTTTAAATGGTACCACTTGCGTCTTTGTAGGTCTTCAACATTTGGAGTTACAAAAATACGTGATTTTACTTTTAAAACGACTCGCTCCGGACGCTCAAGCACAGTAATCGTTCATCGCTGTAATCGTTCATCGCTGTAATCGTTCATGCATTGAGAATAGTGGTGCTTATATTGAAAAATAAATTCTAGAGTACAAAAAGATCCATCCATCCATAGCCTTGAGCCTCTAAGGGGCACAGGCCATCTACAATTTTGTAGATGCTTTTGTAGTAACTGAGTTCTTTTTACGGGATGACGGTGCTGGCCTCACGCCCAATCTTCCCAGAAGGTACATACAGCGCCTAGCCTTCCCAAATTGTCGCCCATCTGGTACTGGCCAGGCGCAACGTTTCTTTACTTCGGTGATCTGGCGAGCACTGGTGTGTCAATATGATTGTGCCGTACTGAGTACAAAAAGGTGGCTCATTTAAATGGCATCATTTACGTCTTCGTAGCTCTTCAACTTTTGAAGTTAAAAAAATAAAAAATAAGAGGCTTTACTTTTGGCACGATTTTCGTGTTTTTTTTTTCTTCTAATTATTTTTTTATTTTTTATTTTTTTACATTCTGGGTTTTTCGTATTTTTATTCCTGCAATGATTTCTTTCTATGTTCTTTGTTATGTCTTGACATTTTCTTTCTTATTTTATACGTTTCTTCATCTCTTTTCCTTTTCTTTTTTCTTCTGCGTTCCTTCATTTCTGTTCTCCTCTGTATCCTTTTATGTATGTTATGTCATTAACCCTCGTTTGTTGCTTTTCCTTTTGTTTTTACTTGTAATTTTTATTTTCTCGCATTTTTTCTTTAGCCTTTCTCTATTTACTTCTCTATTTTTTCTTTTCTTTCTGCTTTTGTTTCGTCTTTTTTTTCTTTCTACGTGCGTTTTTTTTCTTTCTTCCTTCTCACTTTTCTTTTTTGTCCTTCTTACTTTTCTGCTTCTTTTTCTTATCACTCTTTTGTTTTGCTTATATTTTCTCTTTTACTTTGCCTTTTCTTTTTCTTCCCTTTTCTCCTTTTATTATTACTTTTCTGTTTCTTTTCTTTTTTTGCCTTTTCTTTTCTCTTTCATTGGCACACCCCTATTTTTATGCGTGACTCTCTCTTTTCTTTTCTTTTTTCTTTTTTTTCTTTCTTTTTCTCTTTTCCTCTTTTGTTTAAGTTTATTTTTTTGTTATTTTCACATTTTCTTTGTTATTTTACATTTTTTGTGACTGTCACCTTTCTTTTCTTAATTCATTATATACACGGCATAATTATGTTTACGTGCCGGCTCTCGTTAGATCACTGATATTAAGCAACGTTGAGTCTGATCATTATCGGATGGGTAACGCTATATGTAGTGGAACGTCGACACCCTACCCCTGCAAGAAATGCAATGACCTAGCTTCGTCATTTTAGCTGGCAGGAATATACATTCAACTAAAGGCCGTTTGTAAAGTTAATATTCCTTAGACATTCTCTTCTTCGGGGGAAGCCGGTTCAACCAGCTTCGATAAAATATATTTATTTTATCTATCTTTCTTTCCTTTTCTTTTTTCTTCGCCCTTTTCTTCACTGGCCTTGCTTATTCTAAACTTTATTTCCAAGGAAGTGACCACTTATCAAGTCCTGCAGGTTACTCGAGGATAAGGGTTTATGAATGTAAGTTTGTCATGTCCAATCCATCCACTCAATCCAGCGCGGCCGTAGCCGAGATTGAACTCACTACACGAGTGTGTAGTGTAATTCAAATCTTGTCGGTAGTTGAATACATGATGCTTCGCCAGGACTATCATGGATATTTTTTTTTTCGTGACACAATCACTAGACGGGGTGCCTACCACGGCTTAAGAGAGTCCCATCTATCCCCGAGAGAAGGATAGACCGCGCCAGTTTCTCAACCTGGTATTTTACATCACGGTAAATATTACCTTGCGATTTGTAGTGTAGTTATCGTAAATGGTGCAAGAAGGGTTAAGCAAGAACTTGTTTACATTTGACTTGAAGAAAACCATGTTGTAGTCGACCAAAAAGCAAGCCAGCAGAACAGTGTACCACGGGCGGGTAGTTCTATTCCTTTTTATCGTTCATTTTCAGCATTGCAATTTTCACCTATCTATTCGATTATTTTGTTATATCTCGTTCTCGTTTTTACTTCTCTCTTTGTCGTATTCTCTTTGCTTTCATACTTACTTCTTTTTTATTTTTCATAGTATTTAACTTTTCTTTTGGCCTGCCTTTTTATTAAGAGAGTCTCACTACTTATCAAGGCCTAAATGTCACTCGAAAATACGTGGTTAATAAGACCCAGTTGGCCGGTGAGACAATACCGTGATTATCGGTAATGTTGGAACTTAGCTAATAAATATTTATTTAAGAGGATAGTTCAAAAAGAAATGTTCACGTAATATTTAAAACCGCCATGTTATAGTAAGCTGAGAAGTAGTCCAGCGGGATTGTCTTCCGCAGATGGTCAGTTCGAGGTAACTGATTATGGAATTTAAATTTATCTTTAGGCACATATGGATAAAAATGGAAAATGTTAGCAGTTGTTGTAGCCAAACGAGTGTCTGCTGAGAATGTTCTATGATTGGCATAACTTAAAGCTTCGGTAGTATCTGTCATGAAATTTACGATAGAGCAGTGATAGACTTGCTACATTTCTTCCGTGAAAAAGAGGAAGTAGGCTTCGTCCACTATATTTCGAAGTCAGTTTGGAACCATGTTAAGGCAGAAAAGAGTACTCTTAGCAACTCTTTCCCAGAGGTGGCAACTATACTCCACCATGGCATGTATTTGGTTCTTATACAGTTAGCATATTCCATTCCTTCTGGGGTTGACCTCCTCCAGATCTGAAATGGAACAAATGCACCAAATCTGTTGCAAAGCTGGATGGGAAAATAGTTGGATCATTCTACCGCACCCATAGGTATCTCACTGCCGATGCAATCCGCTATCTGCATTAGCCAAATACGCCTTATAATAGAGTACTGCTGCGGATCCTATCTTGCCTTCATAGAGTTCAAAATCGGCATCCAAACCTAACAAGTGATGCCCTTTTCTCTTTCCTGCAACCTCTTTCTTACAGAAGAGAGGTTGCGAGCCTATCTGCTTTATCGTTATTTTCATGGCAATTGTTGGTCTGGGCTCCAATCTATGGTCCCTCCTCGCCTAACTTTCACAAAAACACTCGACTAGCTACAACCACTATCAACAATGTTCATCACTCTATCTGTTCTTTAATCTAAACGTAGATTCCACGCACAACTCAGTTTTTTAGCACTGCCAGCCTGTAGAACACTGTTCCATTGATCTGCTTCTCTGCCGATTATAATATAGTAACAGTCAAATCCAATGTAAACAAGTCCTTGAGTCGTCCCCTTAAACGCGGATTCCATGAACAAAGCTTCTTTCTTAGAACTGCACGCCTGTGGAGCTCTGTTCCGTCTGCCTGCTTCCCACCGGACTACAACTTGGATGTCTTCAAGTCCAACGTTAACAAATTCTTAATGAACCGCCCCCTTAAGTAAACACTTCATCAAATCTCCACACTAACGTAATGTACTTGCAATGACCCTTATCCCTTAGTGGCTTCCGGGCCTTGATAAGTGGTGACCACTGTGTAAAAAAAAATAATTCAAATTCTACCCAATTTATTCCATTAACGATTACTGCACTACCATCTTAAATTTATCATCCCTTATCCCCAAGTGACTTCAAGTTTTTATAAGTAATGACTCTCTTGTAAAAATAAAAATATAAAAGTTCAAGTTCTTCACCATTTGTCTATTTTTTTCCTTTACACTATTTCTTTTCTATGTAATTCTTTTCTGTTTATTTTTTCCTATATTTCTCTTTCTATTATTTTTATTTCGAAATTATCATATTCTAACATATTTGTTCTTTATCTCCTTCCTTTATTTTTCTTACTATCTATATATTTCTCTTTCTCTCTGTTTCGTCCATTATCTCTAATTTCATCTAAAACCCACAGGTGTTTGTCATTCATTTTGTCATTCTATTTTTAATCGCATAAAATATGAACAAACACGTATTATTTCGAGAGAAAATGAAACAAATACAAAAGGCAGACATGAAGAAAACATACAAACAAATCAAAGGGAGATAACCCAGTTGGACAGCAAATGCAACCTCAATAAATCTGAAAATTAATTAAGCGATGATAAAGATGACAACGTTGACGAAAAGAGTAAAAGTCATTTACGGACAATGATAAAAGCCCACTTGAGTAAACAGTATATGTAGAAAATAACACAGATGTTAAACATTGTTAAATGAGATTGAAAAAAAGGGAGATAATTCTCTAATGAAGAAAGAAAGAAAATATGTATTTCTACTATAACATAGTTCTTTTGACCCGGAGACATGTTTGTTTGTCGATCAATGCTATAATGGTATGAGCTCATCTACCCATTTTAGGAATAAATGAACTTACCCATAGACAATAAATACATATACATTTAAACGTCGTGGCAGCGATTCATTGCAGTTATGGACCCAGAATCATGACGTGTACTTCTCTAGCATATTTTCTTGTTATTGATTAACATCGACATGCAATGTCCTAACACGTGGCTCGTTTAAATCTAGCGTGATGAAATTGTTAGGTGTTGAGACATTACCCTGAACAAAGATGGCGGTAGCAAATCAAATTGGCGAAAAATCAATAAAGTCACGATCTCGAGTGTTGAGTAATTCTTAGTAACAAAAATGGCGTCGGAGAATCAATGCAGTTACAATTCAGTCGATTCAAGACGGAGGTTATGACAGCGAACTGAATCGAATTCAAAATTCGATATTTTTATAATAAAGTTTGAGGTTTCTGATTGGTTGGCAGGACGGAAACCATATTGCATGTCACTAAAAAGGTTATTTCTGCTGAGGTGGTTGACTACTTCTCTATTTAATATGGATTCCAGCAACTTAGTCATGACACACAGGAGACTTATTGATCTGTACTGAGAGGGAGATGACTTATCACCTGAATTCTTAAATACAGGGCATACTGATGAGGTTTTCCAGGGTGTTGGAAAGCATTTCTTTTTAAGGCAACGCTTAAACAGTTTTGTAAGTATAGGGCAAGTTCTGGTTGAAGCTTTTTCAGCACAATAATTAGAATGCTTTCAGGGCCAGTCGTTTACTGGAATCAAGGTTCTTGATTAGCTTGGCGACCTCACGCACAAATATTTGTATGTTGCAGAGCGTGTTGTCCATTATAGGAGGAAATACAGTGAGTTGATGGCCTTCGACGCATAGAGGTAGAATGAGCTGCAAAGTTCTTCGCAAATAGTTTGGCCTTGTCTGATGCTGACGAGATGACCTCAGGTCCGTTGATGATGGTTGAGGTAGAACGCACGCTTCTGTTCAGGATCCTGTTCGCTACTTGCCAAAACTCGTGGGAACCAAGCCGCTGCTCAGCTACTTTGGATTTAACTCACTGAGCATATAGCTCTCTTGTATTTTTTATTACTCTTTTTCAGTGGTTGCTGGTAGTCTTGAAACAGCTTTAGTCTCAGTGCATCTATTACGTTGGTAGCGATGGAAAAAGTGATTTCTGTGCGCGATAGCAGCAGCACATTCTGGGAAGAACCATGGCTGGCTGTTAGGTTTTTGTTGGAATTTTGTGGATGGTATGAATCAGTGTATGCCTACAATTTAGGATTCGGTCATGTCTGATACTATGGAGCACACACCTTTTTTAAACATGGAATGCAGGGGTAGATCAGATATAAGTGTACGGAAGCTATCCAAGTCAGCCGTAGAGCATCGATATACAGCACGGTAGAGAGGTACATTTGAATACTTATTGCATTTTGTTTTTGTCTTAACTGATACAACCGAGTGGTCGGAAGATCCCTGAGGAGACAGAACGGAAATTGAACATAGCTCAGGGGGAGTTGTGAGAAAAAGGTATAGAAGGCTAGCATACTGACCGGAAGTATCGAGTACTAAGGTGGGTTCGTGAATAATCTGAGTGAGGTCATAGGCAGTGGTAAAATCATGACAAAACCTCCCCTCATCATCTGTCTTGTTAGTGGGTCAGCCATCACAAATGTGGATGTTAGCTGAAGGGTGAGCAGACAGGATGTGGTCAATTTTCTCAGGTATGCTCTTAAAGATAGTAACTCCGCTGTTGTGAGGGTGATAGAGAGCAAATATAAATGCAGTGGTGTTAACAAGTGCAACCCGGAAGCACATATAAGGTAAATTAGAGTCTTCTCTGGAGATACCTTTACCACACGGAATGCCATCCTTAATGTAAGCACATATTCTATGTCCATGGCGATCTTGAGGGTCATACTTAGATGTTAAGTTAAAGTATCGTTTAATTATGAATTCGTAAAGGGAAGTGGTCTCCTATTGAAGAAATGAACGACAATTTATTCTCTAAATATATAATTGTTTTTTTTTTTAATGGAAATAGCTCCAGACAAATCATGAAGCCACATGTTGTAAAAAGCTAAATGAGTAGTTCCTCAAAAAACCTAGTCAACGATAAGTGTTTTATGGAGATACTCCGATTCAGAAAACAGTTACTGTCCGTATCCCTTCATCAAAAAAATAGCTCATAGAAGAGAAGTCGATGACAATTTATTCTCTAAACTACGTGCAAATTTTATTTTTTATGGAAATCCCTCCATAAAGCTACTTGACGTAATGAAACTACTTGATTCAAGGCGTTAAATTTTACTTTAAGGTCTACAATAAAGCGACGATAAGTGTTGTATAGCCAGATTCCGACCCAGAAATTAACTATTATTACCGCTTTGTTAGAAACATCGATTATGGAATGTAAGGAATACAAAACAATATAAGAGTTATGAGGCAACTGAAATTAAACAAAAGGTTCATTTTCTACTCCCCTGAAATTGATTTTTCTAATCAAGTCACATTTTTGTTCGAACTGTTACAATTTGATAAGGCCGAGTTGAAAATGAATGTACATTATCATTTTGTTCAAAAACATTTGATAATTCATATTTCGCTTTCTTCAAGATAAGTACACCGAGCGATTGCTGACGCCCCTATTCCGAATTTGTGTTCGTAGGACGTCATTAGTGGACTGTTTCTCACTAATATAAATGATTACATAATAAAACTAATTAAATTTTCAAATATCAGGGGTTCTTAACGCAAAGTCTCCCCTCCCGGAAAGTTGCTGCGGCCCTGTCAAACTAAGAAACGATTTATTGAAAGTAAATAAAACATCAATAAAAATAGTCTTTACTTAAACTTTTATAATATAAATATTTTTATGAAACAATATTGTTAATGCTTATTCTGACAGTCCTGCAGCAACCGTCTGGGAACTGTGCTTGGAGAAAACTTTTTTTTTTAATTAAGTAGGGTGGACCTTTAAATTCACCCTCCGGTCATCCGTTTGTCTGTCCGCATTTTTCTCAATAACTGCGCCTTGGTATTGGTATTTTTTAAAATTTTGCACAAACATTAAACATTATACAAGTAAAAAAAAGTAACAGAACGGATCTTTCGTTGAAACACCGGTTGCCCCCTTAGGGGTGCCTTTCAGGTTAAAATGGCTAAAATTGACACTTTTTTGCTTATTAAAAAATGATGACTTGGATTTTTATAAAATTTCTGAAAAGTTGTAACTAACTGATTTCTATATAATTTTGGTTGTTTTTACTTCGAGATAACTCTTGGGTGTGCTCCAGAGGCTCTTTTAGGGCTAATGAAAACATTAAATTTTTAGGACTATTTTACCATATTTGTTAAAAATTTTCTGTGTATATCTATTTAGCAGTTTTACATGGGGTTGAAAAGGCCTTGAGGACTTTTGGGGCTAAATGGAGGGTGGGAGCAAATGATGGACTTAGTCATTTCTTTTTTTGAAATTTATATATGTTAAGGCCTAAAACTGCACAGTTTCTTCATTTTCACCAGAATTTGACATCCACTGGGAATTGTTGGGGCTAAGTGTGTGTGGGGGGAATGCTAAGCATTTTTTATGCCTCGTTCACTATGCACTCACGGGTGAACCAAGCATGCTTCATTTGTTTTTAGTGTGAAATCGTTTATATCGGTAAAATACAGTCCATCCATGACATCCTACGATCATAAATTCGGGACAGGACATCAGCCCGAAGAAAGCCTTATATTGTAATTACCATAAATACTTTACTTGTTAGACAGTATACACACCCCAAGGATTGAAGCCAACCCGTAAGCTAAAATGGGAGTGTGCTCCGATGAAATGTTTTCAATGATAGGCAACACATTAATATCCTAATCTGCCCAGCTAGTTGCAACATCAGAATCCCGCAATTTATATGACACTAAATGCTGGAAGAATTTCTATTAAGCTTTTATCTTAGGAGAGCATGCGTTGGGAATTTATTCTCTTCTCCTTGTTTTCTTACGCATACCACCATACAGAAATTAAAATGTAATGTGAAAAAAATCTTGCTGCCAAACTCTCCACCCAAGTTGCCCCTAAAAATATAACTCCTATCACAGTAGTCATTTACGCTTCTGTGCAATATACCATTGTTTGAAATGAGAAAAAAAGCAAAACAATTTCGATATAATTACCGATTCTGTTTTAAATTCGCATTTCCGATGTAATTACCGATTTTACTTCCGATTTAAAAAAAGAAATCTTACACATTTAGCTGTAAAGTGTTTTGTTTTTAGGTTTCAGATTTCAGTTAAAAAATGTAATATGTACATATATTTTTGTAAACGGAAAAATACAATTATGAGAGTGATCTCTAAATTTTAGTTGTATCGATTTTTTTTAAATCAATGAATACTTATCAGTTCATCATTAGTACAATACTGGAAAATTAACTTTTATTCAAAGAAAAATAAATACACTAACAAACAATAAGAGTAGAAATTAAAAAAGATTTTTTTTTTTTAAGTAGGTGGACAATAATTAGCAGCAAAATTAGTGATCTAACGGTTCCAATAGTTTTCTCCGATTTCAATACAGGTTTTTTTTTTTACATATTACTAAATTGATTGTAACGCTGATACGTTCAGCATGACGTAATCTTTAAAAAACACTACAACTACATATAGGTCAGCAGACGACATGTTTACGAAGCAATGAGATAAAAAAAGGCATTCGAAAAGAAGGAAAAAAATAAAAGTGAAAAGAAAAAAGGCTATAAAGTGCTCTCCTACTGCAGAAACAGTGACACAAGAGTCAGAAGGTGAAATTGAGAAGTCGAGGAGTGGTACTCTGGCCTGCAAAAAGTGCTTACACAGCCCCGTCGGCATTTCCCAGTAATGGCACCGAAGGCGATTAGCAATAAACTAATCTCTTTTCAAAGAGAGAAAACAATGACTGGGATGGTAGACTTCTAGAAGTGTATATAATTAATCTTCCACGGCAAAATCAATGGGGACCAAATCATCACAGAAATGCTCTAATCTCTGTTGACATTTGGGGCCGCGGATAAAAATTCATAGCCATCAAGTGAAAGTAAACGCGAAAAATTTATAAAATAAAGAATGTGAATTTAGTGAAACGCGAGGAAAAGAGAAAAAGGTAATCAAAGGATAACCAATAAAAAGGTAAAGAAATAAAGAAGGAATAGAATTAAATAACGAAGCAAGACGTACACGCAAAAACAAAGAAAAACGAATAATATAAAATAATAAAAACGACAGGTAAATCAAAACGAGGCAAATACATTAAAAATAGAACACGCAGACGATAACAAAAAATAAATAAATAAAAAGGAAACGCAATAACAGTGAGAAATAATAACAATATAAATCTTCAGAATATAAAGAGGGGAGAAAGCGTTTCGTGAACACACACAAAAAAATAACTAAACTGCAACTATTTCAAATTAAATGTAGATAAATGAACGCCACGTTAACAACGCTAATGAGTTTTATAAAACAGGGAAGCCGCACTAAACAATCGAGGAATGCGACATGCAAATAATAGTGTCATTAGGAAAGCAAGATAAGGCCGATTTATCGAATATTCATTCGAGTCTTATCGTTTCAACTTGCAATGGCGACATTCATACAATTCTTATGGTATCTCGCAATGATGCGCAGAACGATGTTAATAAATAAATTGTGCGCAGCCGGTTGGGGAAATTAGCTAAGAGGATAATCGATCGGCATTCTGTCTCTTCCCCCTTTCTCTTACTATATATATATATATATATATATATATATATATATATATATATATATATATATATATATATGTATATATATATATCTGTGTATGTGTTTGTATTTGAGTGTGTGTATGTGTGTGTGAAGGGGATGCCTGTATTTAAGTTCAGAAGATTATCAACTGTCAAGAGCAGAGTGGGTATAAATTGCATCAATGCTATACGAAATTAAAGATGGAGTGTTTGATTAAGAGTGAAAACTGGAAAATATAAAGGGAGCGAGGTACAGACAGACAAAGAAAGAGAAAGAGAAAGAGAGAGCGAGAGTATATATAGAGGGAGAGAAAAGGGAGACAAAGAGATAGAAAGACAAGGTGTACATATATATATATATATACATATATATATATACATATATATATACATATATATATAATATAACGCTGAACGTCTGTGTGTGTATGTCTGGTCACGAATAAGCTCCTATATAGTTGATTATTTAAAAAAACTGTTTACATATAATGATAGATGTATCGAGGATCAGGAATGGGGTTGTTTGATCTGGCAGAACGGTGGTTCATAAAAATTGTGAGGGTCTGCGTTCGTGCCTGGCCCCCAAAGTATGGAAATTAAAAAAAAAACCCCGCTTACAAGGGTTTTTGATATAGATGGACATAAAAATACTTTGATAAGTATGTTTCAACTTAAATAGGGATGGTATAATAAAATTGTGAGGTCTGCGTTCGCGCCTGTACTCCATGGAAATATGGAAATATTTAATATCTATTTGCGTAAGTATATTTTGATAATTGTTTCAGTTTGAAGAAATATGGTATAATAAAATTATTGGGTGTTCGTTCCCGCCTGACCTCCATAGAATGTAAATATTTCACAAAGTTTAACAAGGTTTCTTAAAAGGAGTGAGAGTCACAATAAAACCTTAACTTTAATCTTAATTTACGTTAGCTTTTATTTATTTTTTTGAGTTGAATCATATTGTGTCGAATAAATTCACCTCATAAATTCACATTCTTATTAAAGTAAATGCCCCCCCAAAGTCGGAACTTTAGACAATTCTCGACACAAATTTTGCCTAACTCTGTTTTTTTTCCTTCTCCACTTGCACATGGCACTTTTCGAAAATAAATAAATAGATAAATAATAAAAAATAAGAACGTTACTTGTTATCGTGTCAAAGGAAAGAAAAATCCTGCTCACGTGATTACGTGTCTTTTTAAAAACATTTACATAATCTTTTTATTTTCATTTATATATCTGTTTAAGCTTTTTTGTCAGTGTACTAGAAGGAATTCAGTTGATTACAACCCTTTCTGCGTGTTCTTTACATTACAATAGTACAATCCTGAATCCGATAAATACTACACCGTTCAATACTATAAAACTGAAACGAAGTTATTCTGCTTGAAAAGGGCGCCATTTTCTTCTTATTCATATTTATATCGATTCTTTGCTTTAAAAAACTAAAGTAATTACGTGTTTACTTTTTTTAATATTCCATTTTGCTGTTTCGGATTATTTTACTAAAGTAAGTAAAGCTTCATTATTTTTAAAAAACTGTTTTTGTTTCTTTGTTTTTCGATATTTCGTCAATATTATTTAGTAAGATTTAACAGAAAGCCAAGAAACGACTACCCGAAAAAATAAATATGCAAGAAATAGATGTTACCATGGTTAATAAAAGTTCAGTTAATGTATTTTTGTTTTGAAATAGTTTTTAATGACCTTTACTTGAAATAATTTTAGCGAACCGAAATTAAAACGAAATTTGAGGCGATAACTACTTAAATGAATGTTTATATAAACTACACATGCCATAATCGAATATTTCTCAAGCACAAAATAACGGAAAACATTAAAATATGTTTATAAATATTCCTTACGTTGACGGAACTCTCTTAAATTGTTAACACAGAATGCTCAGGTGCCCTTCCTCCAAATTGAAAACGGGGCTCTCTATTTCAAAGTCAATGCCATTTTGATTTTTTTATACCGGTTCGTGAATTAAAAAATATTTTTTTTTTACAAACTACGTAAAAATACAAGCCAATTGACTTTTCTACCATAAAAGTAACTTTTATTGACTATGGTAACATTTATTTCTTGTATATTTATATTATTATATATATAACATTTTCTCTTTGTAAGGAAACATCATTTTGTTAGTCACTCTTGGCTACGAATGGAAACAAAGTTGATATAAAAAAATATATTTTCGCGAAAATTATCTTTACTTTCATCATATTTTTCTTAGGACAAAATGTTTGAGTATCAAAACCTATCTCTTTACAAACCCCTCCTTTTCATAACCTATCATACTTTCATCAATCACAGTCCATTTTCTGTAGGCTGTTTTTGAAACCAGTCAACGACGGGTACTTCAACTAGTATATATATATATATATATATATATATATATATATATATTATAGCAAAAGTACCCGTCATTGACTGGCTTCAAAAACAGCCTACAGAAAATGGACTGATTTATGAAAGTATGATAGGTTATGAAAAGGAATGGTTGTAAAGGGAAAGCTTCGAATTTGGGGGTATCAAAACCAAAGCAAAATATGATTAAAGTAAAACTAAATAGATAACCCCATGATTCATTATACCATACCTGTTCACACTGAAACACTTATCACAATATTCTGTAGATCTATATTAAAAAACCTTGTTAAACTTTGTGACATATTTCCATTCTATGGAGTTAAGGTGCGAACGAACACCCCGTAATTTTGTTATATCATGTTTCTTCAAACTGAAACATAATTACCAAAGTATACTTACGCAGATAAATATGAAAAGTCTTTATTAAAGTTTGTGCCTATTTCCATTCTATGGAGGCCAGGCGTGAACGCAGAACCCACAATTTTATGATACCATCCCTATTTAAGTTAAAACATACTTATCAAAGTATTATTATGTACATCTATATCAAAAACACTTGTAAACGTTTTTTTTTAATTTTTAAATTTTTTATTTCCATACTTTGTGGACCATGCGCACACCCCAAAATTTTAATGAACCACCGTTCTGCGAGATCAAACATACCCATTCCTGTGTCTCGATACATTTTCTATCATTATATGTAATCAGTTTTTTAAAATAGTCAACAATATAGGAGCCTATTCGTGACCACACACACACACACACACACACACACACACACACACACATACATACACATACACACACGCATTAAGCTTTATATATTATATATATTATATATATATATATATCTGTAGAAATATTCTTTAGTAACTTATATTTCCTTTTTATATATACTAATTTTATTTAACAAGCTCAATGCAATTACAGAGCATATAATGAAGAAATGACAAATGTTCATATTCTAAATTTCATGATGTTGACCATCTTACAATTTATTTCTTTTAATTCTGTTGACATTTACAATTCTTGACAGTATCTATTACATAGCACAAAATCAATCACTTAATTATTGTATCAATCATTGAATATATTTTGCCCTTAACTTATCAGAAGTAATTGCAACAATCAATCCATCAAAAAGAAATAAAATGTGTTTGGAAATGATTAAAAAATTCGAAAATTAGAAGAGAATCTGCAAATATCTAATAGTTTTCTTACATTATGTCAAGAATTGTAAGTGTCAACTTAATTAAATTAATAAATTGTCAACATCATGAAATTTTGAATACATACTTTTGTTATTCATTATATATATATATATATATATATATATATATATATATATATATATATATATATATATATATATAGTAAGTTATAAAATGTATATGGCGATTAAGCTACACTGAATATTCCGCGTTTCATCCACTTTAGGATTCTTCAGGCTTATGCAGAAATCCATGGAAAAATTTCCAAAAATGTGTACAAGGAAAAAAGGAAAGAATTCCAATAATATTGATAAAAAAAAAATAAAATATGCTTTTCATTCTACTGCCGAGATATAAATATAAATAAGAAAGATCAAGGAAGAAAAAAGAGGAGAAAAAAAGGTGATGGAGTTAAATATAAATAGAGAAACAAATGTCAAAATGACCCAGACAGGAAATGTTAAAGGCGCGAAAAAATATATAGGGCAAAATAATATAGGTCAACTGAAATGTGCAGGTCATCACTTAAAAAAAGGTCAGCAAGAGTTGTTAGAAGACACTAAATGGAAAATAAATAAATCAATAAATCAATAAATCAATAAATAAACGTTTTTATGACTGGTTTCCATAGCAACTACATCGTTTCAACGACTAGTGTTGCTACTAATTCACTGCTTTCGCGAAAACAGATGTAGAAGTGAACACACAGAATGAAAGAATGAAAGAGATATAATTGTGGGGGTTTTATTGAAGCAGACGAGTGCCGTTCATAGTTTTTACATATGTGTATGTTATGATTTTGGGGGCAAAAAGATAAAACTGAAATTTAAAAAATAACAAGTGACTTTATTGGAAGCCTGGAAAAATCATGAATTACAATAGAAAAATGCGAGTATTAAAAATAATATGGTTCAGCTTAAACATGGAAAAGTAAAGGAATAGTTGTTTAAACTTGCAAAGAAAAGGGAAAGATATTCCAGAAAAAATATAATAAATGTATAACTTAAACTATTGCGGCATTAATGTTTTTTTTTAAGGTAATTTAACATTACCTAATCAATTCTTAATGCTGCAATATTTAAAGTTATAAATTTATTATATTTTTACTAGATCTTGGTTTTTTCTTTTCCAGTTTTAAAAACTAGTTATTTTGTTTTTTCATGTATAAGCTTAACCATATAACTTTTCCTGCTCATATCTTTCTATTGTAATATATATATATATATATATATATATATATATATATATATATATATATATATATAGGTCTCGTGCGAGAGAACGAGATATATACTTCAAATATTCGCACTATGTTTTTGCGCTGTAAGATGTCAGTCATGGGTTTTTAGTTTTCGAACATTATATTGCTGTCTCTAAGCGTATCCCTTCAGAGCAGACTAGGTTCTGGCACAGCCCCATTCTGTGGCATGTTATTTAACAATGACGTAAATCTTATTTTTGGACGAGTATATTTCGTTCGGGTAAAGTAATTTAAACTGCGCTATCGAAAACCGTATTTTCTTCCCAATCAGACTAAGTTTCTTTTTGTTTCTTAAGTTAAATACGAGTAAATTAAAACATTATGCAGCGAAAATTATACATCAATGAGTATTGTTTGAAAAATAATGTTATATATATGTCTGTCTGGTGACCATCTCGTAATTAAATGGACAGTTATTTCATTTATCAATGAATACGAGACACTTTGCTTATAAAAAAGTAAGTTTATTTTACGATATATTTAACACTTCAACAAAATGACGGCGGTGGTGGGTTCGTTGTAGAGGTGGTCGTAAACTGTATCAATTTGTCCCACAGCTGTCCGTCTCTCTGATTGTCTGCCTGTTGCTTTATTTATCTCCTCTCTTTATTGATATCTTTTTTTACCTCTTAACCTATTTCCTCGCCAGCTTGTTATTGCCCTTTTTGCTGGTTTTCGTTCTGACCCATGACCGA
The DNA here is from genome assembly GCF_053919585.1 of Euprymna scolopes. Taxonomy (NCBI): domain Eukaryota; kingdom Metazoa; phylum Mollusca; class Cephalopoda; order Sepiida; family Sepiolidae; genus Euprymna; species Euprymna scolopes. The sequence continues at coordinate 17,427,896 of NC_136489.1, read as the reverse complement.
TGGATCCAGGTCGCTACAAGTTCGGGGATTCCATTGTTTATTTTCGTTTGCCTAGATGTAGATTAGGTTGCCCTTTCCTGGGACTCATTGTTCTTCCTGCTTGCCTGGACATTAGTTCGCTCACACATTTCCTTAACAGTAATGCTTTCTGTTTTTGTTCCGCCCGAATGGAGTAAAGGGTATTGCAAATAGAATTGTTCTGATGATTGAACTTATGCATTCATGATCTGAAAGTTTTATCTATCAGATATTGATTTAGAGTGTGAGACACTAAGAAAGTAACCTCTGTCATTGACGTACGTCAGAAGTAGTGATACGTTATTGAATTCTTGGGAAAAGTGCATAGAGTATGATGGGGACTTTGTCGAAAAATAATTTCTGGAACACAAAAAGGAGCTTGTTTTAATGGTACCTCTTTCATTTTCCTAGCTCTTCAACTTGGTGTAGTGTAAAATATAGGGATCTATTTTGGAACTATTCTCGTGCACACACACACACACACAGACACACACACACACACACACACACACATATATATATATATATTTATACACCAAAATGGCGTAGAATTACAGATTGAACATATCCAAGTAGATACTAGTATCAATATTTATAAGACGTATTCAGATTACGCATTACTCGTAATCTTTCTTTTCAGCCTAATTGCCATTACACAGTTTTTAATTTAATTCATGCCTGGCTAAGTAAATGTTGCAAAATCTAAATTTGACGACGTTTAAAATCTTATCTTTAAAATATATAAACAGAATATTGGTTTCTTTCCTTCTCCTTAAAAAAGAAGAGGAAACCTTATACTGGTCGACCTCAAATGTTAAGTGAGCCTCCTATGACCTCCGATAGTAAGGCTAGAAGTTCTTAGCGTCATTTGGACGCTGACCGAAGGAACCCATAACTCGAAGATGTAACTTTAGGTAAGTACATATTTTTGCGCACTTTTTAAAAAAAGTCAATCAAATCTATCCCTCTTTTTTCGTTTGTGCCCATATCATTCTATTTATTTTTATTTTATTTTTATATCTCAGACACATCTTAACCATTCTTAATTCACTTATTTTAAAACAATTTCCTGACTAAATTTTCCCTTTTTTTTACCATGACACATCGAGGTAGTAGGGGGAGGGGAATCCTTATATATTAGCTTATTTAGATGACAGAAGAACTTTATTTAAGTACGATACTTAATATTAACAGCCATAGTAAGATGCAAAAAAAAAAATTAATAAAAAAATTAGAAAATTTAATAAATAAGAAAGTGCCCCCCTCACACATTGCGATCTCCTTTCTGGACACCTATTCCGGGTGTGTTTTCCTTGTTATAAAGTCTATGCTTTTGATCCCTTACTTCATCGGAACGCCAGGAAGAGGGGCCATATTAGTCAGCCATGACTTTTATCGTGAATATTTGTCTTGTTTTCTTATTTATCTTTTTCCTAAATCTTTTTGTCAAATATACTATTATTAACCAATACTTTTTCTTATATTAAACGAGAGAAAAAATGTCTCTCACAAAACTGAACATTTCCCAAATTATATTTGCATATTATCTGAACTCCAAAACACGCGGCTTTATTTTTTTCTAAAGTATGTATTACTTCTAGCTAGTCTAAAGTTAATACGTAACCCTAAAGGTATTACTTCTTAACCAGATTTTTTAACGAGTTAAAAATAACCAGACTTTTTCAATTTGATAAAAGTCCATTATAGCATTTATTATGGGGTGGAACTGGAACGGTCGAACATTCTGGCATGAGGTCTGCGAGCTGTGGTGTAGTTCTTAAAATTCGACTCGAAAAATTGAAAGCTTAGGCAAGAGAGAATTCTTAACCTAACAGAAGCGAGTATTTATTTTTTTCTACTGTAGAAGACAGAAGATCTTCATTAAGTAGTATACTTAATATCTTCAATTACCATATGCTTGCTTGTATTAATAAAATGGCATCCGTGATATCCATACCAAACCACTGAACATAGCTTATAATTTAACTTTCACTATATTTGTAACTGAAATATACAGTATCTTAGCTGTGATACTAGGGCTATTTTTCTGAGTAGATGCAATGCTCTGTGTCTGACCTTAATGTCTGCCTATAAATACAGAATACGAATTCCGAATCACCATGAACTAGCTGTTCTTCTTATAACGGGAAAAAACACCTAACCGCTAGCTACGAAATCTCAATATACATCTTACCTGCATGTCTAAACCTGCAATATACACCTTACCTGCATGTCTAACCTGCATGCCAAAAAAAAAAAAAATTCCTTCAAACTAAACCTTACCTGAAACTCTAATCCTCATGGAGATCTACTGTTAATTGGAAGTAAATAACCCCTGTCTCTTGAACGCTAGCAATCTGCTCCTTCCCACCAAACCGCCACTTAACTCCTATATTGCACAGCATTTGTAGTGGAATCTTTAACTTCCAGTCCCTAACCTTCACATGAAAACTGCTTAGTCATCACTAAATATCTATACATTTCTACCTCTTAGACATACATTAGAGTTCATTCCTATTCAGTTAGGTATTTAACAGCAAAGTATGTACTCGGAAGCAAAGCGATCTGCATTACATAACTGTCTCCTAGATAGTTTTGCAACGATTAATACGAAACTGAACCGATACTCCTTGTTATGCTAAATGTTCATGACTCTTACTTGAAAGCTGAAATTATCTTCCCTCAATAATAGAAACACACTTTATACCTACAACTTCAACTTTATTCGCATCTACTAAAAACCTGCCCATATATCTATTTACCTAATTATACATGACTCGAAACTTACTGTTTTACCCGTACTATATTGCACTTACATCTCAACCCTCCTGTCATCTAAAATATAGTTTGGGCATAACTCGTAGTTCAATTCTTAATACCTACTCATACTGTATATTATCCTAGACCTAAGCTAACATAAATAAAATAAAATAAATAAAAAGGGTAAGACTCAAACCACATTATCTCCTTTCTAACAAGCCTTCTTACAATCATAGTTGCTTACACTGCATGTGCTCTACTCACTCCTTTATCCAGTAAAAATTAAATAGCAATGCCCCTAAATCACTTTGAGGAGTGTAACTATTCAGCATATATATAACCTCTACAAACTAACCCAGTAACATTAACTAACCACGCGGGGTCGCAGAAATACCTGGATTAGAACCCAGGCGCGGAGCAAACCCTCTCAGTGCTGACGGGCCCAGTAGATCTTCCCAGATCATCCGTCTAGGAGAACGAAGACTCTGAAACTAAACCAAAGGGGAGGGAGGCCTCTTCAGTCTTGGATGACAACCTTCCTAGAGCTGGTGATTCAAACAAATTACCGGTTTGCAAACCTAAACTGCTTAAGGAGTAGATAGGCTCTGCTATCACAGTGATTCGACAGAAACACTCAGTGGTAGATCTTGTTTCTTGTCTAGAGCAACGAGCGCCGTTTTATCCACTCCCGACAGACCCCACCCCTAAAACTGGACACTTGAGAGTTCTTGAGTACCATATATGCTTGAGCAATTAGATTTGGTTGACCTTCCTCGGATGGTTTGAGGGTACCGGATTGAGAGTTCCTGGCTGCTGTTTCCGACTGGTGCGAACGAACACCCAATAATTTTATTATACCATATTTCTTCAAACTGAAACATAATTATCAAAGTATACTTACGCAGATAGATATCCAAAGTCTTTATTAAAGTTTGTGCCTATTTCCATTCCATGGAGGCCAGGCGCGAACGTAGACCCCACAATTTTATTATATCATCCTTATTTAAGTTAAAACAATCAAATGATTCTTTTGTAAATCTATATCAAAAACACTTGTAAACGAGTTTTTTAAATTTTTTATTTCCATACTTTATGGACCAGGCGCGAGCACAGACCCCAGAATTTTAATGAACCACCGTTCTGCCAGATCAAACACACCCATTCCTGTGTCTCGATACATCTTCTATCATTATATGTAATCAGTTTTTTAAAATAGTCAACCATATAGGAACCTATTCCTGACCACACACACACACACACACACACACACACACACACACACACACACACACACACACACACACACATACATTCAGCTTTATGTATGTATATATATATATATATATATATATATAGATAGATAGATAGATAGATATAGATATAGATATAGATAGGTAGATATATGTAATGGCGCCAAAAAAAGCCCGCACCTTTAATTTATACAAAAATCGCGAATTTAAGCTAAATTTAATGTAACTGTTTAAACAACCTACACCTCATTTCATTCGCTTTTTTATTCTTTTATAATTTTACCTGTTCATACTTGACTTTTAATTAAAGTATCCTTATGTTCACATCAGTTTAAAAAATAACTTCAAATCGAAAAGGCAAAATGAAATTCCATTCAATGTAAAATCGTTAAGTGTAAATTGAGAAAATGAGTGCAACACAAATACAACAGGGACTAGTTTATATTTAGTAGCTCTTTTGCTATATGACAGCCTACAGATGTTTTGGGCATTCCTTAGAATTAGTCTGCGGAATTACCCCGGTGAAAGGACATCCCATTTCCTTTTAATTTTTGTCCAAAGCTCTTCCAGATTTTAATTTTTATCATTCCGTATCTATTGCTTGATGTAATGTCATACGTTTTCGATAGTATTGAGATCTATATGTTCTGCAGTCAAATCCAAACACTGAATGTCATGCTATTCAAGGAATCTCTTGAAATTGCCAGCTGTGTGAATAGGAGCATTATCCTGCTTAGAGGTGGGGTTATCATCCAAATTCCAGCCAAAGTAGCGTAAAAATACTCAGTCAACATATTAATATACTTCGTCGAATTAAATCGACTTTGATAGGCGCTGGCCCATGTCACTAATAACGACCCACACCAAAACTGAACCTCCACCACGTTGCAGCGTTGAAACTGTGCACATAGGATTACATTTTTGGTCTTCGACGGACGTACTACAATGCCTGCTTCGCCTATTGAACTTGCTTTCATCGTTAAAGATCACTTTTGACTAATATGAAGCGATATGATCTTGATTGCATCTGACGAAATCCAGGCGGCGCTTTCTGTTCTTTACAGAAATCATTGCTTGCGCCTTGAAACACAGCCTCGCAAATTAAATTTCTTCAGTCTGTTCTGAATTGTAGAAAGAGAGCACTTTTTAACAACATTGCACTGTTGTTGGATTTGGGGAGCTGTTTAAAATCTGTTTCTGAGGCTGCGGATCTTCGTAGCATTGTTTCCCTGTAGGAAATAACTCTAGGACGACCAGATTTAGGGGTATCATGAACGCTGCCGGTGTTTTGGTGCCTTTGCACAGCCATTCGTTCCGTTTTCTCATCACATTTCAATCTGCGGCAATTTCTCGATTAGATAAACTAGTAAGGTGGAGATTAATGACATCTAGACGATTACTTACAGCAAGTTGAGTCATATGGACTAAATGTTAAGTTGTATAACCTGGAAACACAACAATTACGATTAGAGATTCTTTGTGGATATTTTAAGCTGGTTTTAAGCTCATTTATTGCTACGGAGTTTCCTTTTGCCTTCTCGATTTGAAGTTAAATTTTTAAATTGATGTAAACCCTACATTATTTTAATGAAAAGTCAAATAAGAACACGTATTAATATAGAGGAATAAAAGGCGAATCAAATGAGGTATAGGTTTTTTAAATAGTTACATTCAATTTAGCTTAAATTTGCTAAATATTTAATATATATATAAATATATATATATATATATATTTATATATATATATATATATACATATATTTGTGTGTGTGTGCGCGCGCGCGTGTACAGGGTAGCCCATTTAAAAGTAGCCCAATGTCCTATATCTTTCTCTAATCATTTTTTTTTCAAATTAAGCGGCCCACTTGACTTGAACTGCTTTTCTTTTAAGAGTAGAAAGATTTGCATCCGAATCTTTGGAATCTTTTTTAGTGATGTTTCCACTGCAAGAGTACCACTTCCACACGTAGGACTATTAACAACATTATCCATCTACTTTGGCTCACCCAATCTATATGTATAAATAGACGAGTGTGTTTATGGGTGTGTGTTTATGTGCGTGTGTTTACGTGTGTATTTATGTGTGTGTGACTTCAGACTTAAATTATAAGCATAATAAAGTTTTATGTTTTTTCTCTTGTTTTTATGATATATTTTATCTTATGCCTATATAGATAAAGCAACAGATGTATGCCTGTGTAAGCGTGAAAATATTTAACCGATAACTCTAAAACTACTAATATAAAATTAACAAGAAATAGTAATCATACACTGAGGACTGTTTATAATGAATAAAACTTTGGATGGATGAATAATACGTACAGAAAGTATATCAGCAGTTTAAATTAACGATTGGCATTTCAACTAGTCGCATATTTCTATTGCTTTTGCGCAATCTCAAATTAATTCATAGTTTGAAGTGGTTTAATTTTAAATCTTTCTTATAAATCTGTTGATAGTGCAAACGCTAAAGAACGTGGATGGCACCGAGGTCATTTATTAAAAATGTTTTAAAGCAACACTGTATATTATGTACAATATAATATTTATTAGCGAATTGATTTTGTGATTATAATAACGAAATGTGCATGAATCAAAATAAGTCAAGGTGGTGTTCTTCCCACTAGTAAATGAATCAATGCAAAAGCTGGGCCCTATTCTTGCTCTAATAATAAAGTCACGTATGTATAATCACGTTTGTAGCACTTCTACGAAGAAGCGTGCTACGATATATATATTCTAGCTATATATACATCCTAGCTTGTTCCATCCGTTTCACAATCAAACACAGAGACGGTTTCATAACAAAACTGTTTTATTTCATTATTATTTTGTCTGCAGCGGTTGTCAGACGTATCAACCAAGAAGAAAAGTGAAGTTGGGCTTCACGAGCTAATGGCGTAACGATCGTGTGTCTCTCTCCGTCTCTCACTTTCTGTCTATTGTTCGTCAAACATTTGGCTTTTATTGATAAATTCTTTCTTTGTTTCCACAGAGGCTATATATGTGTCAAAATACGACATCAGAGGTCCATATGTGTTACAAAATTCGAAATCGTATTTTCTTTGTTCTCCACTTACCTGAAATTTGTGTTTGTGCACAATCTCCAAGTTTTTTTTTATATAAAAAATCACCATTTATTTATATACTGCTTACGTATATGCAGCATCACTCGCAAGATTAACTAATTTGAATATTATTTTTGTAAAATAATATTTTATTCTATTGTTTTAAAATGTAACTGGCAGGTCACCCGGCCTTGCCCGATCGTAAAATATGCATAAATATTACAATTTGATTCATGCATATTTCTTATATTATAGAACAACATATCTACAGATTAATATCCAATAATACGTTATGATTTCACAAGTTATTAAAAATATTAGGGTATCCTCAGCTAGAATCGAAACTAGAACGCTGTTACTTATCTCTGCAGTTTTGCTAGAGTCTGAGCTACCAGAAAGTTAACACGAAAGATTAAAAATTAAGCGACTTTGAGCCATGAATGTTTTATTTTGCGCATGTGCAAGATTAACCCTGTGTTGTTTTCAATTTGGACCTCTTACCGGCAATTTTTACCGGCTACAAACCAAATACTCTAAATATCAAATGCCAAATCTGGGGACTAAATTTTCAGAGATTTTGGTAGAGACTCGCATATCCATGACTGAGTATATTAAGACGTTCGTTTTAATCATTTTTGAATAGAAAAGTATGATCTGTCCCTCGGGCTGGGATCACAGTGTGATATCTGTCCTGATGGGGCGTCTATGCTTGGACAATTTTTATTTTTGCATACTACCAGAGTACCCCTATTTGGGGAGATGGATTTCCTCCACATTAAAAAAACGACCTCGTGTTATATTTTGTTTTCGTGGGGAAGCAAATAAATAAAAATAGAAAAATATGCGCCTTGTGTTGATTTGTCCTTAGGCAATATATAGAAGGTCCTTCTATACAAAGCCAATTTATACTTTTGCCTACTTTCAGAATGCTCTCTTTTTACATGGAGTTCACCACTTATCAAGGCCTAATTGCCACTCGGGGATAAGAGTTATTTTGTGTACAGTAATCAATGTAGCAATAGTATTGGAGAATTGATAAGGTGTCATTACTTAAAGGGGGCGGTTCATCAGGAATTTGTTTGTGTTGGACTTGAAGACATCCAGGTTGAAGTCGGGAGGGAAATAGGCAAGCGGAACAGAGTTCCACGGGCGTGCAGTTCTAAGAAAGAAGCATTGTTCATGGAATCTACGTTTTGATTAAGACACAGATAAGGAGTGGGGAAAATTATTGACAGTGGTTTCAGCTCGTCGGGTGTTTTTGGAAAAAGATTGGCGAGGGGGGACCAGAGAATGGAGCTCAGATGAGCACTTGCCATGGAAATATCGATAGAACAAAAACAGGCTCGCTACGTCTCTTCTGTGGGAAAGAGGTTTCAGGGAAGAGAAAAGGGCATCCCCCACTAAGCCACGGAGTCTATTTTGTATTCTGTTTTTAGCAGCTCCTTCCCAGATGTGGCAGCAGTACTCCATCCTTGGACGTATTTGGCTTTTATATAGATAGAGCATTGCATCACTATTGAGATATCTTCTGGAGAGGTAGAGGGATCCCACCATTTTCCCATCGACCTTGGCCACAGATTTGATGTATGTGTTCCATTTAAGATCAGGAGTAAAGGTCAAACCCAGAAGCTTATCAAAAAATGGGGCCTCCCCTAGACGAGAGCGATCCATTTCAATTGATGCCAGATGGGGATCAGAGCGTTTATGATGTAGAGATAGGAGCTTGGTCTTAGATGCATTAAAGGTAACCAGCCCCCTCTTTCCCCACTGTACCACGCACTCAAGATCAGAGGGGAGAGAATCAGAGAGAACATCATCATTTACGGCCTTTGATGTGTTGCCATAGATAGTCGTATCATCAGCATAGATGCCAACGAAAGATGTTAGTATGTGTTTTGGGAGATCATTGATGTAGATCAAGAAGAGAGTTGGGCCCAGTATGGACCTCTGAGGGAGTCCAGCATTAATACTGTGGGCCTCTATTTCTACCCATCAACCACTACTCTTATGAGCCTTTTTGGGGAGCTGGTTTTTCTCCACATTAAAAATGACTTTGTGTCACATATTTCTTTCGTGGAGAAGTAATCCAGTATCAATTGAAAAAGTAAGCTTTTATAGGTTCATGGTTCAATCCTCTGTACTAGCGATACTTAAAATACAATTGGGAATTAAGATTTCTTTCCGACCGTGACCGGCATAGCGAGCGCATGCTACCCTCTGGATTTAATTAAGTGTTCTTTTCGAAATTTCGTCCAGATATCCGAGTTTGACAGTAAAATTGCTGATTTCGACATTTTAAGACGATCGGAGGTTATATCGGCTGAAACGTTGCTAGCACACGACACAAAATGAGTACAGTAGTTCGAATAATCCAAACCATACAAATTAGTAACTTCATCTTAAAAATTCGAAACCTAAAATAGTTCTGCGTCGCTATAATGTTTTATTTTCTATACAAATAAATGTTCCTTCCTTTTATTGTCTCCGTAAATTGACATAATCCCTTGCAAATTCGTTGTTTCAATTTTCTATGATTTACTTTATTAAAAAAAGAGGAGGGAGAGACACAACTAAATAAATTTGTATTAGAATGTACAAAATATTATTTTACAATATTAAAAAATGAGTAATAATTTTGTATTATTTGGATTTATCGGACTACTGTACTCACCTAGGTGTGATTTTCACAACGTTTCGGCTGGTGTAACTATCGACGTTCTTCAGGTACATTTTATCAAACTTGGAGATTTTTTCTGTCGAACTCGGGAGTTTAGACGGCATTTCGAACATATTGCTTATTTACTTCACAGGAGTAGCAAGGACCTGTGAAGCAGTGGTTACTACTTGGAAAAAATCAATTATAAAAGTCATATTTTCTTGAAGGTTACATTCTCAGTGGGCGATCGAAAAAATAAAATTGCGAATTGCATGGCTAGCGGAACATGAGCATGCTACCTCCATGAAGTAAATGAAGGATCTCTTTTTGAAATGACGTCCAAATTCCAGCGAAACATTCCCAAGGTGGGCAATATACATCTGAAGAAAGTAGAGAGTTAGAACCGAAACATTTGAAAATAACATTCAAATTGAGAATAGTAGTCCGATGAATTCAAATAATACAAGTATCAATCCTAATCTAAAAACTTCAGATAAGAGAAACGTTTCGTTTCCTGTTTACAGTGAGGTTATGAATTAAATGTGCATTAATTTTTATTACAGTTGTTTAGCGCATATTACACATATGATATTGCTCTGTTCGTGAATAACACTGCTAATGCGCAAACGCTATTACGTGAGAAAGAAAAATCTCCAGGTGACATTGGTCTTTAGGTAAATGCGAATAAGACAAAGTTTCTGACTGTCAATGCTCTAGATGGAACAACACTGAAAGTAGTCACTGAGTTTGTGTACTTGGGCAGTAACATTGGTTCCACGAAGAAAGATATCGAAATCCGCATCTCAAAAGCATGGGCAGCATTGGAAAAGCTGCGATCAGTATGGACTTCAAGACTAACTTACAAACTATGAAAAGCCAGTTCTTCAGAGCAGTGATCGAGTCTGTCCTTGATTACGGTGCTTCAACCTGAACTCTCACCAAAAGATTGGTAAGAAAGCTAGACGGCACGTACACCCATATGCTACGAACAGTGTTCAATATATCTTTGTAAGATCTGGTTGGTTGTTTTTGGTTTACGGCATATCAAACCTTTTCAGGTTATTTAATGCCGAATCCATAGATTGAAGAACAATTTTTTAATAGAATATATTTGTTGTTTTCAAGTCGGTTTCTATTTAACCCATAGTTAGGACCCATCCAGGTACTACCACTTCGGGTCAGAGTGGACCTTGGAGCAATGGCAATTAAAGGGTGGCTCCACACTCTTAAAAGCCCACAAGCTGGGGCCTCACCACTGGATATAGTTTAAGGTCATATCCAAGACCATCTTTGTAAGATCATCCACGAAGCAACAACTTATGGAAACCTTCCTGTCATATCTATTCCCATCAGAGAGCGACATCTACGATTTGGCAGTTACTGCCAGAGGAGCAGGCAAGAACTGGTGAGAAATATATTGTTGTCGACTCCATGGCATTGACAAGCATAGGGTGACTTAGATCTATGTACATTCAATAAATTGTAGCTCATGCCAACTGTGATCCTGAAGATCTGAGGCAGTGGATGGAAGACAGAAAAAGCTAGAGAGAAAAAGAGAGTCACATTGGCCGGACGAGGAGCCCGACTAGATAGATAGATACAGTTCCATGTATATCAAGTAGTGAATTTTGCAAAGCGATATCGAACCCAGTAGTATATTTGTACATACAAGAGATGATAAATTTACTAGACTCTCCTGCGTTTTAGTTTTTCTTGTTTTACTTTTTGGAGAGTTCGACACGAAGCAAGTGGAGACAATCATGAAAATGGACTAAACCCTTTGCACATGAATTATTCGTTATTTTTATTTCCATAATTCAATTCATCACTAAAAACTGTTCGTTTAAAAAAACAAAAGAAAAATATGATTACACATTTTTATACTGGTATAAATTGCGAATTACTTAGGACTTATATCCAGTCACTGGTATAAATTATTTCAAAACTTTATCTTTTAATTTATTTCAAAATATTAATTTATTAAGAAAACTCTTTGTTTAAAAATCAATTTGTCACTAGCATCTGTTTTAAATTATTAAGGAATTTTGCGTTATCTGAAAAAACCTCATTGAAAGCCTCTCCAAAAAAACCACCAGCTCCTAAAAAATTTCTTGAAAAAAGTTATCATCCTTTCAAAAATCACACATTTTCGAATAATGATTAATTCTATTAATTAAAGAAATTTATTTTTTTTGTGATCGTTAAAAATATTTCTAATTGATTTTAATACAAATTTCTTTTGGAATTTTTTAAAAAATATCCAAAACCGAATGCTTACATTTATTACAAGGTATAACTTAAAGAATGTGTGTGCTTTTTTAATTGCTGTTACCACTTTTCCCGAGTCGAATACTCCAAAAATGAAAACACGAAAGCTTAAGTACACGTCTATTTATTTATCTATAAAAGTAAGCCAGCGAGTTGAACTGGCTTCCAACTGAAGATAAAAGTGTCTGGGAAATATAAAATTCACAAACGATCCCTAGCTATATGTATAAACATTTATATCTACTAGTGATAGGACGATTCTAACATTTTCCCTGTTAAAGAGTGGGTGGGGTTAATGGAGGCATAGTGGATGGTCGGCTGTCTCCGGGCTTTAGAAGATGATGTCAAAAGACAAGTCAGTCAGATTCTGTATCCAAGTGCCGCGGGAATGACGGCAAAAAATGCATAATGGAGGACGTAGGGACCGACATTTCAAGACAATGCGTGGTGGAATATTCCGACGTCATATGTGCCAATAAAATAGAATCATCAGCTAACGACGAGAGAGAGAGAGGAGAGCCAAAGAGCGAGGATAAATTGACACATTTTTCTTCACTGCCAAGCAGCCAAACCCCCGTCACGACACTTCACTGAACTCACAACTGTTATACTGAAATCGAGAAGCCTGAGAAACAAAATAATTTATAACTCAACTCTGTGTATTTTATTTCGCTGCTACTATATCGAGACGGTGACAAAATTTGATTTTTAGAAATAATGTAGATGAAAAGTGCACTGGGTAACCGGCCGCAGCGAAAATATAACATCCTGATTCCGATATAATTACTGATTCCGTACTAAATTCTCGATTCTTATTTAATTACCGATTTCGATTCTTTATAAATTTCCAACTGCCTACTGCCAGAGTGCTCCTTTTTGGGGAGCTGGTTTTCCCCCACATTAAAAAGGACTTTGTGTTACATATTTATTTCGTGGAGAAGTAATCTATATATATAAAAGTGAAAATGTGTGTATGTCTGTATGTATGTATGTGTGTTTGTATTTTGCTTTTACACCTCCAAACACCTGGGCAACGTTTTTTCTTTTTAATTTGAACAGGGTTATTACTTCGCTTATTCTTTAGTTTACCCCCCCCCCTACACACAGCGTTGTTATGTTAAGATTTCGACAGTTCGAAATTATCTTAAGAGTTCGATCCGACAGGGTTATTTATGCCCTCTTTTCCTGTTTTTCGCTCTTTTGGCGTTTTATTGGTGCTATACTGAAATCGAGAAGGTTGTCATTGCGGAGAAACAAAATAATTTATAACTCAATTATGTTTATTTTATTTCGCTGCTATTATATATATATATATATAGACTGAAAAGTACACTTGCGACCGAGCGCAGCGACAATATAACATCCCAATTCCGATATAATTACTGATTCCGTACTAAATTCTCGATTCTAATACCATTAACGATTTCGATTCTTTAGAAATTTCTGAGTATTTAACTATAAATAAACACATGTAAGATGTGCATATATTTTCTGAAACGTACAACACATTTTTGGCGGGATCCATAAATTTTAGTTTTACTTGTAGTTTGAGAGAAAAAATAATATTTACCAATTTGTCATTACTACCAGTAGTAGGAGATTTTGTTTGAAACAAAATTAAATGAAAATATTATAAAACAGAAGCATCGAAAAATATGCATATTTTTCCGATTCTGATACCAATTCCATTACCCGCAAAAGTTCACATCTTTCCGATTTTCGATTCCGATTTATCGTCCTAACACTAATATATACACCCTATGTTACTCAGTGTGTAAATTTCGCGTAAACACTAAATTATATTAGTTTTCGTTAACTGTTTCTGTTTACGTTTTTATAACATCCTTAGTTATACTCTATCTTCAAGATAGCGAGCACTTTTTTATTTCGAATTAAACTATATGAACTGTTATTAGATTGTGATTAGTATGTGTGGGTTAATCTAAGAAGGAGGTCTCCATTTAAATATGTTCTTAATTCTTTGATTTCTAATGAATGTTGCCCTTTGCCCTTTGCCACGTAACGCCCATCATCAAACCATAAAGAGAATTGAGAAAGTAATCGTGATTTGATTCAAGCGATTTTAACGACCCCGCCCATTTTACGTGTGACAATTAACGCGGGACAATAATGGAAAACTGACAAAGAAGGTTCGTTGATCCGGAAGTCAAAGTTAGATTTGCTTGTGATCTTTAGTCCTGCAGCGTCAATACGGAAACAATTTATAAAGGTTTAGTGTTGAGATCCGTATTGTTTAGAACTTTTGGAGGATAAATAAATGACTGCATAATTGGCTTTGTTATCAAAAGTGTGTGTTTTGTATGAGTCTGCATGCATATGAAAGAGCAAAAGTGTGTGGGGAGAAAGTAAAAAAGTAGAAGTGAGAGAGCGATGGAGGAGGGAAGGTGATAAAAAATACAGAGCATACCCAGAGATACAGAGAAACACACAGAGTAACAAAGCAAACGAAAATAGAGTGATAGCGAGAGGAATGAGGGGGAGAAGAGAGGGACACATAGATACATAAAGATAAAGGTATCTATCTATCTATCTATCTTTATTTCTATGTATATAAATAGAGAGAGGGAGAGGGAAAGAAAGAGGGAGATACAGGGAGAAACAATGACAAATATTGGGATACAAAGAACAAAATATACGCAGTGATATAGACAGAACTATAAACAGTGAAGGACATACAGAAAAAGAGAGAGGGGGAGGAGATAAAGAGATGAGTGTGAGGGACAAGTTGATACATAGAAATACATGGAAATACAGCGAAATATAAAAGTGAGAGAGAAAAAGAGAGAGGGCGAAGAGCAAGAGAGATAAAGAGAGAGAGAGGAGGAGGAGAAGGTAGAGGGGGATACGTAAATATTTATAAAGATGTATCCATACATATAAAGTCGATGCAAAACATTTTGATGGTTTGTGAAAAAAAAAAACATTGTAATTTATTAATGAATATTATTACTTAAGCATATATACATAATGGATTATGTAAAAAGTGTTTTTATTATAATTATTAAACTATCAATAATATTTTTCTGCAATTTTCTCACCTATGTTGACCCGAAAACATCCTACTAGTGAACAGAAATTGGACTATCTTCCAACATGGTAATGCTCGTCTGCACACAGCACTACTGACCACCTACACCTAGTAGAATTCGATTGCGAAATCTTGTTACATGCTGCGTATTCTCATGACATACCCCCCCCGCATTTGGATATTCACTTATTTCGGAAATAACAAAACTATTTTATATTATCTTACGTTAACATCACGAGAGGACGTTGAATATAAGTTAGATGTATATTTCACATCAAAAGCTGATGTTACAAGCAAGACATTTATTCATTCGCAGTTGAAATCGTTGAAAGCAAAGGTCGCTGTTGTTATGAATAAGGTTAAAAATAACAGTTTTCCATATCCAAGAAGAAATTTCAAATCGTGAAAACAAGCGGTTAGAGCACTGTAAAAGTGCTGGACAAATTTTTGTTTAAATAGACATTTAGCGAGATAATTTACGGGCGCCGGTCCCGCGGGTCGATCGGTAGAACTACTGACCGTCAACGCGATGGTTCTAGGTTCAATCATCGGCTTGGGAGAGGTGCTAGTCTAGCGGCACTGATGAATTGTGATACAACGAAGCAGGACTGTATGTCGATGACTACAAATATATATATGGTGGATGCAGAGAGAGCGATAAGAACACATATACACCCGAACACAAATACACACACATTATGTGATATATTATGTATGATAAGTTGCTATAAGTAGAAAATCTAATGTTGATTTTATAATTTTTTCTGTAAAAAATGGCTTCACTTAAATTGAATTAAAGTTTAAAATGCAAACATCAAGTATCATGCTTCAATTGTGCTCTAAACACACACGCATTCTAAACGCACCCTTTTCATATCAAAGAGCCTACTGTTGATATTATATGTCCGACATTTTTATTGTGCGGCGATAATTATATGAATTTAAGTTTATAATGAGAAAGTAAAGCATCATAGTTCAGTTGTGCCTAAAACAGAAATATTCATTTCTAACGCGCGCCTGTCATATCAAAGAACATCCTGCTGATATTATATATCTGGTTTTTAAGGATTCTGTAGTAACAAAACTTCTCAAATGCACTTTTGATGTTAGGCTGTGTAAGGTGTTAACTTTAGTCAAAATCGTCTGCTCCTTTTTTCTTCGGATTATTTCGATTATCGATTATCGAAATTTATCGAGGACATTCCGATAGAAACCCTATCTAAGAACACCGTCAGGTACATAAAGTAAATTTGTGTGAAATTTAATAAAACCTCAGCCAAGCTGTTTTGAAGTCAATAGATACAGAACTAAGACACTCAAACACACATCGTTCGTTTTATAAAGTAAATAGATGGATAGACAGAGAAAAAATATATAGTGAGAGACAGAAAGAAAGAGAGATACTGTGACTATATGAGAAAGGAGAGGAGAAGGTGATAAAGGAAACTACATGTACACAGAGTTAGAGAGAGAGAGAGAGAGAGAGAGAGAGAGAGGGGTATTTTACAGAGGTATATAAACAAGGAAAGAACATGTGATAGAAAAAGACAGATATACACGTAGAGAGAGGAAAAATGACGAGACATGACCGCTAAATAATGAAAACCGCTCTAGGAAACCCATTTCTAATTATGCCTTTGCAAGGATGGACCATCTTTAATTGGAGTTTACGTCCTCTGCATTTTCATAATATGGTATAATCACGTTGAAACCTCACGGTATGGTAAATAGCGCACGAAACAATAAATATCACGCACATAAACGGTTCATTTAAAAATTATCAATAGATTTAATGATATCGCATAAACCTTTACAGAGGGGTGTAATACATTCACACGCATTTATATTTGACTAGCAGATCATCCGGAGTTGTCGGGTCGTAAAATACGCTTAAATATGATATTTTAATTGAAGCAGATTTCGTATTTATCATTATAGAACGAATTTGTTATTCATCATTATATTGTACCCAATATATAGCAGCATTTTAAAAGGTACTATCCAATAAATTTACTAAGATTGATTTGTAATAATATTTTAAAATGTAAAAGTCTATAGTCCATAAACTATCAAAAAATTGAAATGCAATAAAATGCATATATTATAATTGTACTGAACTTATTTAAATGCATAAATTGTTTTTCTTTATTTATCCCTGCTATATTAGCATTCATCGGTTTACTGTTAATTAAATAAAGCACACAACATAATATCTTTTTTAGCATCACCGAATGGTATACAGACAATTATTTATATACCTAATTAACGTAAATATTTTCAAACAGTTTTTAATAAATTAATGATTGATGCTAATATTTGTAATTTTATTACCTTGTATTGTCAAAATATTGTCAATATATTGTTAATGAATATGTAGAACAGAATATGTTATCTATCTAACTTTATAGCTATTTATCTATCTATCGATCTAACTATCTATCCATCTCGATCTATCTCTCTAACTTGGGAGGTAGACAACAGATGGGTATGATGATGTTTTCATAAAACCTGTCAAGATATAACAAAGCTAGATTATAGACAAGTATACCGGAAGATATTATCAGCTGAC
Source organism: Euprymna scolopes (assembly GCF_053919585.1). Classification (NCBI taxonomy): domain Eukaryota; kingdom Metazoa; phylum Mollusca; class Cephalopoda; order Sepiida; family Sepiolidae; genus Euprymna; species Euprymna scolopes. The sequence goes on along the minus strand of NC_136489.1, from coordinate 17,410,258 downwards.
CGGAACTACGTGTGAGTCACGTGTATCAGGCTAGTTGGTGATGACTTGGAGTTGGAACTTGGACAAGGTGAACAGCGGTTGGGTTGATAGCAATACCAACTATTTTATCATTACATTTAGAATGCATACAATATAGAGAAGCTATTTACGTCTTCGTGGCATTTTGCCTTATTTGGATGGGGGTAACAACGTTTAGAATAATAATTTTAATGCACACAAATTTCTATGCGGTAGAGGAAAGAAAAGATACCAGTCAACACTTCATTGATGAAGTTCTTATTGCTCGTTTTCATCCACGAACCATGAAGAAACCAAAATAATCAAGTTTGTATACATACGTAGACGTGCATGCGAGCTGCTGCTTTTGTTCTGTACATCGTCGCTTCTTTCATCATTAGCCGTTTTGTCTAGTGGTTGTTTGTTTAACTAAATGAATAAAGTACTCATACAAGAAAAAACAAAAGGCGACTTTACTGAGTTCCTCTATATATTAATGGAGATAATTTACTTATGCCGGGAGAAGCTAATAACCAATAATTATTTCCTGACGTTTCTGAATTTTTTAGATGAGGATTTGTCATATTATTTAGATTCTTTGAACTAATGTTTTCATCTTCGGTGTCATTTTCACAACATTTTTCTCGTAGCAACATCTAGTCTTCTTCAGGTGTATCTTATCGAACTGCAGACCCGCGGTGCACTGGTTAAAGTACTTGTACACAATCAGTTGTGAAGGTTATATTCTCTTAGAGATTGAAGGTTTAATTCACAGTGTGGGCGACCGAAAAATACAACTGCGAATGACTTAGGACCTCTATTTAATTATGTCTGACGGAACGAGAGCCTGCTACCTCTGTGAAGTAAATAAAAGTCTGAATTCCCAAGTTCGATGAAAATATTCCACAGTTCGACAAGATGCACCCGAAAATGACACTCAGCTGATGAACAGTAATCTAAAGAAAAAAATTAATTCGAATTATTTCCGTCTAAACTAAGTTTTCTAACTTGAGAAATAAGAGATGCAGACGGACAGAGATCTCGGTAAACTTCAAGTGTGTATTATCAGCTTCTACATCGTCTAGCCATATATCGTTCGTAGGGCTTTAAGGAGAGAAGTGATTAAAAAACGTCTGTTTCTCTTGCACGAAGACGTAATGCCATGTCATATGGTGATCGTCCAACTCTTGTTTTGTCTAAGGAGTTAGACCTGTGACTCCTATACAGTTCCGTACATTCATAATTCTGTGTGACCCTCATCAAATTTTACACTAGTTGATCGCTATTTATTAGCGTAGGGTCCTTATTATATAATATTATCATAGAGGACAAAAACCTTTAAACATCCATAGAAAATATATATACAACGGCTCAAACACTGTATAAATATTCACAAAACAGATAATAGCCTGCGTTATTTAAAGAAAATAAATATAAACGAAACATAGCTTTAATTTTAAGTTGCTTCTTACGTAACTTAATTTGTCAATATTATTCTAACATTCATTCAGGATGCGTTAGTCATCTTGTCGAAAAAAAAATGTTTCTCATCCGTGAAAGTTTCATGAATGATTAGTTGTAAATGTTTAGTTGTATTATTATTATTATTATTATTATTATCCATTATTTTTCTGTTTTTAAGTAAGTGATACGTGTGACGTAATTATCTTGAACTTTCGATGATTTCCGGGGTGTGCGCGATCTTGGTTGGGTAATTCGCACGGAAATTGGTGCGCAGCTCAAAAGCATTGATAATCAGTTGATTAAGACGAATGAGAACAGAATAAGAACAGAATAAGAATAAGAACAGAATAAGAATAATAACAGAAGCAAATAAGAAAAGAAAAACGGAATGTAGTAAAGAATGAAACTTCATATACAGGTTCAGAAGAGGAGAAGCGAACAGAAAAGCTTTAATATCTCTAGCTAAGAACAAAGAAAATAAAAGAAGTTGAAAGAAGAAAAAGAACATAGAAAGAACAAAGTATAAAAATGAAGCGAAAATATCACTTACAGGCATCCGTATTTCTTTTTGAGGACAAAGAAAAGTAAAATAAAGCGAGTAATAAAAAGAACAAAGAAAGAACAAAGTATAACAATGCAAAGAAAAATATCACTTATAGACATCCATATTTTGTTTTGAGAACGAAAGAAAAGAAAAAAAAGAAACGGAAATTAAAATGAACACATATTGGAAAGAAAAATAAAACGAAATGAGAAAATATCACTTACAGGCATCCATATTTCTGGTACAAAGCAAGGGAAAAATAGAAAAACAGAGAAATAAAGGAGAAGAAACGTAATATAAAAACAAAGGGGGAAAATATCATGTAGTGCATCTATATTTCGTTTTTAGAAAAGTAAGAACGAAAATAAGAAAAGAATATGGCATGAAAGAAACGTACAACGGAAAGAAAATATCACTTCAAAGAACACGTGTTTCTTTTTAGCTTAAAACAATAAAACGGATAATGAAATAAACCGAGGCAAAAAATGAGAACGTAGAAAGAAAAAGAAAAGTAATTAAATTCAGAAAGTATTTTTTAAAAAAAGAGACATTATCACTTAATAATTTTACAGTTTGCTGCGAGAAATTATGATGAAAATAGTAGCAAAGAAAAGAAAGTAAATAAAACTATCAAAGTCCGTTGCCAACTGGTATCGGTCTGACATATTACTACTTGATTTTTACTAGCCATTTTTAGTTTTTATCTTTACTCGATTCATGGCGCGAAACTATTTTATTTAAACTACTGGACCAGAAAAAAGGCACAACGAAACTATTTCCTTAAACATATTCTAAACTGTAAAGAGGAATAATCAGGTAAGGTGATATGGTACTTTGGCTAGAAAGACTCCCTATCTTGGGTTGAGCATATTCAGAAGTGATAAACAGGGCTATGACAACCATTTTTGTCATTTTTTGACTCTCGAGTATGTATCTTATATCATTGATATCTTATATGCTTTTATATCTAGTGATGTCATTCTCGGTTGATTAACTGTGTCTAACTGTGTCGGTTATATACTCGAGAGTCAGAACAATTATAAGAATATAGTGTTCTCATAGCCCTAATTATAAATAAACAACCGCTAGCGTATTAATCGATACTCTTTGTGTAAACAAATGGAGCTAAGGCGCTAAGATTATATTTGAACATTGTTAATTCACTATCTAAGTGGCAGCCAAATAGCATAATGATTAGGAGCGCCAACTGTCGCCTTGACGGTAAAGTTAAAAACCTGTCTGGAGGCAGTTCCTAGTGTAAATGTTTTGAAGAGCTGTGATACAGCGAAAAAGCCCTTTTGTGGATCGCTATATATATGTATATATATATATATATATATATATATATATATATATATATATATATGTGTGTGTGTGTGTGTGTGTGTGCGTGCGTGTGTGTGTTATAAATAACACCGAACGTAGTGCCATTATTAGTCGTTTTTCTATAGTTTAAACATAAACGATTAAAAAGAGACTTTCAAAAAGAAGACCAAAATGCACTTCTAAAGTATATTTCTCGTAAGTCCTAATTGTATGCTTAACAAACATAAATTAGATAAATTAGATAAAAGGGAAAAATAAGGGGTGGGGCAGAAAAAAAACCTATCGAGACGTCTTTTAGTCAATCCTTTTCAAGATTAACGTTGGCAAGGGGAGAAAACATCGTTTAAAAACGTGGCTAAAATACCATAAATTAATAACGAGGGCAAAAAAGTAATAAAAAAAAGAAGAAATTGTATAGAGAATAGGAGAAAAAGATACAATCTCAGCGAATACTCATAAGTTCTAAATTATGGGTATATTCTCTTTGCTTACACAGAGATTGTTGGCGCAAATTAATGGACACTGCCTCGAGAATTTTAAAGTGAATTCTCGAGCGCGTTCTGTGTAAAACCGAGAAAGTTTCATCAATGTATCCGTCAGTGCAGATTTGGCACTTTAATAAATGCTCACCAATGGCCGACTTGTGAGCTGATAAATGCCCGGATGTAGCCTTTTTTGTGCCTACGTATCGAAGGGAGGACATGTTGGGAAATTCTAACCTCCAAACGTTGAATAGTATGGCCCACGTAATCAGCGTAACACTGACCGTTAAACCAGTAAACAACGATATTATATTGAGTAGTGGGGATGCCATCCTTTCAAAAGGAAGGGGAAGCATTTCTCATCCCAAACATCGTTCGAACCTTCGTTGCAAAATAGCAACGTGAAACGACTGTAGCAGATTTATGCGAAAACACATGGCTTTTGACACCAATCAGCGGGAGTTTCACATATATGGGGCATTTTTAAGGGCCCCAAAATGTCCCATCTTGAAACGCCAAGATTTTATCCCTCACACATTTTTGAATTACGTGTAAAGTATAACCATTAGCCATCAACAACGCCCGATGCATTACAGTTTTAATTAGATTTAATTTCCTCATTTGAGGGGAGAACGAAACCCAGCTAATGTATTGAGCTGTAAATGTTGGTTTTCTGCATATGCTAGTAGTAAAACTCATACCGGATTTGGTCTTCTTTTTGAAAGTTTCTTTTTAATGGTTTATGTTTAAACTAAAGAAATAACTAAACCCTCAGCAATTTATTATGGCACTATGTTAGCTGTTTCAAAAGTGTTATAACATTATGTACCCATAAATATCTTTATATATATATATATATATATATATATATATATATATATATATATATATATATATATATATATATATTGTTCCAGGTTCCAGGTATGAATGAGGCTATTGACACTTCTCAATAAAATGAGCAAGATATTTTACCTACGTTTTTAGTAAACAACTCACGTCATGTCAAAACGATAACAAAGCGATCGTTTTGGTTACAATGTGATCTCGTCTGGTGACCTATACTACTGGCTGCATTGAAAGCCAGACCTTATTTTCAGGAAAGTGCGCAATAATTGCGATTTTTGTGTTTTCTCTTTGTAAGTCATGACCAAAAAGACCTAGAAAAAGGTTTCATGCTTTCCCTTCATAAAACAAAATTTTAATACAGAGAATTTATTTGTAATCCGGGAAAATATTATCATCATGGGGAACTGCTTCTTTGTCAATTCTAAGTCCAATGTAACAAAAACGTTGTTCTAAACCGCTCCGTATGTGATCAATGGCAATATATATCGTTGATTATTAGTAATACTTGCATAAGCTTACTTATCTTTTGATTCATAATAAATATTTCACATTAAATGGCGCTTTGCCTTGATAACCGCTGATACAATAATATAAAGACTTTTCCTTGCTTTATAATAAATCCAATACATACATACATACATACATACATACATACATACATACATACATACATACATACATATTATTAAAATATATAAAACATAAAAGATGAGCGTTCAAAGTTAAATACAAATTATTATATCATTAGACCAATACGGAAAAAGAGAAAAAGAACATCTTTATGCCCTAGCATTTCGAAGCTAAATGCTTTCCATCAGAAGTGACGAAAAGCAAAGAATATACATTTAGAAGAAAAAAACCCAGCTTTTTCGCTCTTCTGATTAGATACTGTTTACAAAATTATGTGCTGCGGATCAATATGCGGCGATATAGCCTGTAAGAAAGTTGATGAAGGATTAACGACTTGAACGAAAGAGACTGTGGGGTAGTAATGATGGTTGTTTTTGCTGCTGCTATTTATGTTGGGCCAGAAAATTAGAGGAAAGGGGAAAAGAAGGCTTGAATGCAGCGTCGATCATTGATATTTCGATATCATTTGCTTTAGATAGCGATCCTTTTTGTTGATTTGTTTCTGAAAGCTGATGCCATTTATTCACTTTTGTTAGTCCGGATGGAGAATAGGATTATAGTTAAAGTTAGAGTTACGGTTAAGCTGTAAAAAAATTCAGAATAAACGTCAATGTTAAACGAGTCGCTGAATGGTGCAAACTTATCTATGTGATACATTCATCTTTTTATACAAATATCGACTAATAAAAATCTCTCAGCCGAAACTATTTCAAGTCTTTTGCGTGAAAGGAAAAACATAGCTTCAAAGGGTGTTATTGGGGATAAACTCCATCTTCCTTACAAAACTGCTCTCATGGTTTGCTTCTGTAATAGCTACTGTCAATCCAGTCCAGCCCATAGACTTATCGTGTGGCTTAGCTACTAAGCCAGGCAAAACTGTTTCTACTAACTTGGAGGAGAGCAACGACAGTCAATTGGCGCCTTAAAACCATTAACTTCGGGCAATTAGGGCTAGTTAACATTGAATTGTGGTGTAACACACTACTCCCCCCTCTCTTATAAAGTTTGTTAGGACCCTTGTTGTCTTAGAAATTTCGGCTCGGATTGTCTGGTTCTTCTCAGAGGGTTGTTACATTGAATCCTGTATGCCGAAAGCGAATATCGAAGCCGCAGACAAAAGGAAAACAGACACGTTAAGTCTATTCTACGTCACAAATATATTACAGGTCTTTTTACAGATATATGGTTCAGTTCTTATTAAGTTTTTCAAAGTCTCAAATCTCTCTTCTCTTCACAGACAGCGTCAGACGGGTTTGGAGGAGGGGTCACGTCTTCAGGGAACGGTGTGGCTACTTCGAGTTCCGCGCACAAAACCTCGCTGGAAACTGCCTCCAAACTTACTAAATTCCCGCGGAACTAGCACTATATAGTAAGGTGTGTGGTCGGGGTGGAAGTTTCCCCAGCCAATCAGATCATGCCACGAAATTGGGGAAAACCCCAAATTTTGCGGGTGTGCCATTCGGCCATAATATCACTAATTTTGCAATCTGAGATTCAAGTCAATATTAAATTCTCATGTCGCCTAAGGTCACCAACTGCCAGTCCGACATCTGGCTCTGAGTTCGTCGAGGCCAAACAATGTTATGTTATTGTTCTAAGTTTCCTGTCATCAATTTTAAATGCAAAATATATCTCTCTGACTTCCAAACAATAAGCAAATATATCTATTTTGACAATGAAATAAAATATATATTTATATATCCTCTATTTTAAATCTTCAGGATATCTGCTGTTACACGGGTTCGATTATAGCTATCTTAGCATAGTTATTCGGCCCTCCTACGCCCCCTGGGGGGTCTAAAGCTCCCCAATGTGGGCAAATTGCTCCCTCAGGTTAATCACGTTACAGTAGCCCGCCTAGGATAACGTAATTCTTATTCAAAACATTTCCTGCCTTGCAATACTCATCAAAAGAAAGGCTAAGGGAATAAAACACGACAGAAAATCCGGAGATGAAGTCCTTAAGGTAGCATGGCTTTATAGTGTAATCAACGGAAACTCCTGTAGCGCAAAGCTGCGTTTACTCTATATTTCCCTTGTATCCTTTGGCTTCCTGAAGATGAGTGACTGCAGCATGGGACCAGATATCCTCACATATCACTCTGCTCACGCTGCGTGGATTGACTAGGAAAGAGCTACCCTTCCTATTGCTGGCGGTAAAATAGACACCATAAGTATATCATCTCCTTAGATTGATGGTTGCCGATATCGACGGTTGAATACACTCACCCGCAATCAGTGGGAATTCAAAAATATATTAACAAATTCTTTATATGTAAATACTTGTCAAGTAATTCTCTTGGATGTCCAAATTCTGCTTATCACATACATAATGTTTTATTTATCTACAGAAGAATAGTGTCTAAAATAATTCAACATGCGCGTTTAACGATGACATTTTATTTCCAAACTTATACTGCTGGTAACTTCTTACCTTTTGACTAGAAAAAAGTGTAGAATTTTTATTTTTTTTAAGTCAGTGAAACGGAAATTCTTATAAATCGAGACAATTGTTGGTTTTGTACAAATCTTTGGTGTCCCTTTTTGTGAAGCTAGATATTTCGCCCCATGAAAATGTCGGTCACTTTGGATCATGATTAGTGTGTAGCCATATTGGATTGCTTTGAAATGAATTTTCTAGCCTTCGTGTACTTCCTATTCATTGCATAATACTGTCATCCATTGTATAACTGTTGGCCACTGGCGGTTATGACGGTGATTGACAGTGAAGTTTAGATGGTTACTGTCATTATCAGGAACTGGCGGGCTCGGCATCATCGAGTCGTGAGCACTATCATCTATGTTAGCCATTGCTCTTTTAACCGTCGCTTGAATGCTAAAAGTTACAAGAATCTGCCGTTATTATTTTAGCACAGCTCGTATTCTGCTTAAGTACCTATTCATGAAGTGATGCAGATGGTTGCGAAATTTAAATGAAAAGAGAAGTCAGATAGAAAGTCGAAAAAGTTAGAATAATGATTTTTGACGAAACAAATAGAAATCGACACTGCAAAGCTTTTATTCCGTTCGGTCACTATTATGAAAGTAGATCTGGTTCAGTACAATGTCTATAGAAGCACCGCCCGTCTTTATAGCCTGTTCATAAAACACATTTGAACCGGAATCTTTTTTATAAATACAAAAAAAATCATAAAAGAAGTTTAAGTTTATTTTGAAAGACGATTCCGGTTCTCTGTTGTCATATATTTATTGGCTTTTATATGACAAAAGACTTATATAAAACTATAAAATAACCGATTACTCTTGCAGTCATAGTGCAATAATAAATTATAAGTAATAATAAAAAACAACGCTTTTCATGGTTTTCTGTAAGTGTTTGGGTCTACTGTTATGTTTTACCAAAACAATAGTCCTTTATGGGTTCATTCCATGTCTAAAAAATTACTCACCTAAAATGAACGTTTACAATATTATAACTATTAGTAATGTTATTTTAGTAAAAGTAGTTGTGGGAAAACATAATACTAAGAACACAGTAAATAAACACATGAATGCTCTCTTTCTCTGTTTTAAAAGTAAAAAGGAAATGTTTTATGGTGTGCTCGCTAAAAGAAAGAAGTAGTATAATAATACCAGAATTATTATCGAGGCGAAAATAAGATGACGATAGTTAAACACACGGACGCACTATCTCTCTCTATATCTCTCTTTCTCTCTGATTAACAAACACACACATCGGTGCAAATGTTATTGACCGAATGAAAGCGTTTGCGCGAAAATTAATGTAACAATTATCTACTTATCTTAAGAATCTGCGAAAGTTTTGTTAATTTCGATGTAATACGTTTTTCGTTGTATGATAAAGGAATAATTCAATACATCGTTGTTTTGAAATAATAGAATGTGACGAACATGTTGACTGTAATGAAAAATATTCTGTAGAGTTCGGTAAATGCAAAGTATAGAATAACGGTTCATGTCTGAGCAGCTAATGAAATGTTAGTTAGAATTAGAAGTGAATATAATAGGGAGTTTTAATAAATTACCGAGAAAATTAGTTGTTTCTGAAAGATAAAATCATGTACTAGCAAGACGAAATATTTACGGTAAATCACGATACGCATAGAATATGAAATAGTTGTCCGGTGAATATTAGGAAAGTGGAAGTAGAAAATAATTAGTGGGTAAGTAACCCTACTACCACCTCTATGAATGTAGTATTTGGGAGTGTGAGACATCGCGGAAAAAAATTACAATTTTTAAATAAAACCGATTGATTATTCCCAGAAAACATGAATGAGATACAGACAGTGTATTTTCTTATACTGTCATTTTATAGGCAGGAATAATCGTCTATCTTTTATTATATATAGAGATAAAAATGACATTAGAATTAACAAAAAATGCATAGGTCTGTTAGGTAGTGAAGAGTCTGAACATTTGCGGGTAATCATGCAGAATATAGATCGCTTTATCGTAGGCATATTCTGG
>NC_136489.1:17378014-17398014 GCF_053919585.1 Euprymna scolopes | reverse complement strand
ATTTCGCTCCATAAAATCATGTTTTCGTGCTAAGTTAATTTGAAAAAAAAAATCAGATTTTGTGAAAAAAGCAATTACATTTTTGTGCTATTATCAACTGATTTTTGTCAACACATATCATCCTAAATATACTTTAAAGCAAAAAAAAAATGTTTTGCCAGAGATATATTGATAAATTTCTTGGAGGATATAATCAGCATAGATTAATCAGATGAAATGAGACTTAACACGCAGATGAAATTAGAACAAGTTTATGGTGCAAAAGTAACAAATATCTGACGCTCAAATGTATCTTGAATACCAGAGTATCAAAATTAACTTACTCTCTCCCATTGGTGACACATTGTCAGCGTCTTTTATATATGTTTATATCCTCAGGGGATGCCAGAAATTATCCTCTATATCACATATATTTATTTCATGGTAGAAACATCGTCATTGATAAAGGCAAGTACATGCTGTTTCACCATTGTTCAAATGTCAGGGTTTGAACGTCTATTTCTTCGAACTCCTTGTATGTTCAGTGGCAGGTTAGTTTTCTCCTCAGATTTCAGCACTCGCCACGCACTATAACTGCGTCTTAGTAACCCTGATACCTGGTTTCTATCAGTCTCAGCTCCTGATGGAATCTCTACCTCTGTTCGTCACTCATCGAACCAAAGTTTTCAGGAAACCGGTATATATGTGAAGATAGGTAGTGCATCCTGACTTTCACGTTGCAGTCAGATTTCGGAAAGCAATCAACATGTTGTTGACAAGTTCTGCGTAGTTTGTGGCTTATTGTTGCCAAAAAAAATTCTTTACTACCAGAACAAATTCTTTCCACACTTCCAATTCCACTTCGTTGATTAAGTTTTCAAACTCTGGATCTCTGATGAGCTGCCAGATCTGAAGACCTTAAAACATGCCAGATTTCGACTTTTTCATGATTAATTTAAAACAGGCCTAGCTCAAGTAAGTGAAACAATCACCATCCTTGTCCAGGGTCTTGTTGAACTGCTTGATTAAGCGGAGCTTGCTATACAGCGGTGGAAAGAGTATTCTGTCTCTCTTTATCAGGTGATCGTTGACATTCCTTTCTTTTCAAGACACGAATTCCTCCTGAACAGCCCCTTCCTTTTTGTGTAATACTGAGCACAGAAAAAGGGGCATATTATATAAAAAGTTCATTATCGTCCCAACAAAAATTCACTATCTTCAGACCAGAACGAATAAATTACTTATGTTGATCATAACCATTTTCTCCCAGAACATACTTCATCACTTCATACTTCTTCAGTGTGATTTAGTGATCGATATTTTTGGAGGTAAACTGGTTGCCGTTGTCTAGCAGAAAATATTTTAGTGATCGCTTACTGCTGTCGATAAACAGTCCCCAGTTTTTGACTTCGTACTATGGCACTTGAAGCTTGAGCAGAAGCTACACAAGATCTGCACAGTATACAAAGTCCTTCACAGTATAGAAGATGCGAAGATTCTCTTGATGTCTGTTGCGGAAGCATCTAATGCGAACACTGTCAGAGGAGAATATTATTTCGTTTAACATGGATGCCAACGGTAAAGTAATTTGACATGCTGATCTCGCGAACAAGATTATTCAACTTCTTTTTATGAAACTGGATGTGGAACATCATCTTCAAGAACCACATTTTCGTCTTCATAACTTTCACCGCTGGAGACATCTTCATCACTAATGTTAGGAAGTTCTCCGAAGATACGCACTAGAATATCACCACAATGAGCTAACGGACGACTTGCAAGGTATCTGAGGCTGCCCCAGTATATTCTGTTAATCCCAGTCACACCAACAGCGCAAAAGTGGCAGTCACTGACATAGTTTATTGCTCCATTCAAACCATGGGAATTCCCAAGACTCTTGTACATGCGTGGGTTTAGTTTTCCATACATTTCCTTGAACGGCTGCATCATTAACTTTAAGTTTGGTCCAAATTTATGCTTTATCCTTAACACGTCTTGTCATTAAAATCATCATTTCCAATCAAACCTATTACTCGATATTTATCCTTTCAACAACTACTTCTAAAATGTTCCACACATGCGTACATGTGACCAAAAATCCAAATAACGATACCCAGCTTTAGTTAAAAAGTTTGACTTGATTGAGCAGAATCGTTTTCACTTCGGTATTCAAAGCATCAGAAAAATGTAATCATTATGTAATTTTATGATATGGTATTGTTGGATAAGAGTCTTATTATTAGAATGATGAATGTTCTTTTGCTGTCCATGTTATAAAAAAAATACGAGTCTTAATGAGAGATTAGAGTCTTAATCATGTTGTTGGAAGAGATGCTAGTTATTATATATATTCATTGTGAGTGTTCATATTGTTGAGATGTTCATATTGTAAGAGATGATGGGATGGAGACATTAACAGGTATATATATATATAAAGAGAGAGAGAGAGAGAGTACATATAAATACACTGAGAGGCGATTCGATATCTAGATAGATAGATCGAGAGATTGGCATTTATGCTTTTGACAGTTCTGTATGAAACGGGAGTGTTTTTATAACATAAATAGTTTGACACATATACTTTCTAACACATATTTTTTAGATGATGATTTTATCAAATGGTTCTTATGCATAAAATGGACAATACCTTTTCTCGTTGTAATGATGAACACAGGAGACGGCAGTTATGAAAAACATGATGATCATTTATTTCTTCCATATGACCGGTCAATGGCTTTGCATCCAGGAATTCAAAGTTTCTTCTTTACATCTTCTTCTTCTAAAACACTCTCGCTTCCAGACGGTGCCAAGGTTCGGTCTGAACCTCTCTGCGTCCCTGGTCGGACCCTCGTCTGACTCTCGTCTGACTCTCCGACTCTCTAACTCTCTTTCTAACTCTAACTTCGAACTCTTTCCTATGTTGAGAAATCACATCTATGTCTGGCCAACATGACTACAATTCACGTGTCATCAACATGCGCGATTTGCACGTTTTTGAAACATTCTTATGACCAGGAAATTTCTCATTTCCCTTCGTTTTTTTACAAAGGTATTTAACCTACTTATCTAATTCATATAACCCATATTTTGCTATTCTACTTAACAATGTGCATAGTTTCCAGCCAAATTTGTATTTATTAAATATTTTTTTTCAGAATAAACAATTTACTGGGCATTCCATTATAAACCTATTACTCTTTAAAACTTATCTCCAGGGATCGATTCCCGTTTTCTCTGATTTTATTTTAATTTACTAATTCTGTTCATTTTTACTTACATGAAAAAGGGGACAAGCCTTTTTCATGTAACAATATGAATATTACTGTGAAGAATAGCGAGGCATAATTGCGTTTCCTCTCATTTGGAAAGAGGGTATAAAAAGTGAAACTGACGGGGAGCGACTCGAAAACTCCTTTTTTTAATAGTTATTGTACCGGAATAATCTGAAGATCGGCCCTTGTCATTGATAATCACTTTACAAGGCCCAGTGTATAACAAAGGATATTGAGATGATAATTTGAATGTTTAGCGTGGCTCTATCGAACATTGAACCCTCATCGCACCGAACCATTACAAACAGTTTTACCATCATCACAGATAGACCAGCTACACGAGTTTAGTATACATTGAATGAGAAATTTGTAAAGTACAAACACTGTCTTTACATTCTTATCAACTTAATAACTCTCCTCACCCATAAAAAAACGTTATCCAAACTGTTATATTGGATACGGGATGAAGCTAGACGCGATGACGGAAAGTGAAGAAAGATGCAGATAATTCTGTGTATGAGTCAGAAAATAGATGTCTGGAACTCTGGGGAATCGGTTCTCGATTTTCAATCTGTGAGCGCAGACCGTATAACCTGTCATCAGCTTTTAATGGCGTCGTCTACAGCGATCATGCGAGCGACAAAAGTGACCTCTTTTCGCGCCAAAAGCCAATCGACATTGGAACTCGTGATAAAACTTAAAAAGAAAAACGAAATAACGACAAATAAACGGATTACGTGAATAATAATGAATAAATAAATAAATGAATAAAGTAAAATACAACATAGTAAAAAAATTAAAGAAGAAAATTACAAAGGCAGATTAAAACAATGGATAGAAAGAAGAAAAGTAGAATGAAAGAGAAGAAACAATGAATAAAAAAAAAACACACAAAAAAAAACTGAAAATGGAAATAAAAATGAGAATAGGAGACGCTGTCAGAAAATGGAATAAGATGATTTACAGTGTTCGTTTCACGGCATATCGACCTTTTTGTACTATTACATGTCGAATTACTATACACATTGTAAACGTCTCAGTATATATATATATATATATATATATATATATATATACTCATCCACATATAGTACTATTTCACTACTGTGACGTTTACAATGTATGTATATATACATATGAAAATAATATGGTTAAGCTTAAACATCGAAAAGAAAAGTAAAAATATAATAAATTCGTAACTTTAAAAAATATTGCACCATAAGAATTGATTATATAATGTTAAATTGAATTAAAAATAATTATAATGCTGCAATATTTTAAGTTAGAAATCTATTATATTTTTTACTAGAGTTGTCTCTATAATACAAAATCTGCATGGATTACAATATAATATTCAGCGTATTTTTCGACCGATCGATATATATATATAAGGTAATAGCGTTCATATTTTCTTTCATATATATATATATATATATATATATATATATATATATATATATATATATATATATATAAGGTAGTAGGTACCCATGATCAAAGAAATATATAAATCCTTTTTAAGCTATTTCTTACAAAGAAGATTTGTGTGTACAACTTTCCGGATCAAATAAATATATAAATCCGTTATAGGCTATTGCTATTAAAGGAAATTACATATTAAATTTTATTCGTGATTTCTATATATTATATTTTTCAAACGAAATCTACACTTAATGAGTGCCCTCATTCGCATATTACATGAACGAAAATCTGTATATAATTAACTAGATCTTCTTTATTATTTATTATAACGGAATCGATTTAATAGTACTATTTAGAAACATTATTTAAGATTTATGTATTTAGTGTACTTTTATTTCAATTTATATTTGATTTAATTTATTTTAAATGATTAATATCTGAAAAGAGTTTCGATTAAAAACAGAAGACTCATTAAACTATGAGTTATTTCCCTAATACTTTCGGTTTTTGTTTGAAAACAAAGGCCACTTTTTTATTTGAAATTGAGTTACACAAATCACAGGTATTTTTTTTTAAACCCGTAAACATTTTAAGTTTTTTAAAGAAGTACAGATACTAGTGCAGTGAGTGATCCGGACGTAAATAATAACGTTATTATTTAAAAAGCCATTCTTAACATGGGGAGAGCAGGGGGTTTGTACCTATGCTATACTTCAACCTTACAATTGAATAAAAAAACGTATAAAACTTTAAATAAACTTGGAAATTCGATTAAGAAAATAGCGCGGATCACTATCTGTACTATTACCGAAGTACAATGACATGTCATTGTATTTTGTTAAAAAAATTTGTACAAGAAAATCTATGCGACGTTAGGTGAGAGCGTATGTTAAAAGCCTGCGTTGCCCGTGAAAAGTAATATTAATATGCTTTGTTATACTATTTTATTTAAGACTAGCAGTTCAGCCCGACTTTGCTCGGGCCTTATGTACTGTTCATAACTTTATAGGCATCTTTTGATTTTAGCTCGATATGACAAATCGATTGTCCGCTTCGGTTTGCTTGATTAAATTTTGATACTTTGAACATGCTTTTGCCAGCTGTTAGTTTTAATATTTCTATTCGTTGATCAAAGATCCACTTCTTTTTGGCATTGTAGTATCTTGGTTGGTTAATAACTGTTGTGGAGAATTTTTCCCTGTAGAAGAAATGAGGCAACAGTTTAATTTTATTGTTCTTAACCAATAAAAAAGTGTAAAAATTTTTTTTAAAGAGTTCTTGTAAATCCTGAATGGTATAATACAAGATTAAGGGACTGTTTAATAAAAACACTTTTTTAGAACATATCATTTATGAATACGTTTGCACACTGGAATTAAAAATAAATACGATTAAAATATTATCGAAATATTGGTAAAATATATAGGTAAGTAGTTTGATCGATAGACGAACAACATAGCCATATCAGTTAGTACCCATGCGAGCGTAAAAAACACGCCCAGTAGGCAGATCGAACGTGTAACACTAAGAGGAAAACGAGGTGCAAACCCTTTAATCGACGAGCCTACAACGAACTTACGATGTTATGACCTTCGAAATAACGCCTTTAAAGATTTGACTTTTAGTTGTACACATATTCTCGAATCATGTAATCATTAAAGGGATTCGTTCGGTTCGGTCCATACCAGAAGTTTATCTACTATAAAATTAAACTAACATTTTATTTTTATTGTTCAATGTGTTTTTAAATTTAAATTATAAAACAAAACACAGTTAGTGATTGTAAAACTTCATCCTGCATTATTTCTTTTCGACAACAATAACTACTGTAAAAGTAAACCAACATTTTATTTTTAATTATCAATGTGTTTAATTTTAAATTATAGAATGAAAAACATAGACAGTGTAAAGGCTTACAAATCACACAAAATCCAGGTCTTGACTGTAGTAATCGCTTAATGGCTTTTATTTATTTTTTATTTAGCGTATAAGCAGTTGTCCTTTAAGAAACAAAGAAAGGTTTATCTAGATGTTTCAAACGGAAAAAAGTCAAGCGTTTTAGACAATTTAAAGGCTTCCAAATCACACAAAAGCCGGATTTCGACTTTAATGATAAGTTGTTTAGTGTATAAAGAAATAATGCTAGTCATTCGTAATTTAAAAAAAAAAGTAAGTTTTATCTAGCTTTTAAGAAAGAAAAAGAAAATAATGGCTATCAGCGTATGCCGATGTGCCTGAAAACAGTATGTACGGTGTAGGTAAACACAAAAGATGTAGCACGCTAGCGTAGCTGTATAAAAAAAGTAACATGTACGGTAGAATGCAAAAATGGAAGCCATCTTGGCTTATGAACTTGTTTCGGTGATTTTAGTCAGTTGTACTTTAAGAGAAAAGAAAGATTTTTTTAAAAATGAAAAGCAAATCAGATGATACAGTTTTTTTTTTACAAAGAGATCACCACTTATAAAGGCCCAGAGGCCACTCGAGGATAAGGGTTAAAGAGTGTACAGTGGCCAAAAGGACACTATCATAGTAATCAATAGAAGTGTAAACTTGGTAAATTGGATTATTTAAGGGTAACGGCTCATCAAGAATTTGTTTACATCGGACATGAAGACGCCCATGTTATAGTCAGCTTGAAAACAGGTAAACGGAAGAAAGTTCCACATATGCGCAGTTCTAAGAAGGAAGTTTTATTCATGGAATCTACTCTTTGGTTTAGGCACAGATAAAGAGTAGGGAAATTATTGATTATTTCTCGTGAATGCTTGGCGAAGGGGACCATAGATTGGAGCTCAGACGGGCACTTGCCATGAAAATAACGATAAAACAGAGTCAGGCTAGCAACGTCTCTTCTGTGAAAAAGAGGTTGCAGGGAAGAGAAAAGTGCATCCCCCAAAAGGCTACGAAGTCTATTCTGAACTTTATCAAGGCAGGATAAGTCTCCTTAGCAGCTCCTGCCCAGAGGTGACAGAAATACTCAATCCTTTGACGTACCTGGCTCTTATATAGGTATAGAATTGCATCAGCAGGTATATCTCTTTTGGATCGATAGAAGGATTCCATCATTTTTCCAGTGACCTTGCCAACGGATTTAATGTACTTATTCCATTTTAGATCAGGAGTAAAGTTCAAGCCCAGAAGCATGTCAAAAGATAGAGCCACCCCAATACGAGAGCCATTCATTTCAATTGGTGCCAGATGGGAACCAGAGCGTTGATGATGCAAAGATAGAAGCTTATTTTAAGATGAATTGAAAGTAACCAGCTATTTACTTCCCCATTGTAACGCGTGCTCATGATCAGAGGAGAGAGAATAAGAGAGAAATTGGTTGTTTACGGCCTTTGATGTGCTGCCATAGATGGTAGTGTCGTCAGCAAAAAAGTCTACGAATGATCTAAGAATGTGATTTGGAAGATCATTAATATAGATCAGGAAGAGAGTTGGACCCAAGATGCACCCCTGAGGGACTCCAGCATTACTATTATGAGCTTCTGATTGACCACTACTCTTATGAACCTATCAGCGAGAAATGATTTAATAATTGAGAAGACATTTCCAGCTATGCTATAGCTGGAGATCTTGTGAAGTAGATATTTATATCATGCCCTATCAAAGACCTTTGATAGGTCGAGCAACTGCCCTAGAAAGGAAGCCTCTGTCGAGAGTTTCGCTAATCATATGAGAAATAATCGTAAGCACATCCGCTGTAGATCTTGCAGAACGAAAACCCTAATGTATTTCACTAAGAAGTTTTTTTTTGCTGAGGTGGTTGACTACTTCTCTATTTAACACAGATTCCAGTTGCTTACTCAGGACGCACTGGAACTTATTGGTTTGTACTGAGAGGAAGATGACCACTCATCTGAATTCCTAAATACAGGGCATACTGATGAGGTTTTCCAGAGTGTTGGGAAGCAATTCTTCTTAAGACAACGCTTCAACAGCTGTGTAAGTATAGGAGCTAGTTCTGGTTGAAGCTTTTGTAACATCATAAGAAGAATGCCGTCGGAGCCAACGTCGGAGTCAAAGTTTTTTATTAGCTTAACAAAATCACGCACAGATATCTGTATGTCGCATAGCATATTTTCTGTTACAGGGGGGGTTGGCGGCCGTGGTCGCATAGAGTGGAATTAGCTGCCAAGCTCTTGCCTTTGGCTTTGTCTGATGCAGATGAGATTACTTCAGGTCCATTGATGATAGTTGTTACTATAGAGGACACATCCTTTCTAAACATGGAACGCATGGTAGATCAGATATAAATGAACGGAAGCTATCCCATTCAGCCATAGAGTATCGATAAACTGTATGATGGAGAGATACGTCAGAGGACTTATTACATTTCGTTTTTATTTTAACTGATACAACGGAGTGGTCAAAATATCCCAGTAGCAACAGAACAGAAGATGAACATCTCAAGGCAAGTTGCGAGGAAATGATCTAGGAGACTTGCATACTGACCTTCATTCCACATTGTGGACATTGAACTCTCCGCAGATGTGAATGTTAGCCGAAGGATGAGCAGATAGGATGTGGTTAATTTTCTCAGATGTGCTCTTAAAGATTGTAACTCCGCTGTTGTGGGGGCGATATAGAGTAAATATAAACGCAGTCGTGTAGGCAAGTGCAACCCGGAAGCACATATAGTGAAAATTAGGATCTTCCCTGGAGATGTCCGTACCATATGGAAAGCAATATTTTAATGTAGGACCACATACCATGCCCATGGCAATATTCGGGTCAGATTTAAATGTTAAGCTTGAGTATCCTTTAATTCTAAACTCTTCTAGGGAAATATCCGGTCCAATGCCAGTTTCGCTTAGGAATAATAGGTCTGGTTTAGTCTTCTGTAATTGAGTTTCAACCTCTGGAAGGTTGGAAGGTAGATCCTTTATGTTGGAGAAGGAGACATGATAGTAGGGATCTACGTTTGAAGTTGAGGATCTACGTTTGAAGTTTAGGATCTACGTTTGAAGTTGAGGATCATGTTTTTTTTCTGGAAACTTTTCATGATGGTTTTTGGGGATTCGTGGAATAGATCGACAGACTTGCTAAGAGCAGGGCAGAGAGGGACAGTAAGAGAGAAAAAGAAACGATATATATATATATATATATATATATATATATATATATATATATATATATATATCTCCCTTACTATCAGGCGGATAGCATCAACCCAGATTAAACATTTACTTCATCTAAGGCATTCGCTGCTCCATACATTTTTCCATTAGCTGTCGCGCAGAGAATATTATATACAATTTGCCGCGGCGAGACTTAAAACTACATTATTGTCTGACAAATCCGTTTCAGCAAACGATTTAACAACACCTTTGCTAAAACCTTTCTCCCTGCTTCAAGCTAATGCCTTTATAATCACCACACTCAGATTTTGACCCTTTCATTTATAAATTGGTATCAATATTGAATCAATACAATCTTGAAGGATAGCATCATAATGCCAAGCAGCAAGGATGAGTGTATGAACTGCGTTGCCAATACCATTCCCCCCCCTCAAATAGCAATAAATCAACAGCATTCTATCAAATGCTGATTCTTTATCCTTATTAATGTCTGTTAAGCTTTTGGTCTCATCGATGCTGGGATCATTCATCATCTCATCGGCCTCCTTTTGAAGGACACTATCAATAAATATATCATTTAATTCAGACGGATTATCAAAAAGATCTCGAAAATGTTCTTTCCATCGTTCCATAATCCCCTCAACATTGTTGAAAAAGGGAAAACCATCTTTGAATTTCACAAGTACCAATGTTGGAGGCTGCAATCCAAAAGCTTGTCTGATTTTGTAATACATATCTTTGGAATTTTTGCAGTTATTATCTGTCTAGATATCTGCTGACAATTTTACCCACCACTTGTTCTTCATTCGGTGGGCATTACGTTATAATTTTAATTTTGCTTCTTTATACACGTTTCTTCGGTTATTTTAGCTGATCCATTAGAATAAAAACATATCTCATGAGTCTTTTTCTTTTCTTCCAAATTGTAGAATCATTTTCATCAAACCAATCCCTATGTTTGGTTTTCTTAATGCCAAGAATTACAGCTCCTCTGCTATATACTTGTGACTTGAATCGTTTCCAATTTCCATCAAATAAGATATCAATAAATGAAGTTCAAGAAGTTTCATACGCTTTCTTATTTTGTAACTTGGAGACATCGATACGTTTAAGCAACTTTACTCCATTGGCTCTGACCTTTTCAATATACACAACATAAGTTTAGCACGAACAAGTTTGTGATCAGTTCCATAGTCTGCACCCCGCATAACTCTTACAGTACAGATATCCTGAAAATGGCTATGTCTTGATAAGGTGTACCAAAGTTAACTTATAAATGGGTTTTTATTGGTGGAGAATTATATACTTATGTTCAGTGCAGAACTGCAAAAGAAGATCCCATTATCATTTGCCTTACCAGGGCCACATTTTCCTAAGACACCCCAGGTGTTGTGATCAATTCCAATCCGTGCATTAAAGTTTACAAGCAACAAAAAATAAACTACTATTATTATCCCTTTGATACAATTCCCTAGATGTTGATAAAACCCTATTTTGACATCATGCCTACTATCCATGTAGGGTCATATACTGAGACAACACGTAACGATCACAAGGTAAACGTATCCTTCGATGATTCGATCACTAATTCAACAAACTTGTTTCAAATCTCGTTCCCTTTTTACTCTATTTAGTTTGACATTCCAGAAAAACGTATACCCTGCACCTTTTTCGGAAAGTTGATCTTCATCACTATAAAGGGGTTTCAGAGAGAGCAACAATGTGCACATTGTATCTTGATAATTCTCTGGCAACAATAGCTGTTCTTCGATCAGGATTAACCGATTCTTTCGCATCAAGAAGTGTCTTTACGTTCCTAGTAGCAATATTCAATTTAGTTTTTTTTTTTTAGAATAAATCGCATTTTTTTCTTTTGTTTCCCATGCAGAAATGAACAACCGTCAACCGCAGGTAACTGACTAACTAAAAATGTTTAGGTCATCTTTTCTAGAACTCTCCCATGATATGGGGGGGGGCGCTGTCCCTTAAAAGAGCTTCTCAGTCGCAAAAAGCCCCACCGAAACTAGTTCATGTCCCTAAAAACCGACAGCGATGTTAAGACAAGCTTTACGCTGTCTATGTGTACATTTGTGACAAACATACTTCCAACTTATTAGGTCTGGACACATCGCCTCGTTTCTATGGCCACAGGACGTGCAAAGAAGAGATATCTGTACAAAATTCTCTCAATGATAAATGCTTGTACGACACATATATCACTTTCAGAGCATGAACAGCAAGTGCAAGATAACTGATAACTGTATTAGCCGTAGGTTCTCGTGAGTGTCATTCTCACAAAAGTGCTGACTTGTCGAAAGATACTTTCAGACATAGAGGTCAGGCCACCACTAGCCGCCAGATGTATAATGTTTTTGACGTTCAATTTCAAGTAAAATAAAATGACACTATTTTTGCCCAACCTAATATCCATATATATATATATATATATATATATATATATATATATATATATATATATATATATATATGTATACAGTAGCGTCTAAAAGTTAAGGAACGATCGATCATTTTTTTAATGGCTTCTAACTTTATCTATGAAAAAAAAAATGGTGAATTTTCCAATGTATAATAATGTAGTTAAAGAAAAACATTTTTTTTTAATTTTTGATTTTAATACATATTAGTGTTTTTTTACATATAAATAGATTTAATTAAATTACAGCCGTCCAAAAGTTAAGGAACGAGGAAAATTCGTTATGAAAAAATAAAGAATCCTTTCAGTATTTAGTGAAAAGCCCCTTGTTTTCATCAAGTTTTTTTGGTTTTTTTTCTGTGATCTTATTACCAATAATTTTCCAAACATTTTCAATTGGATTCAGGTCTGGGCTCTGAGCTGGCCAATCCATAACGCAAATATTGCATCTACTTAGCTCTTCTAAAACTATTTTTGCTTTATGGCACGGTGCGTTGTCTTGCATAAAGATATCAGAATTAGAAAGATCAGGTACCTCATGTTCTCTAATCAATTCTCTGTACATTCGGGCATTAACTTTTCCATGAATTCTCACAAGGGGGCCAGTTCCTTTTGAAGATATCATGCCCCATACCATTATACTGCCGCCTCCAAATGTTACTGTACTTTTAACGCACTTAGGGGACAGTCTCTCTCCATTTTTTCTTCTGACATGTGGTCATTTGTCTGATCCGAAAAGATTAAATTTAGATTCATCAGTAAAATGAACCTTTTCCCATTTTTTTCTTCCCAAAACAATCTGGACTTTTTTATTCTTAATAAAAATAAAAGGCTTTGAGCATTGACTTCTTGAAATTAATCCAACTTCGTTTAATCTTCGTGAGATCATTTGTCGGGAAATCTTGTGTTCAGTTTCGGATGTATAATCTCGGGATATCGAAGCCGCAGTTTTAAAGCGATCAGAACGAGATAGTCGAGTGATTTTTCTATCCTCCCTTTTAGTTGTTATTCGGGGTCGGCCCGATTTTTTCTTTTCAATCAATGGCAAACCTTTTTTTCTATTTTCAATAATCCGAAAAACAATGCTTTTAGACCTTTTCAATATTTTAGCAATCTCCCCTATAGACTTTTTCTCATCATAATGGTCTTGTACTTTTTCGAATATTCGGAGTCGATATTTTGTTGTTAATAAAATTGTTAACGTTTGTATTAATTTTCTGCGTTCCTAAAATTTTGGACGCCTGTAGTTTAATTAAATTTATTTATATGTAAAAAAAACTAATATGTATTGAAATAAAAAATTAAAAATTTTTTTTTCTTTAACTACCATTATTAAACATTGGAAAATTCACCCAAAATTCTTTTTTTCTTTTTCATAAATAAAGTTAGAAGCCATTGAAAAAATGATCTATCGTTCCTTAACTTTTGGACGCTACTGTATATATATATATATATATATATATATATATATATATATATATATATATATATATATATATATATATATATATATATAAGCCTGACGAATCCTAACGTGGATGAAACGCGGAATGTTCTGTGTAGCTTAATTTCCATACATATTTTTATAACTTACTATATATATATATATATATATATATATATATATATATATATATATATATATATAACAAGTACTTTTATCGATAGAAATTCTGCAAGATAAGGACATATACAACGATCATCAAATAAAGTGTGATAAAAGACGATCTTTTGGAACGATCAACGGAGAATTACAGCAATGAAAACTTTGCCTGTCCGGTAATCTGGTTTTCAGCAAATTACCCCCGTTCCGGATTTGTCTCCTGAGATGCACAGCAACTTATCCGAAATGTCAACTTCACTTAAGCTCTGTCGTGTCGACGATGAAATGCAGAACGTTGTGAGTGACAAGGGCACTGGTTTAAGTCTAATAGCAGCGCAAATGCTCAAAACCGTAATTACGAACTGATAGCATTCTGAATTCTTGCTTGCCGGTTGCTTCCAAGCTTTCAACTCACTTTCAATCAAAGGTTTTAACTTCAATCTTCTTTTTGTATTTCTTTTTCTTCTTCTTCCTTTTCTTTTTCTTTTTTCTTCTTCTTCTTCTTCATCTTCTTCTTCTTCTTTTTCTTCCTCTCTTATCCTATAGCTTAGCTACAAAATAGATACTTATTAGCCATAGTTTTCTATTTAGACTTCAAGTGATCTATATTAAATAACAATCTCTATATATGTCTTTCCCTTAAATGGGTGAACGCAATACAAAAAGTAATACAAAAACTGGGCCGATACTTTTTATTATGCAAAATACAATTCTGAATGTTAAACAAAAGGCGTTCTCTGGTACCAGTTTACAAGAATTCTGGTGAAAAGAACAGACCTATTAAATTATCGCTTCATTAACCTCCTCTCGCTTTTCGTCAAACTATTTGAGTCCATAATTAACCAAGCTCTAGTCCGCCATCTTTCTTCGTTAAAAATTAGAGAAAAAATTATTAATAAATATGCTTAACATCTACAGTTTCTATACGTTTATATCTACTGTAAATATGTCCATATTTATTTTTATACCCAATTGGACATAGCTTATACTTTACTTCCAGATATACCTGTACGGAATCGTACTTCAAATCAAAGATATGTCGCTACTTTACTTTATATTGAATAGATGCATTTTATTATCCCACCTGTCGTCTTAAATATCCAGAGTTCGTGCTTCAAATAGTATTTTAATTCCTAATATGAATTTTAACATGTTATCCTCTACCTAAACTAACATATGAACAATATTTGAACCAAACAAAAACCAGTTGCAAATTTAGTTGTTTCCATTGCAGGATTTTTACTTATCCCCTCTTCTTGTAACAATGATATGGAAAGCACAAGAATGTCCCTTTTTAACTATTTTGAGGAGTGTAATTTTTAGTAGACAAATAACTAGCCTATTAACATTAACTACCAATCTGGGGTCGCAGAAATACCTGGTTTAAGGCTAATCCTCCCGGTGCTGATGGACTCGTAGATCTTTTCGGGCCATCAGTCTAAGAAGAGGAAAACCCTGAAGCTTAACCCTATACATTTTGGCACCAAACAAAGGGGAGAGAGGCAGACTCGAACAAATAACCGATATGCAAGCCTTAACTGCTTAAGGAGTAGATAGACGCTGTCTATTTCCCGGCTTTCATTCTTCTTTGCCAGGCGCAGAGGGGCGATCACAGTTACTCGACGGAAGCACTCAGTAGTCGACCTTGTTTTCTTGACTTACTCATTGAACGCCGTTCCCCGTTCCCGCCATATAACACCCCCAAAACTGGACACTTTGGGGATGCATAGTGTTTGGACAATCAATTCTATTATGTTCTTTATGTAGAAAGGCGTTTCTTTTTTTTATTCACTTTTCACCCCAAACAAGGCACAGTGCCACTTTGAAGCAGGGGGCTACTATACAGGGACTTAATTATGAAGGGAGATGAGTAGAAAGATGTTTGTTCACATTACACTTGAACTTCTGCATATCAGTACAGTTGGGAAAGCAGAATACCGGAAGGGAGTTCCAAAGACCTACAGTTCTGGGGAAGAAACTATTGGAGTAAAAGGCTTTTTTGCACCTAGGGATCTCTACTGTAAAGGGATAAGACTTACTAGCTTGTCGGGTTTGTCGGGGGTAGTTACGTCGGGGAGGTACAAGTGTTTGCAGTTCGTCAAAGGATTCACCATTAAAGTATTTGTAGAAAGGCAGAGGGATGCAACATCTCGTCGATGGGACAGAGGTTGAAGCCCAGATGACAGTTCAGGACCTATAAGGTTGGCGACTCTCTTTCGAACCCTGTCCAAGAGCGAGAGACAAGCAGCAGATGCACCAGCCCAGATGTGACAGCAGTACTCCATACATGGGCGAATGGTGGCCTTATAGAGATACAGGATACTGTCAGGCGTAAGTAGTTTTCTAGCACGGTAGAGGGAGCCAACCTTCCTTGCAGCAGCCTTGGCAATGCTCTCAATGTATCTATTCCAGTTCATATTCCCTGTAAACGTTAGGCCGAGGAGTCAAAAAGAAGTAGTTTCAGGCAATGTGTTCTTGGCCATTGCTATTGGTGGTAGAGAAGTTTCTTGTAGTTATTGAAGGAAACAAGCTTAGTCTTAGCAGCATTGAATGTGACCATCCATTTTTGTCCCCATTCCACTACAGATTGGAGGTCATCCTCTAGTGTTTCTGCCATTTTCTTGGATATGTGTTCATTTGTTTACCCCTGATATCTGTTATAGAGAGTGGTGTCATCGGCAAATATACCCATCTCCTAAACAATTATTTCAGGGAGATCATTTTTTTTTATTATGGAGTTGCTTTCGTAATAGCAGTCAATCTTTGTGGTCAATGTTTTCTTCAACGCAATCTTGTTCAACGCAATCTTGGCTTTGTACCGATCATATATATTTAACTGCATTTTGTCTATTACGCTAAGTTATTTGAAATAAAATAAAATGAAATAAATGAAATAACATTTAAAGGATACTGAACAACCATCTCTTGTTGATCCCCAGATATTTCTTCTGAGCCCCATGATTTTTCTTGTACATATGAGAACAACAGACCCGAGTTTATTTCACTCGTGATCTTGTCACAGTGAAAATTTTTAATCATTGTCAAGAACTTTACAGTGCACTCCATCTAATGCGATCATTGTTTTCTACTTCCCGAATTTCCCCTCACAACTGAAAATAATAATAATGAGTGACATCCACTGCCATATAATTATTTTAATGGCAAGTGTTCGTCTGAGCTTTAGTCTATGTTCCCTCTTTTTCGAAATTTTCAGAGAAACACTCGTCTAGCTACAGCCACTATAAACAATTTTCCTCACACTCTAGCTTTGCCTAAATCTAAACGCAAATTTCATGAACAAAGCTTCTTTCCTTAACCTGCCCGCCCGTGGAACTCTGTTCCGCTGGCTTGCTTTCTAGCTGACTACAATATGGTTGTCTTCAAATCCAATGTAAACAATTCTTGTTGAGCCACCCCTAAATAATCCATTACTACCTCATTTTCACCACTTTAAATGAATACGTTATTGTGTCAGTGGCTCATAGTAATACGGCATAATCACGTTGACACACCGGTTCCCGTCAGATCACCGAAGTTAAGCAACGTTGAGCCTGCTCATTACTAAAATAGGTGACCAATTTGGGAATTCCAGGCGCTGTATGTAGGAGTACGTCGACACCTCCCGGCAAAAGTTGTAAAAACCTAATGCCGTCATCTCCCCTGACAAGGGTATACATACGACTGGGGACCGCTTGTGAATTTCATTCTCCCACGTAACTTCCTCCGAGGGAGGAAGCCGCTTCAACCCGAATAGGGTTAGTGCTCACGCACACACAAGCACTAACCGTAAACTCATTAACTCTTATCACCGAGTGGTCTTGTGTCGTTGATAAGTAGCGACGCCCATGTAAAAATACCATATGTAAGGATTAAAATAAACTATATTTTCTTTGTGACTACAACAATAGCACAAAGTTAGAGTTTAGGTTTAAGGTTGGTTGGCTGTTTTAGTTTTTTAGCAACATTTTTTGGGTTATTTCATGCTGAATTCGATCATTTTGGTAAAAAAAGATTTTAAGTATAAAATTGTATATATATATTCAAATATTTATTCTCTGTGTTGGTTATTTTACAAGTTGTTTCTGTATTTCGCTTCGCAAAAAATGATTGTTTTGCAAGGAAAAAAACATTATATAAACCAATGTTCACTGCATTTTAGCTCACGTGTCGATATTTTAAGACATTTTGATCTGGAAGCGTCATTTTAAAATAGAGAGTGTGTGTATGTATTTATCTGCATTATGTAGGGCATAGTGCTTATTTGTTTGCCAAATTTTTATTACTCATCTTCACTTCTAACAAGGTACATCGCCACTTGGACGTAAGAGCTACTATTTAGAACTATGCAAAGGAAAGATTAGCAACATTGCCTTACGTTAAATTTAAACTTCTGCATATCAGTACAGTCAGCGAAGCAGGTAATAGGAAGAGTATTTCAAAGTCTAACTGTTAAAAAGAAGAAACTATTAGAATATAAATATTTCTGGCATTTGGGGACCTCAACAGTAAAGGGGTGAGATTTTGTTGCTAAGCGTGTACATCGAGGTGTCACAAGTGCACCAGGTTCATTGGAGCACATTCCATTAAAATATTTCTAAAACAGACACGAGGATACAAAAAACAAGTTGCAACACAAAATTGAATGTTGAGATCGACTGATGACGTAGCATTGCTAGCAGTAAACTGGTGGCTTTAATCAAGATTGTCCAATCTTTTTGACTTCCGGTTTCTATTGTCCTT
Source organism: Euprymna scolopes (assembly GCF_053919585.1). NCBI lineage: Eukaryota > Metazoa > Mollusca > Cephalopoda > Sepiida > Sepiolidae > Euprymna > Euprymna scolopes. The sequence continues at coordinate 17,379,477 of NC_136489.1, read as the reverse complement.
TTGGATTGATAATTAGTCATGATCCAGAGGACAAGAAAGCCATTCTTAAATTAGGAACGATATGGATTCTACTTTACTAGAGAGGAAGCTACTCATTAATCAGAAGGGATCATATCTTGCTTACCACCGTCGTCTCATTTAGAGAGCAAAGAAAAAAAGCCAAGACAAAAACAGTAGACAATCTTGACTATAACCCTCTGAGCTTTCAGGCAAATTTCGTCTCGTACAAAGCAACAACTGAAGCGATTGTGCAGTGCATCATAAAATAAAAAATAAAATAATCCAAACAAACAAACAAAAAACAACGGTACTATAAATACAAAAACGAGTACCATTTAATATTGCGTGATTTCTTATGCAGAAACTTATTCGCTGATATATACTTGAATAACGTCAGTCAATGGGAGCTTCGATTTGATATGCGCATGCGTGGTTGAACACCCTAGTGGATTGCAAAATGAACGGTCTTTAAGATTCAGTAGGTTGAGACAAAATGCAAAGATGGATTCCTTCGCAGCACACATCACCGGGATAATTCGTCAATGTCGGTAATTGTTCTCAGATTGAGTTAGCGTCGAATTCCGTTGAGGGTTACGGGAACCATCCATTGTTTTATGAGCATTTCCATCTTTTATTCCTTTTGTCGCTATATTTTTTATTTTAGAAGAGAGTCTATTAGGTTTTTAACGCGATCTTTAAGCAAAATGAACGGGAAAATAAATGAAAGAGAAAGGGAGATTGAAGAAAACAATTTAAGATTAAATTGCTTCAATCTCAAATCATAAAGTGACAATTTACATTTTTTCTTTAATCTTTTTACTTTACTCATTTTCGCTTTGTTTATTTACTTTTCCCATTTTTATTTTCTTCATTCGTTCAAGTTTGATAATTTCTTTTGCACTTTATTTATTTATGATCTTTATTTTTGGAGGTCTCTTTTTCATTCCTTTGTTCGTTTACAAAAAAGTCGAATGATACATTTCGTTTCTATTTTATTCCCTTATATATATATATATATATATATATATATATATATATATATATATATATATATATATATATATATATATATACTAGATGAGTGACCCGATATTTCTCGAGATTGGATGATGATCAACAAATTTATCACACTCTTAATATTTTTATTGGCATCGAAATCAATGAAATAGGTATTTTTACAATCAAATCGATTGATTGCCTGCTCTAATTCGGGACCTATCTTGATGCATCTGAAGGAAACTTCACATACCTCTCACAGTGAATAAGTTCACAATATATTGTAGTTTACATTGCACTGTGGAAACCTATTGTTGATTTTGTAAATTATTATATATATATATATATATATATATATATATATATATATATATATAATGGCTTGCATTAAAGTTAAAAATGTAAATAATAAGTACTATGTTTCAATTATACTCTAAAAAAAGCCATTAATTCGAACATGCTCCTGC
>NC_136489.1:17278014-17375514 GCF_053919585.1 Euprymna scolopes | reverse complement strand
CGATCTGCCAAGAGATCATTTCGAAGAACGGCACACGGACGATGCCAGTAGGAATGGCATCGTCCGTTTCATGCAATTAAAACGACTGCACAGAGTGCACTAAAATATCTTACAAAAAGGGGATTTCTAGAGAGTGATGAAAATTATAAAAACGGAAAGCTGTTATAGAGATAATAATAATAATAATAATAATAATAAAAATAATAATAATAATAATAGTAATAATAATAATAATAGTAATAATAATAATAATAATAATAATAATAATAGTAATAATAATAATAATAATAATAATAATGAAGAAGAAGAAGAAGATACTAAAGCACTAAAATATCAAGACACGTGACTTGAAAAGACAGATAAAGACTCTCATATTTTCTGCTCAGCAGCAAAGACTAAATACTCATGCAATCAATAGAAACATTTTTGGGAAAGGTTGTTCTCATAAGTGCAGGTTGTGTGGCTTAACTCTTGAAACAATGTCGCGCATTGTTAGTGTGTGTTCTATACTTACTTAAAACGAGTACACACGTCGTCATGACAAAGTATGTGCAAATCTGCATTGGAATTTATGCCAAAAATTTGGAATCCAAGTGACAGACAAGAAGCGATAGTGAAAAATGAGAACATTAAGATGCTTTGAGATTTCTTGATTTGTGTGATAGAGAGATAACTCGCAGGAAACCGAAAATTGTAGTTGTGAACAAAAAGACCAATGAATGTCAAATTATTAATGTAGCTTGAGCAAACGTCATCAACTTAATCGGTAAAAAGAATGAGAAACGACGAAACTATCAGAAACGGAATATGGAGATTGCGTGATTACGGAATAAGAAAACTTTCATCCTTCCAATCACAGGTGCACTTGGCTTCATTCCAGATGATCTTGAGAAACAGTTGAACTTCTTGGGAATATAGTACAATATCACTGTACTCCAGAAGTTAGTACTGCTTGGTACAGCAAAATCCTACATCAGGCGCTTTCAATCTGAGTGACTAGTTGATTATGCTTAGGTGTAAAAGTCCGCTCTTGAAACAAGGAAACTGAACCCCTAATAACAATCGCACAAGATAACGCGATTAGAACCATACTCTTTGAAGTAAGGATCGACTGGATTTCCGGCAGGACGCTGCAGCCAACTAACGAACTAGTCGTCGCAGTTCTCATCCGACCTACTAGAACCATCTGAGGGCGGTCAAGATAGTGAACTTACATTTTATTTTCACAAATATGTTCTTCATCACTCACATCCAAGTCCTGAGACGATCGGGTAATTGATAACGGGGGGTAGGCTTCGCAGAGAGTTAGAAGCGTCTATCTTGTGTTCTGCACGTTGAGCGACCCTGGCAAAATCGTTGCTGAAAATTTGGGACCGGAACAGCATCTTTCTTTGCTTCTACCAGGGTGATTGAGCAGTTTGTTAAGGAACCACACTGTTCACCTTCAAATTGTGGAGTGGCTGGGAAAAAGTGGCCTAAACACTGTTTATCCAACATTTCCTGGATGGACAACTGCATCCACCGGGACATCCCATTTGCGGTCAAAACATAAAGATAGAAAACAGCAACCTCTGAGAGTCGCTACCTGAAATGTCAGAACCCTTCTAGTCTGTTACAGAGAATCGCCCTCGGCGTCGCACCGTCCTAGTTGCCATGGAGCTCGCCCACTACAACATTATCATCGCTGCCCTTAGTGAGACGAGGTTTGCTGGTGAGGCGTCACTTAGGGAGGTCGGCTAGAAGTAAACCTTTTTTTCTGGAAAGGATACTCGTCGTATTCACGGTGTTGGATTTGCCTTCTTATTATCTCTGCTTTGCTATCTACACGAGCCACCAACTGTTATCTATGAACGTCGGCTTTCTATGATCAGGAGTCGTTATGCTACCATAATTAGTGCCTATGCTCCCACGTTTGACTCAGAGCAGGATGTGAAGGATCGTTTCTATGACAACCTCACGGCTACTATCAAGGACATCCCAGGCAGCGATAAGATCATTCTGCTGGGCGATTTTAACGCCAGAGTTGTCAAAAACGATTAGATGTGGCAAGGAGTCATTAGACAACATGGAGTCGGAAACGTAAACAGAACTTTGCGGAGCTGGGTCTTACTATCACCAACACCATCTTACAGCTACGTGACATGTACAAGACGTCCTAGATACATCCAAGGTCCAAAAACTGGCAACTTATTGATTACGCCATTGTTAGATATCACTGCCTCAATTGCCAAATCGTCGAATCAACATGTCTTCCCTACGGGATCCGGCAATCTCAGCCAGATTGTGTGATGCCATTGTCGAGTCCCTCCCTGCCCACGCTGTGTCACTACTACTCTTACGGTAGAATGACAAGAAATATTAGCCGTTTTTCATGTTGTCATGTTTGTCATGTTCATGACTGGTTCGAAGATTGTGCAGGGGGCATCGGATCCCTCATACCTGAGAAAAATGCCGCTAATAATGCTCTACGTACACCCAAAAGAAGGGATATTGTAAGAGACTACTACTGGCATCGTGAATTCAAACATGAACGGAAGTCTGTGGAAACAGCTCCCAGACCTGGTAGCCCCCTTCTACTATTGACAAGGCATCTGTCTGCCGTTGAGGCTGCCATTTTGGAAGATCGGCGCATTACTCTTCACCAAATAGCCCAAGATGTCAAGATTAGTATAGGGTCTGTGGAAAATATCATTCATGACCATTTGCATATGCATAAGGTGTCTGCCAGATGGATTCCCCGGTTGCTCACACCATTCCAGAAGATAGAACGCGTCGAGTGCTTGGGGATGAATTTGGAGATGTGCCAAGAAGATGAGTCAAAGTTTTTCAAAAGCCTGATTACATAGGATGAAACCTGGGTTCATCACTATGATCCAGAGACTAAAGCGCAGTCAATGCAGTGGAAGCACTTGGATTCACCACCTCCAAAGAAGGCAAGGGTGTAGCCATCCGCTGGCAAGGTCATGCTCACGGTCTTCTGGGACCAGGACGGAGTAGTGATGACAGATTTCCTGGCAAAGGATATCACAATTACAGGAGCCTATTATGCTTCACTTTTGAGATTAAGGGAAGCTATCAAAATCAAGAGGCGGGGAAAGATCAGCAAAGGTACCCTCCTCCTGTAGGACAACGCTCCGGTCCACAACTCGCATGTCGCCAGATCAGAAGCACGGACATGTTGTTATGAAATCCTCCCCCATCCTCTCAACTCTCCTGATCTTGCACCCTCTGACTTTCACCTCTTTCCAGCCATGAAGTTGTTTTTGAAAGGAAAGCGTTACCCAGATGATGCAGCCTTGATTTCTGAAGTCATGTCGTGGTTGGAGAACCAACCTGGGGGTGTTCTACAAAAACGGTCACTAGAGCTGCATCAAACGATGGGAGAAATGCATAACTCCGCGTGCTTCCTATGTAGAGAAATACTAATAACTGTGCAAGTTTCGTTGCTCTACTTCTATGGGAAGTGGAGCAGGGGCATTACTTATTGCACACCCTCGTATATATAAGTTACGTGGTAAACAACTGATGAGTAAAGGCTTTTTGTGTATTCTCCATCTTATATAGTTGAATTCCTTTTTTTTAATTTGGGAAATTTCAGCAGTAAGTCAGCTTATGCAAGAGCTTAGTCTGCGATGTGTCAAAATTAAGTATCACGAGAATTTATACCGTATTTTTCTGCTTCCTTTATGAAATTCTCAAATATCTTTAGACTCACTCTCCCTCCCTCTCACTCCCCCTCTCTCTATATATATCCTCTCTACAATTATATAAATGCAACTTTTTCTCTGTGTGTGAGTTCATTCCTTATAGATTTCGTAATGGCTGAACAGATTTTCTTTAAAATTTACAGAACTTTTGTGTATAAGTCTGGGAGTGATCGTAGTAAAGTTTTGTCTCGGAATAACCTCGATAATTACCGATATTCGATAAGCGAAATCATTGTTTTAATTTATCTATCATCGGTAAAGCTATTAGTTTCATGCCGTCACTTAGCAACAATGATAGAACAACAGGCCGTGAAACTACTGAGTAAATAGCGTGTTTTTTGTTTATTTATTTTTTTGCACGATGTGGTTTGTAGGTTCAAACTCAGTACACAAATTGCTTAATGATTTTTTTCCTTAACTGGAAAGAGGTTTGTCTCTTGAATTATGTACATGCAACTTTATCTGTGTGTGTGAGAGAGTTCGTGCCTTATAGACTCCAAAAAGGCTGAACAGATTTTCTTTAAAATTTACAGAACGATAGTGTATAAGTCAGGGAGTGAAGCTAGTTAAGTTTTGTCTCAGAATATATCCGATAATTACCAATAATCCATAATCGAAACAGTTATTTTAATTTATCTATCATTAGGAAAGCCATTTTTCCATGTCGTCGCGTAGCAACAATGATAGAACAATGGGCCATGAAAATTCTACCGCGGTAAGTTAATGACGTTTTTTTTTTTTTTTTTTTTTTTTGCATGACGCACTCTGAAAGTTCAAACTCTTCACGTAAATTTCTTTTTTTTTTCATTAACTGAAAAGAATTTTATAAGACTTGAACATTTATGTGTTCTTTTTTGTTTGCATGGCGTGGTCTGTAGGTTCAAACCCCGCATGCAAATTTCTTCATGTTTTTAGTTTTCGTTAACTGGAAAGAAGTTTGTATAAAATATTTGTATAAAAAAAGTAGGTTCTCTGGAGTGCAACGTAGAATAACATATATTTTGGACTAAATTACTGCATGGAGGCACGTGACGTTTCCTCCCGGACGATTTCACGGATTTCGGTGACAATGAAAAAATAGGAGTGTGAAATATTTATTGTTCTTCATTCAATCTCGGGCAATGTCGATAGGTATATATAGTCATCCACAGATAGTATTGTTTCGCAGCTCATCAGTTTGGCTAGAGAAGCAACTCCTTCAAACCAGGATCGAAACCCGACAACCCAAACGAAAGCCGGAACTTCTAACTGTTGCGCTATTCAATTGCTGCTATACAGGCAGTGAATTAACAATGTTTTTACACTGTCCAAATACCTAAGTTATATTTGTTTGCACACAGAGCATCGCTTAATACGCTAATGGTTATATATATATATATATATATATATATATATATATATATATATATATATATATATATACTCATGAGCCTAAAAAATGAGCCAAGTGTAAAAGAAGGAAGAAATCGATTTTTCAATATTTTTCCATCAATTTTTGTTAATTTTAACTGATTTTTTTTGCAGATCATTATTATTATTATGACATATAATAATAAGTGGAAAAATTAATCCTAAATATGGTACGACCGAGGATATAAAAAACCGAATTGCAGGATTAAGGCAGTCAAAAATGACTTATAAGCACATTTTTAATATTTAAAAAAAAGAAAAAGTGAAAACATTTCTTTCTTTAGTCAAGCGAACTGGTCAAAGGTTCGAAGTCGAATGCTTGGTAAAAGGGAAATCTGGTCACCCTGGAGCATTCACTTTGTAAGGACGACAACAGGCTTAAATGGACTGTTTTGAAGGACTGAAAGAAAACTTATGTGGAGCATAGAAAAAATTCAAAGCAGGGGCTGAAAATTCTTTATATATATATATATATATATATATATATATATATATATATATATATATATATACAATATCTAGAGGAATGAAAGAAATGGGATTTTCGTCTAAAAGGTGTGCAAAGAAGCATTTTTATCTGAGAAGAACACCAATGATAGAAAGAGATTTTTCTCGTATTATGGCAAGAAAGTAAAAGACTGGTTCAGGAATGTTTTCTGGTCAGATGAATCAAGATTTTGTCTGGTTACTGGTGCTCCCGAATGATGCATTCGAAGAACTGCAGAAAGATTTTCACCAAGTTGCATAAAAACGACAGTTAAACACGGGAATGGAGACATAATAGTATGGGAAACTTCTACTGCAGCAGGAGTTGAGCAACTTATTAGAAGTCAATCAATGCGAATAGAATACATTCGAATATTAGAAACAGGACTGCTACCAAGTACCCAGCAGCTGGTATTATCTCAGAACATTATTTTTCAACACGATAATGTCCCTGCACACACTGCTAAAGTCACAAAAATGGTTTTCTGATAATTCAATTAATGTGATATTTTGGTCAGGTCAAAGTTCCGATTTAAACCCAATCGAGAATATTTGATAAAATGATATCTCGTGCATTGGATGGAAAAAACTTTTCCGAACAATGACAAACTGTGGGAAGCAGTTGAAAGCGAATGGGATAGCATCTCCTCTTCACAGTGTTCCACTTTGGTTGAGAGCATGTCTAAAAAGATTGATGTTTTAAAGAAATCAAAAGGGAATGCGATTCTATACTAAACCTTTATTAAAGTAAATGTCTTGTTCTGTGTTATTAGTCTCGTTTAAGTTTCCTTGTTCAATTGTTCTTTGTTTAATATAAGTTTTAGTGTAATAAAATGTATAAAATTTGTTTGGCCCATTTTCTCGCTCACGAGAGTACATATATAACTGAAAATATACTGTTCGAAAAGCACAGTTTATATTTGATTTCAATTTAAAAAATTAAATGTTGAAAGACCATAGAATTGCTGAATATAATAGCTTCTAATTTTTCACCTATCGTTCTTTCCCCTATTGTTCACTTCTTTGAAGTAAAAAAAGCCTACAGCTGAGATCGAAATCTTCAGACAAGTACACTATCTTTTTCTTTTACGCTGCACGTTTTCATGTGTTGACTAAGATTTGGAGATTGAGTTTTTTCCAGTTCGATGTGGGCGCATCGGTCGCACGTATATGTAACAAAATAATGGAAAATCTGCTGTTTAAACAAACAAACATACATAAACACACACGTGACACGAACTCTCAAAAGTATAATATTTAACATGATGAATTTGTCATATTTCACGGCTGTGCATTCGTGAAACAACTGACCAACAGATAAAAATCTTATGACCCCCGGCTCAAGTACCAATTTTTAGTCGCGTGCAAGCGACTCTATAAGTCACTCCGTCGGTCGGTCGGTCTGTCCGTAACACTTTTTTTTTTTTTTTTTTTGTACTTGGCCTTTTTGGTTAAGATCAAATATCTGTTGTTAATAGATGCTGTTCTTAGCGTTTTAAGCTTTTCTTGGACTTTGGCCAAGATCAAAGTCTAGTATCTTTTTCAGCAGATACTGCTAGCAAAGACCATATGTGGGGGAAACCCCACCTATAAGACCTTGGTCAGTGTAGGAGCAACCCTTCATACCAAGTGTCACTATCCAGCTCCCCTACTCCCCGGGGAGTTGGTCCCCATTTCCCTTTGACTTTAAAAAATCGGCCTTGTGACTAATTTGCTCGGTAGGGGAGCAAATAAATACCAACCCTTCATACAAATTGTCACTATCCACCTCCCCTACTCCACGGGGAGTTTGTCCCCATTTCCCCTTCACTCCTCACATTAAAAATCGGCCTTGTGCCTAATTTCCTCGGTGAGGGAGCAAATAAATACCGCTTTTGTTGGCCTTTTGGCCAAGATCAAAGTGTAGTATCTGTTCCGGCAGATACTGCAAGCAAAAACCATGTGTGGGGACAATCCCACATATAAGACCTTTGTCAATGTAGGAGCAACCCTTCATACAAATTGTCACTATCCACCTCCCCTACTCCTCGGGGAGTTGGTCCCCATTTCCCCTTCACTCCTCACATTAAAAATCGGCCTTCTGCCTAATTTGCTCGGCGAGGGAGCAAATAAATACCCTTTTATTGTTTTTTTGGCAAAGATCAAAATGCAGCATCTGTTCTTACTACATGCTGTACTTATGTTTGTAACTTTGTGATATAAAGTGGGGTATCACTTTACTGTATTAATTTAATGTATAATGATCACCTACTTTACAACCAGTCAGCCTCAAAGCCATTCAAGTCATTCTCCAGATCATTCAAGTTGTTTTTGAAGGATTCCAGTTATTTTTTAAGTATTCAAGGTCATTCAATTTATCCTTAAGTTCATATAAGTCATTCTAAATCATTTACTTTTTATTCATTTCATTAAGTCATTTCAGCTCATTTTTCGGTCATTTTAGTTTATCTTTAAAAATTTCATGTCAATCCTACATTTATGCATTCATTCATTACAGGAGAGCATGCGACTAATGGCTATCGACCTTGATCAATTTTGACCCTGTCGCAGCCTCTATTTCGAAATAAATATCTATATATCCTATATACAAAATTTAAAGTCTGTAGATAAAAAATTCGTTGAGTATATATGTTTAAACGTATCCTTATAGGCATTCTCACTTTTATAGATATATAGATTAAGATTAAGTTCAAATTTTCGATTCATAAAAAAAATCTTCTTCAGGAAAATTCAAGTAATGATTTCTTTATTTTTTTCTATACATTGCACGTTTCAGGTGTTGACTAAAATTGTGTGATTGAGTGTTTTCCAGTCTAATGTGGAAGCCTCGGTCGTACGCATGCATAACAAAATAATAGAACAAACATACGCACACACATATGTGAACGTGTGTGTGTCTGTTTAAACAATAGATTTATATATATATGTGTGTGTGTGTGTGTGTGTTCGTGTGTGTGTGTGTTTGTAGAATATATATATGTATGTGTAAAATGCGTGTAGGGCGTCTCTGGACATGGTGCGCGATTTTGAATGAACCTAGCAAGTGTTTCGCGCTGATTGAAATAGCGAGACACGAAATATATCTAGTTAGCTTTTTCCCTGGGAGGAAGGATAAAATCAGGCGCCCAGTGTGTTTGCTAGGCGTAATCCACTCAGCTCTCTCACCGGGGTCGTCAGCGTGCAATTAAAGTCCCAGTTGAATGAGAACGGAAACAGAGACGCTGCTAATCGGTCATCTCGCTAAGCCCCGGGTCTGCAACGGGCAAGCAGTATATACTATTTGTGGATGTCCAACAGTGACACAGCGAGAATCGTATTACCGTCGGTCGACACTTGCTCAGCTACCGGAAACCCTCTGGAATCGACATGCCAGAAACCTTTGTTGACGATTTAATTGTGGAAATAAGAATGGTGATTCAGGATCACAATGGTAAGAGGACGCTTACCGATTAAGGGTAACGGCCAATATCGATGCCGAGAACTGCATTAATGACCTTAACATTGAGTCGAGTCAGTTGTTATATCGACGAGGTTCCGAAATACCTATTCGTTACTGTAACCGTATTTATTGCCGTAATACTGCAGAGTATGGCTGGACCAATATACTTTCATTATTAAATATATAAAGTTTACTTTTTTCAATTTTTACATCAGTTTGTTAAAACTGGGGATAGGGCATCCTACCGTAAGCCGCTATTTTATATATTCCAACCGAGAGATTTTTTAAGATTCTACCCTAATTAAAAAAAAAAAAATTACACTCGATTTATCGGGTATATTTGCCAGGTATGCGTATTATTATTCATCGGACTACTGTTCTCATCTTGAGTGTGATTTTAACAAGGTTTCGGTCGATGTAACCTCCGACCTTCTTCAGGTGTATCTTGTAGAGCTCGGAAATGTTTCTGTCGAGCTTGGGAATTGGGACGGAACTTCGAGCGGAACCCTTTATTTACGTCACGGGGGTAACGTGCTCTTGTTCCGTCAGCCATGACTGGATAGAGGTCCTAAGTAATTCGCAAATGTATTTTTCCGGTCGGCCACACTGAAGATTGAACCTTCATGGCTGATGGAACAAGAGCACTCTACCACCGTGACGTAAATAAAGGGTTCCGCTCGAAATTCCGTCCCAATTCCCAAGTTAGACAGAAACATTCCCGAGTTCGACAAGATACCCCTGAAGAAAGTCGGAGGTTACATCGACCGAAACGTTGTGAAAATCACACTCAAGATGAGAACAGTAGTCCAAGGAATCTAAATAATACAAATAACTAAGCCTCATCACAAAAACTCAGAAACATAATTTGCCAGGTAGGTTTTGAACTTTTTTCATGAGTTCAGTTGCTCCTATAATTACAGGAATATTATTGATCTTCCTAAGATTCCAATTTTTTATACGTTGTACATAGGACCTAAAGTTGCTTCATTCTCGTTTTTGCCCCTTATCAGTTTGCCTAGTACTTCAATGTGTCTTAGTATAAAAAGCTCTGCCAATTTGTCAGTTATTCTGTCAGATTTGAAAAAAAAAAATTTCCTTCGTTTCCTTCTCGTTTAACACATGTTTAAGTCCACGCATTACTTTAGGAGGTTCTGTTCTAAAATGAAACATTCATTTAGAACGCGCCTTTATGTGGTGTACTATTCTTCAGTTGACTTTATAGGCTGAATTCTTCTGCTTGTGCGATGATAAAATTTGATAGCCCCCCCTCCCACCTTTTCTTCTTTTCTGCAACTTCTCTTTCACAGGTAACTAGGTTTCATCGTTCTAAATATGTCGGATCTTGAAAAGAAGGTGGCTCGATCAAACAAATTATTCTTCAACAACTTTCATCAGGCAATTAGCCATCTTATCATGACAAACCTTTGGTAGTGACTGTCTTGTTGAAACAGATTATATTGATTTAACCTTTGGTACACAAGACAGGCACAGTATATAGTTCTTACATGAAATACTTTATACACACACATACACAAACAGATAAACACACACACGCACACACACATATATATATATATATATATGTATAGATACATACATACTGCAGCAGTCGAATAGCGTAATGGTGAAAAGCCTTGTCGTTTGGACTGGCGTGTTTCGATCCTGGCTTGATGTAGTCACTTGTCTAGCCGAACTGATCAGCTGTGATACAGTGAAACACTGCTGTATGTGGATGGCTATATATTGCTGGATTCCAAAGTCCAAGATATATCTTGCACTGATGATAGAAATGCATCAAGCACTAGCATCTTTAGGTATAGAAATAATTAAATATATATATATATATGTGTGTGTGTGTGTGTGTGTGTGTGTGTGTGTGCAGATGCACATCTGCATGCAGGTGAATAATTTCGATTATAATAATGAGTGCATATTATTTTATAAAGAACAATAGCAAACGTTGACAAACAGAATGAATAGAACTCTCAAAAGTGTAAACGAAAACAACTTCGTTTTCTTTAGTTGGTATTAAATTTTAAGTCACGAACTCAAGACAATTTGAATGCGTCTTTCTCTTCTTACGGCGCATGGCCGTCAAACTGTACATTGCGTGACTAGCACACCGCGCCATTTTTCTCAGCTGTTTAATAATCGTACGGGTTTCGCGCGCCTTGTTTCTGTCTTTTCGTTTTCAATCGATTCACACGTTCAAAAGACAGTAGGATATTACAAATGTATAATAATATATTTATATGGTTTCTTTTTAATTGTATAATATATATATATATATATACACATATATATATATAAATATGTATGTATATTTATGTCTGCATGCATGTGCACATAGAAATACATGTACACAAATTATATTTTCATATAAAATAATTTTATCATTGTTCCATTATATATATATATATATATATATATATATATGTGTGTGTGTGTGTGTGTGTGTGCGTGTGTATTTATTACACGTATTTACCATCTATGTACGTGATATGTGTCTTCAATATAATAGACTATAGAATACATACAATGCTTTCGGCAATCGACATCTCTCTTTTATATATATATATATATATATATATATATATATATATATATATATATATATATATATATATATTTATCCAGCTCAACAATCATACATATATATATATATATATATATATGTATATATATATATATATGCATACATATTATTTATGTATAATTATTTGCTCACGTATTCGTATACATACATACATACATACACGCACACACACATATATATGCATGCATATCTACATATAGACGTATATATATATATATATATATATTATGTAGCTATGTTTACAATAATTCCTAAAACACGACGATACATGAACAGAGCTTACTATAATCTTAAAGAAATAAATGTCAAGATATATAAAGTGGAATTAGTAAAACCAGTATTTCTGTGCAGTTTTCATAGTATTAGTATACACCTTTATAATACAATGTATATATGTTACAGAAAAAGTTCCCCTTTTCTTGTAAGTAAGAAAACCATTAGATGAGTAAAAATGAGATTCGAACCTTATATAACATGTGCCTGTCAGTCTATCAGATTCTTTATAACAAAGTGGAAGATAACCAGACATGTTAAAGATGTTTGAGGGGATGGAGGAGTGCAAGGTAGTTTCACTTAGTACTAAGATATCCGGGAGTTTGCATAGAGAAATGATTCTGCATCATCTAAGTTAATTCTAAGTCTACACATATTTGTATGTGTCTTGTTTGATCGTTATTGTGGATTGAGTCATTTCATATTATTTCGTAGTTTAAGTTAAGGGTGAGCGCTGCTTGACAAAGCGGATGTGCATAGCTACAATCAAGCAACACAAGACCATTAGCCGACCCCTTATCTACAGGATTGTGGCATCGGAAAAGCCCACCGTATATTGGTACACAGATCCCGATATCATACAACTGATGATAGAACAACCGCTCCAATCGCTACCAAAGAGTTAGGGCTTCTGTAATATCAGTCGGAAACAGCAAACAGTAACTGTAAAACTGGTACTCTCAAACCTGTCAGACAAGAGGGGGCCGGTATAATCATGTTAATATATATGGGAAGCTAGCGAAGGAGACGAGGCAGGTATTAGCGGCAGTGTTCATATCGTTAGCAGGGAAACAAGGGTAAACACTGAGTATCTCTAACGAGTCCATCTGCTCCTTACTAAAAGGTTTTTGTAAGCCCTTTTACATCGATGCTTATTAGTGAAATGTGCGGGTTCTAGTATCATACATAAGCAACCATAGACTTACAGTAAGTATGGACCTTATATTTACACATACGTTTAGTCAATTAAGTAATTTTAGAGCGTTAAAAGAGTGAAGAAGCATCAGAAAATTAATGGCACGAAATAAGTGTTTTGGTGAATTTATAACTTTACAATACTTAGTATGCAATTAAGGAACAAGTAGAATGGTTGCCTTTCGCAAAATGTTTCGAGGTTGGATACGTTACGAACAACATCATAGTTAGCTTTTTTCTACATTGGGGTTACCACTTATCAAGACTTGGAGGCCACTCAGGGATAAGGGTTATTGAGTGCACAGTAATCAATGAGATAGTATTGTAGTAATCATTAGTATTTAATAGAGTGTCTTACTTAAGGAGGTGGTTTGTCAGGAATTTGTTTATGTTGGACTTGAAGACATCCAAGTTGTAGTCAGGTGGGAAACAGGCAAACGGAAGAGAGTTCCACAATCGTGCACTTCTGAGAAAGAAGCTCTGCTCATGGAATCTACGTTTGGATTAATGCACAGATAAAGAGTGGGGAAAATTATTGACAGTAGTTTCAGGCAAACGGGTGTTTCTCGTGAAAGATTGGCGAGGGGGACGAGAGATGGGAGCTCAGACGAGCACTTGCCATGGAAATAACGATAAAACAAAGACAGGCTCGCACGTCTCTTCTGTGGGAGACAGGCTACAAGGAAGAGAAAAGGGCATCCCCCACTAAGCTACGAAGTCTGTTTTGTACTCTGTCAAGGCAGGATAGGCTGTTTTTAGCAGCTCCTGTCCAGATGTGGCAGCAGTACTCCATTCTTTGACGTACCTGACTTTTATACAGATAGGGAATTGCATCAGTAGTGAGATATCTTCTGGAGCGGTAGAAGGATTCTACCATTTTCCCAGCGTCCTTGGCAACAGACCTGATGTACGTGTTCCATTTCAGATCAGGAGTAAAGGTCAATCCCAGAAGCTTGTCAACACATGGAGCCTCCCCAAGACGAGTGCCATCCATTTCAATTAATGCCAGATGGGGATCAGAGCGTTGATGTTGTAAAAATAGAAGCATTAAAAGTGACCAAGCACCCTTTCCCCCACTGTACCACGCACTCAAGATAAGAGAAGATAGAATTAGCGAGAACTTTGTTATTTACGGCCTTTGATGTGTTGCCATAGATAGTCGTATCATCAGCATAGATGTCAACGAATAATTTATGTATGTGTTTTGGGAGATCATTGATGTAAATGAGGAAGAGAGTTGGGCGTAGGGTGGACCCCTGAGGGACTCCAGCATAAATACTGTGGGCTTCTGATTTTTGCACATCAATCACTACTCTTATGAAAATATCAGAGAGAAATGGTTTAATGATTGAGAACAAATTTTCATTGATACCGTAGCTGGAAATCTTGTGAAGTAGGCCCTTATGCAATACCTTATCGAAGGCCTTCGATGTGTCAAGAGCAATTGCCCTGGAAAGAAAGCCTTTGTCAAGAGATTCACTAATCCTATAAGATATAATCGTTAGCACACCTGCCATAGATCTTGCAGAGCGGAAACCATATTGCATGTCACTAAGAAGGTTGTTTCTGTTGAGGTGGTTGAATACTTTATTTAATATGGATTCCAACAACTTACTCATAACACACAGGAGACCTATTGGTCTGTACTGAGAGGGAGATGACTTTTCACCTGAATTCTTAAATACAGGGCATACTTATGAGGTTTTCCAGGGTGTTGGAAAGAACTTCTCCTTAAGGCAACGCTTAAACAGTTTTGTAAGTATGTGGGAAAAGTCTGCTTGGAGCTTTGGAATCAAGGTTCAAGATTAGCTTGGCGACATCACGCACATATATTTCTATGTTGCATAGCGTGTTGTCTGTTATAGGAGGAAATACGAATAGTTAGTGACCTGTGTCGCAGAGGGCAGGATTAGCTGCAAACTTCTTGGCAAAAAATCTGGCCTTGTCTGATGCTGATGAGATGACTTTAGGTCCATTGATTATAGCTGGGATAGAACGCACGCTTCTGTTCAAGATCCTGTTTGCTATTTGCCAGAACTGGTGAGAACCAAACCGCTGCTCAGCTACTTTGGATTTAACGGACTAAGCATATAGCTCTCTTGCATTTTTTATTACTATTTTACAGTGGTTGCTGGCAGTCCTGAAAGCAGCTTTAGTCTCAGTACATCTATTACGTTGGTAGCTATGGAAAAAGTGATTTCTGTGCGCGATGGCAGCAGCACATTCAGGGGAGAACCATGGCTAGCTGTTAGGTTTTTGTTGGATTTTTTTGGATGGTATGAATCGGTCTATGCCTACAATTAACCATTCGGTCAGGTCTGATACTATAGAGAACAAATCATTTTTAAACATGGAATGCAGAGGTAGGTCAGATATGAATGTACGGAAGCTATCACAGTCAGCCATAGATTATCGATATACAGTACGGTGGAGAGGTACATCTGAAGACTTATTGCATTTCATTTTTATCTTAACTGCTACAACAGTGTAGTCTGAGGATCCCAGAAGAGATAGAACGGAATATGAACATAGCTCAGGGGAAGTGGTGAGGAAAAGGTCTAGGAGGCTTTCATAGGTAGTATCGGGCACAGGGGTGGATTCATGAACAATCTGAGTGAGGTCATAGGCAGTGGCAAAATTCTCGTCATCGGTTTTATTTGAGTGGACCAGCCATATCACATCATGGACATTGAATTCACCGCAAATGTGAATGTTAGCCGAAGGATGAGCAGACAGGATATGATCAATTTTCTCAGATATGCTCTTAAAGATAGTAACCCCACTGTTGTGGGGGTGATAGAGGGCAAATTTAAATGCAGTGGTGTAAGCTAGTTCAACCCGGAAGCACATATAAGGTAAATTAGGGTTTTCTCTGGAGATATCCCTAAAGATGGAAAGCCATCTTTGATGTAGGCACGTATTCCATGCCCATGGCGATCTTGGGGGTCAGATTTAGATGTTAAGTTAGAGTAGTATCCTTTAATTGTAAATTCGTCTAGGTTAGTGGTTGGCTCTCTGCCAGTTTCACTTAGAAAGAATATGTCCGGTTTCATCTCCTGTAATTGTGTTTCAACCTCTGGAAGGTTGGATCGTAGACCGCTGATGTTGGAGAAGGAGACCTGTTAGTAGGGGTCTACGTTGGAAGATGGGGTTCTAGGTTTAATCGTGTTTTTTGTTTTTGAGATTTGTCATGTTTAGGTTTTGGGATTTGTGGAGCAGGTCGGTAGACTTGGTTAGAGCAGGACAGAGAGGGAAAATAAGAAAGAAAAAGACAAGCACTTTTCTACTTGTTTCCAGCTCGTGGTCCGTACTTCTGCATCTAAGTAAAGGGGACGTTTGGAGGGGAGGTGAAATTTATGTATATTTCCCAAGTTTAATATAAGTATATTTTGCAATGACTTTACAATAACGGCTTAAACAATTCAAGCGAACGTAAGTAGCATTCAAGCAAAGCCACCTATAGGATTCAGATATTAAGTAGCATACTTATAAAGTGTTTTAGGTGCTAAAGTTTCAAAAACTAAAAATCCACCTTACAATAAATACGATATTGTAATTATGTATCAGAATGTGGAGCAAATTCATAATTTTGTATTAATTTCAATTAGATGAAGTGATTTGAAAACTGGTAAAGTAACAATAAAATACAGTATTAATGCATTATTCAAATACAAGGATGTAGTAAAGTATTGAATTAAGACGATTTAAGTTAATGTATAATGTAGGGGAGATATAGCCATTGGGGGTTTCATTTTCTTGGATTTTAATTTGTAGACGTTTAAGATATCGAAAATAAAACAAAAACAGAAAAGGCTTTATTAAAACACATTTGTCAATAGAAAACATTTAAACACCTCAAACGATTAAAGTGTTGAGCGTTTATATCAATAAAAATGAAAGTACAATGCACATGTGGGTGTGGAAAAATGGCTAATCTTTTATCACAGATAACTTTAATTTATGTGTGCTATTCATATGAATTGTCAGTTTTCCTTTTCATAGATGTATGACCCGACGAGATCTACGGGTCTATCAACACTGAGCTTTAGCCTTGCAACAAACATATCTTCGTTGATCAGGCATTAACATCAAAATAAAAAGTAAATCGTATACTAAAAGTTTTGGTTTCGATTCTCCGTGGTGGTGCACGAGTCATTTAAAAAAAATATCATAACAATATATTGGGCCCAATAAAATATAATGATAAATACGATATCTGCATTAATCAAAATATATTTAAGCGCATTTAACAACCTCACGGCATGCTTGTTTTAATATATATATATATATATATATATATATATATATATATATATATAAGAGAGAGGCACTGTGGGGTGCTTGAGTGCTATACCAGTGCAATTGGATTGGGCTAACTTTTGTCTGATGGGTTGAGTAACCCGGTTGACAGTCCGTGGCTGCTGTTTCCGACTGATGGTACAGAAGCCCTAATTCTTTGGTAGCGCTTAGAACGGCTACTTTATCAAGAGTTGTATAATATTGGGGTGATTGTGGTGCCATGTTGTGCATGGAAATGGACTTTGCACTCATCCTCGTTGGGCTTTCCTAAGGCTACACTCCTGTAGATGAGGAGTCAACTGATGGTCCACTTGTATTCTGTAGTGGAGTCGGAAAAGGTGAAAATAGGAAAACACGACGACTGCTAAGAATACGAAGAACATTTATATTCAGAACAGGGTTAGTGATACAGGAAGATTAGTAAGTCCGTGGGGAGTCGTCTCTGTACGACATCCGGATAGCTCTCATTGAGCAGGCTATACTTGCTGCTTATATGGCTAATGGATAAGTCCATCTTAGCGATTATAAGGGTGTGTATGTCTCCACAACATATTCCATGTCTTATATTCTGCACAACCACTTGTCCAGCACCCCTCACTCGCGTCAACTGAGACTTTTATATTAAATAAAATGAAATGACAGTTCAAGCAAAAAATTACGTTTCAACAAGGCACACACTTAAAGAAAACCAAACTGCACGGGCTTGGAGTCTATATTCGTAACAACCTCTCTCTAACTAGAGAAACAAAACTAAAATCAGACGACCAGGCCTCTATGTGCTTCATACGTAACATGAAACCTAATATTTACCACTTGTATTTTCTCTACCGCCCTCTCTCGACCAGGACTGCACCTTAATAACCAACGTCTCTGACTGCATAGATATAGAACTCTCCCTCCAGACTAGCGCACCAGTACATGTAATTGGTCACTTCAATATCCATCACAGTAACTGACTTGGATTCTCTATTCACACAACGTAGACGGTAGCACAATGCATAGCTTCTCTATATCTCATTCCCAATCACAGACGGTTACATTTCCGATATGTTTCCCAGACAAGCGAGAACAACATGCCTCAGTTCTAGATATATTTCTACCACATTTCCCGATGATTGTATAAACCGAGGAGCCACTTCTCAAAACAACGAGGTATTACAAAAAGGCTGACTGGAAAGCCATCAGGGATTCCCTCAGAGACGCCCCATGGGGAAATATCTTTTCTCTTCCAGCTGAACAGTGCGTAATTGAGACCACTGAATAGTTAAAAAAAACTGCAATTGAAGCACATGTTCCCAACGGAAATTCTGTAGCAAGCCCCACTCTCCCTAATGGTTTACTTCTACTTGTGCAGCTGCCATTGCTCAAAGGCTGCATGTATACCGCAGATTTAACCGACATAAGTCCAGTTCAAACAGACAGAAAGTTATAGAAGCTAGAAGTAATTGTAAGAAAGAATCTAGACCCCACCCTCGAAAGCACGTAGACCCGATTTCATCACGGCTGTGATATTCAAAAATACTCCGCAGTGGTTGCCCCAGTTCTCTCCAAACTTTACAACAGATGCCTTAATTATTCTTGCTTTCATGGCTACTGTAAAACTGCTTATGTGGTACCAGTTTTCAAGAATGCTAACCCATTAAATTATCACCCCATAAGTCTCCTCCCACGTTTCGCCAAAATATTTGAGTGGGTAATTAATCAAGCTTTCGTTCATCACCTTACAGCTGCTTAAATCCTGAACGACAGTCAATATGGATTTAGGCAAGCCCTTTCGGAAGCAGATATCCTAACTGTAATCTCTGAACGCATATACCGTTCACTGGAAAAAAACAGGGGAGAGTAGAACGGTAGCCCTTGATATATCTAAGTATTTTGACAGGGTATGGCACGATGATGTTCTAAGGAAAATCAGATCATATGGTATCACTGGAAGAATACATAATGTAATTAAATCCTTCTTAAGAGAAAAGTCAAGGTTGTTCGTGACGGTCGTACATCTAAACAATATGATATAAATGCGGGAGTATCTCAGGGGTCTATCCTGAGACCTTTATTATTCCTGATATTCATAAATTACCTCCCTGATAAAATTGTTTCTGAGATTGTTATATTTGCTGATGACACCACTCTCTATAACATGCTCGAAGGGAAAACAAATGAACACATATCTAAGGAAATGGTAGAGACACTCTAGTGTTTATGACCTCCAATCTGTAGTGGAATTGGGACAAAAATGGATTGTCACATTCAATGCTGCCAAGACTAAGCTTGTTTACTTCAATAATTACAAGAAATCTTCTCTACCACCAATACTAATGGCAAAGAACACGTTATCTGAAAGTACCGCCTCCTTTACATCTATAAGGCAACCATTCGCCCTTGTATGGAGTACTGTTGTCACATTTGGGCTGGTGCATCTGCTGCTTGTCCCTTACTTTTTGAAAGGGATCAAAAGAGAGACGCCAACTTGATAGGTCCTGAACTGTCATTTGGGCTTCAGCCTCTGTCTTTCCACAAGTACTTTAATGGTGAATGCTCCGACAAACTACAAGCACTTGTACCCGCTCGACGAAAATATCCCGACAAACCCGACAAGCAGCTAAATCCCACTCCTTTCACAATGGAGATACCTAGGTGTAAAAAAGTCTTCTACTCCAATAGTTCCCCCCCTCCCGAACTGCCAGACTTTGGAACTCCCTTCCGGGATTCTGCTTTTCCAACTGTACTGGCAGTGTAATGTGAACAGACATCTTGTTTTCCCCCACTCTTTATCTGTGCCTAAACCTAAACGTAGATTCCATGAACAAAGCTTCATTCTTAGAACTGCACGCCTATGGAACTGTGTTCCGTTTGCCTACTTTTATCCTTATTGAATAAACAAAAAAAAAACTATGTACATTATTATATATTTTTATATTGTCATTTTCTTATTTTACTGATACTCCATATAAGCTCCAAAAGAAAAGAATTTGGTGAGCTTTGCATTATCCCGATCAGTCTCTTTTTAACGAATCGATCTTATTCGTATTCTTTTAACCTACCATATATATATATATATATATATATATATATATATATATATATATTCTCTTCGGTTTCTGCGAAACAACTGTCAAGATACAATTGACAATTGAATTATTTTATATATGTATAACACCTTTGTTCTTTAAGATATATTTTTACTTATATCCGCTGTGTAGTTAAATTTTTACATTCATTAAGCTTTAAGTTTTGGTTTAATTTATTCAATCACACACACAAATGCACAAACACACAAATACACATACAAATACACATACATATATGTAATATATTGTGAAGACTTTGACAGAACTTATTTTGAGTTTTAAATTTTCTAATTTATAACTGAAATGTATCGCAAAAGAATGTTTTTGTTTAAAACATTTGAGTGTTTTTCTATTCTATCCGAATAATAATCTTGTAAGAAGTCTCTCAAAGTAACCATTCGTCCATGTTTGGAGTACTGCAGTCACATTTGGGCTGGTGCATCTGCTACTACTCTCTCGCTCCTGGACAGGGCCCAAAAGAGAGTTGCCAACCTGATAGGTTCCGAACTTTCATCTTAGCTTCAGCCCCTGTCCCATCGACGAAATGTTGCATCTCAGTGCCTGTTTTATAGTTTTTTTTTTAATGGTGGATGCTCTGACGAACTACAAGCCCTTGTGCCCCTTCGAAGAAAATATCCCCGACAAACCTGACAAGCAGCGAAGTCCCAACCCTATACAGTAGAGATCCCTAGATGTGGGAAGGCCTTCCACTCTAATAGCTCATTCCCAGAACTGTACTGACATGCAAAATTTCAAGTGCAATTTGAACAGACATCTTGCTGCTAAACTCCCTACATAGTACCCCTGCAACTTAGATCTCTGATAGTAGTTCCCTACATCAAAGTGGCAATGTGCCTTGTTTTAGGTGAACATGTAATAAAACATGTATCTTTGGGATGAACAACCTAAATGTAGCTATATTCATTAGATAATAAGTTTTAGAAAAATAATTACTATAGGAGAATCATATTTTAAAACTATCCATTCTTTTTTGGTCGCGTTCACCCTAAAGAAGGAATATCTCCACTTTGACGTAAGGGACTACTATTTGGGACTATGTCTGGGAAAGATTTTGATTTACATTACATTTAAATTTCTGCATATCAGAACATTTATTGTAGCAGGAAGGAAAATCCAAAGTCTAGGTGCTCGAACGAAAAAACTATTAGAGCAGAAAGCTTTCTGACCTTTCGGGGCCTCAACAGTTTAGAGATTGTGATTTTTTTGCTAAACGGGGTTTTCGGGGATATGTACGTACAGAGGTAACAAATGCAACGAGTTCCTCGGAGCACATTCCATTAAAATACTTGTAAATTAGGTACAGAGATGCAATATTGTGGCGAAGAGACAGATGTTGGAGCTTAGTAGACAAAGTGGAACATATTAGCTTGAAGACCTTTTTGGCACGCTAACCAAGAGGAAGAGACTAATGGTAGATGTTGCAACAATACTCCATGCATGGGTGAATCGTAGTTTTGTGTGAGTAGTTCTAGCACAATAGAGACTACCCATCTTCTTTGCAGCAACCTTCGCAATGTTCTCAACGTATTTGTTCCAGTTCATATTGTCTGTGAATATTAACTGAAGAGTTTGAAGGAAGAATTGTTAGGTAGTGTTATTTGTCATGGATATCCGTGGTTGGAGAGGATTCTTGTAATTGTTAAAGGGGAGCAGCTTAGTCTTACTTGCACTAAATGTTACTTTCCATTTACAGTCACATTCTACAACGGTCTGGAGGACATTTCCTTACGAGTGTCTATTGTTTTAGATCAGTGTACATCCGTTTTTTGGAATATTTTATTTTTAAACACCGCTAAAACAAATAACTGATATTTTATTTATAAACAAGGATATTTATTCTGACTAAACACGCGCACACACGCGCGCGCGCACACACACACGCACGCGCGCACACACACTCACACACACACACACACACACACACACACATATATATATATATATATATATATATATACATTAGTGATGGGGCGAATCCAATATTTTCCCGATTCCGATACAATTACCGATTCCGTGCTTAATTCCCGATTCCTTCTAAATCTCTAATTATTTTACTATAAGACTGCTATTTTTCCCCGATGTTCGTAAAATACACATGTTAAATATTCAGATATTTTCCTAAGCGTTAAAATGACACGTATGGAGGATGATCTATCGATTTCAGCTTCACTCGTATTTTAACATCAATAAATATTTACTAATTTATCAATATAACCAGCAATGAAAGATTTTTCTTTAAACAAACTCAAATAAAAAAAAGACAATTAAAATATATTATGCTAAAGAACAAAGTTTTTATACATATTTTTGGCATCGAAACATAGGCACCAATATTTCCGTTCCGATACTGATTCCGATGCCCATAAAGGTTCTGATTTGTACGATTCCCGATTCCGATTAATCGTTCCAACACTAATCTATATATATATATATATATATATATATATATATATATAGATTAGTGTTGGAACGATTAATCGGAACCAGAAATCTCTCTCTCTCTCTCTCTCTCTCTCTCTCTCTCTCTCTATATATATATATATATATATATATATATATATATATATATATGCTAGCAAAAGTACGCGCCGTTGACTGGGTTCAAAAACAGCCTACAGAAAATGGACTCTGATTTATGAAAGTATGATATATTATGAAAAGGAAGGGTTGTAAAGAGATAGCTTCGAATTTGGGGGTATCAAAACCAATGCAAAATATGATGAAAGTAAAAATAAAAGAGATAAACCCCATAATTTATTGTACCATACCTGTTCGCACTGAAATACTTATCACAATATTCTGTGGATCTATATTAAAAAACCTTGTTAAACTTTGTGACATATTTCTATTCTATGGAGGTCAGGTGCGAACGAACACCCCATAGTTTTATTATACCATATTTCTTCAAACTGAAACATAATTATTAAAGTATACTTACGCAGATAGATATGAAAAGTCTTTATTAAAGTTTGTGCCTATTTCCATTCTATGGAGGCCAGGCGCGAACGCAGACCACAAAATTTTATTATACCATATCTATTTAAGTTAAAAGATACTTATCAAAGTATTCTTATTTACATCTACATCAAAAACCTTTGTAAACGTTTTTTTTATTTTTTATTTTTTTTATTTCCATACTTTGTGGATCAGGCGCGGACGCAGACCCCACAATTTTAATGAACCACTGTTCTGCAAGATCAAACATACCCATTCCTATCTATCTATCTATCTATCTATATATCTATATCTATATCTATATCTATATATCTATCTATCTATATATATATATGTGTGTGTGTGTGTGTGTGTGTGTGTGTGCAAATGTATATTAATTTCATATGTGTTCAATCGGTCACTAGATATAAAGTTTAACAAAACCCATGGATTAGAATAAATAGTGATAAGAATATATAGATATAATTACAATAACATAGGCATTTTGTAACTCACTCGTCTTATACTGATGTTCATACTAAACGCGATACTCACGTATGGCGTGCTGTCGAAGTAAATACTGACATAATATTATATAATATGTTATGCTACATAAGAAAATTATGTATATATTTTTAAATAATTTTTAATACCATATACATACTACCAGGCCACCCAGCGTTGCCCGGTCGTAAATTGCGCTTAAACATATTTTAATTCATACAGATTTTGTATTTGTACTTACTGAGCCAATTCACTATTGAATATTATATTGTACCTAAAATATGGTACTGATTTCTAAAGATTTAAAAATGACTTGGGTTTTATCAGCTAGAGTCGAAACTAAACCATGCAGCTGCGTTTTTTAGTGTTTGAGATATCGGGGGATAGAAAAGAAAAAAAATTAAACATTTCAAGCTATGAATGTATTTACGCTTGCGCAAAAGATATAGAAATATGTCAGCAAAATGAAATGAAAAATGTTCATTTCAACTTACCGACAAATTTCCGTACGCGTTATGCATCCATCTAAACAATCATTTTACTCATTATATAGCATCTTTAGAGTCTGATTATATTTCCTGTGAATTTCAATGTTATGAAACCGGTAGTTTCAAGGTTTAACGGTTAAATATTTACACACATACGTAAATAGACTGTTCTAATATATATATTTATATATATGTGTGTATGTGTATATAGATATATACTGTATATTTGTTTTTGCATAAGCAATAATATATTGATACACAGTCATGAGCATGTTTCGGTCAGCTAGTTACTAGTAACTAAAGTCTCTTCAGCTTATACGAAAGAAAAGTTTGCAAACTTGCTTTTGTAAGAAGTCTATAGTTACCAGTAACTAGCTGACCAAAACATATTCATGATTGTGTTTTGTAGTTAATTTTTGGTTTTGGGCTTTGCTTTGCAGAACATGATTGGGATTTGTAAAGGGAAAGGGAAAATATACTAACGTTAATGTTTAGTAGATTTTTGCTCTTGCTGCCAGTATTTTAAAACACATCTGGTAGCATCAGAACATATCGTATTGGCTGGAGCTTGAACACCTTGTGGTTTGATCTAAAAAATACTGTCCATCAAAATGATTCCAAACAACCCCTGAAGTGAAAGTGGTGAAAAACGAAAGCAGTAGCAAAAGAAAAGTTTGAGAGTTTTCAAGAATGTGACAGCTTGTGTCTCAGTGAGCTTATAATTGAGATTAAACAAAGAATGACTGAAACTTAGTGAAACAATACAACATAGATCGGGGTATAATCGTATCATATACGGTTAGGTTTCAGAAAAAATACAATTATAAATTAAGAAAAAGTTATAAATATGATTTTATTAACAATTTATATACAATCTTTTTATTTCAGATCGCCAGATAATTTTCTGTTTCTGGCAGAGATTAAAACATAGTCACTGTTCGGGTTAGAAAGCACCGAAGCAAAGCTAATTTTTACAAAAAAAAAAAAAAAAAAAAAAGAATGGTCGTTTCCCTGAGTTAATGTGGTCATTTAGATATCTATATTATATTTATCTTATGTATGTCTATCTATTAGGCCATACAGACTGAAATTTTGTATAGATCTTTGTTATGATAAAGTGTAGTGAACTAAATGTTATGGTATCCGCTCGATACACAGTGTTTAATAGGGATAAATAATAATTAGACACTACAATAGCACACATAATATAGACGTTTTCTATGAAACTACTGAGCCGATTTGATTGACATTTTGTATGCACCTTATAATATGATATGCAGCGAACTCAATATAAAGCAAATATTTAACTATATTCAACCATTCTATAAATTTAGTCTTGTTTTGACGGAAAAAATCTACTGTCTCCATATTAGCATACTACTGAACAAGATAAAGTGCTTTCTTTAAATAATTAGTATCATTATTATAATATGCTATGTCCATCGTTTAATGTCTCCAGCAATTTTGAAGTAGCATTTTAATAAGTAAAAGGTGTTAATAAAAGAATATCTAGGTATGCTTATAATCCATAGGCGGTGAAAGAAAAACATTGAAAGGCATTCAAGGTTGATGTAATCATGCAGAAATGAATATTTACTTATATCGCATATGATTAAATTGTAGAAAAACATAAACAAAATTATGGATATAATTTTGTTTTCGGATCACCCTGTATGATATTATTTCAGAAGTTCTGGCTTGGGATAAAGTGTAATCAAAGTTAGATTCAGTATATAAACTAAAAAGCGTGTAAGCAATGTTAATTCTCACTTAAAAATTGAGAGGTGTTAGTTTTAGCTTATGTGGGTATTTAGGTCTGTCGCCATATTAGTAAACTACCGAAGCAGATTAAGTTTTGTGTTTCTGTATGTTGTGAAGGAACATAACTGGCTATACACCGGTTACAAACTGTATATATATATTGGACTGTTTGGCAGACAGCGGCAGACAGCGGCAGACAAGCAGTCGCAGTAAGACGGATAGTCTTACGTGTTGATTATCAGACTTTCTTCCCCATACTTGTTACTATGTACTTCTATTTACCTTAGGCGAGCAGCCTTACGTTTCTGTATTATAAATAAACCCCATTACACATACCACTCGGTGTAACTCACGTTTGTCTTTATTTCCTAAGTATTTAGGAATATAACAATGGCGACGAAAGGATGTTCTTTCTCTTAACAGAGATAAATTACCGTACCAAGGACTGTGTACAATGCAAGGATTTTTTGTTTTACGAAAAAAACAAACTACACAAGGATTTTTGACCACGTGCGTCAATGAATTTAAAAATTTTTCCTACCTAAAGTAGCGAAAAGTACGGATTTTTCTTCGTAAAGAACTCACAAGAAATTATAGAAACATGTTCAAGGTAAAGTGGAATTTATATTTATTTTGACAAGTAAAAAAAAAAAAAAAAAAAAAAAAATGGTCGCAAGTTGAATTCGAAACTACACTAAAGGATTACGAGTTTCGAAAGAAAAAATATAAATACAACGACTATTGTACCATTTTATGCCACGTGGGAACGGCAGCCATATATTTTTTTTTTTGGAAAATTAATTGTTTGTTATTGCCTTTATATAAATAATTGGAACTATTTGTCGTGGGAAGTAAGAAATATTTTGTGTATGAACTTACGTTGTTGAAAAAAAAAAAAAGAATTATTTTACAAAGCCTGTTGAATTACTATGGATGAACTTTGTTGAAACGTGTTGTGTCTGCATATTGCTACTAATTTACGATATACGTAAATTTACGATTTTTCTTTGGAATTATTGTGTAGAATTCGAAAAGACATTTTTGTACTAGAAGCTAACATGGAACAATTAGCAGAGTTAACTAAGGCTCTAGCCCTTAGCATCCAGGAACAGACAAAAATGACTCAACAATTTTTAGCGCAACAACAACAACAACAACAACAAATTCAACAACAACAGCTACAGCAACAGCTGCAACAACAACAAGAAAGAACACAAAAAACTTTAGAGGCACAACAAGAACAAACAAACATACTACAACGACAAATGTCGACACAGCAAAAGAATTTAGAAAAGCTAATTCTAACGTCGACCGGGAAGAAGACTAATTTTTCTGCCGAGGGTATTTCAAATTCACTAACGGAATTTCGTTACTCCCCGGATACTGGTGTTACTTTCCCTGCATACTACAGAAGATACGAAACAATTTTTACGAAAAGATGTTTAGACTGGACCGATGAGGAAAAAGTTACCCTGCTACTACAAAAACTGGGTACTGATGAAAACACCAAGTATGCAAATCTAATTCTACCAAAAAAACCGGAGGAGGTTTCGTTCGAGGAAACAATTAGTACCTTGTCGAAAATATTTGATAAAAGGGATAGCCTATTTCACTCTAGATACAAATGTTTGAACATTCAGAAGGCAGAAGCTGAAGACTATCTAGAATATGCTTGCACTGTGAACTGTTTATGCGAATCATTTAAATTGAATGAAATTTCCGCAGACCAATTTAAATGTTTAATCTTTGTACAAGGTCTCACAGCACCAAGGGACAAAGATATACGTTCACGGATCCTAACAATTATGGAGGCGGATCCTAACATAACATTGCAAAAAGTCACTGAAGAGTGTCAACGTCTGATTAACATAAAGAAAGACAACACTCGCATTGAAGAGAAAAATATTTTTAAGGTGCAGCAAGTAAAAAGGCAAGGGACCACAAGAAAGTCCAGGTTCCAAGAACACAGGATCCTTAAAGGATACAAAGACCCAAAGCTAAAGTGTAAATGTTGTGGTAGTTTAAGACACAACAATAAGACCTGCTGGTTTAGGAACAAAATATGTTATGAATGTGGTCTCAGAGGTCACAAGGGAACATACTGTGCCCAGAAGAAAAGACAAGGGACCGATAATGTAAATACGCTTCGCATGAATAAAGAAAAAAGCTGCGAAAGACGGAAATATGTTGATGTTCGGATAAATGGACATCTGGTTACATTGCTTCTGGATAGCGGTGCAGATATTAGTATTATAAATGAAGATATATGGAAAAGGATAGGTCGACCTGAATTAACGAAAACCAGAAAGACGGCGAGAAGTGTGTGCGGCAAAAGATTAGAGTTCAAGGGAGAATTAAAATGCAAAGTGACATTCGCTAACCAGACTCATAAATCCAAAGTGTACGTCGTACCAGGAAAGAATACATGCCTGTTTGGGGTAGATTGGATTGTCCTGTTTAATTTATGGGAGAAACCCATAAATTCGTTTTGTAACGTTTTAACTGCAGAAAAAGCAAACCAAAGGGAAGACTTCCTGAAGGATTTGAAAACTGAATTTCCCAATGTTTTTGCCGAAGGACTAGGACTCTGTATTAAGACAGAGGCAAAATTTGAATTAAAGAAAAATGCCACTCCAGTATTCAAACCTAAAAGGAATGTGCCTTTTTCAGCGATGGACGCAATCGAAAAAGAGTTGAATAGACTTCACCACTGGAAGTCATTGAAAAAGTTAACCACACAGATTGGGCAAGTCCAACCGTGTATGTAAAGAAAAAAAATAACAGAATAAGGGTCTGTGGAGATTTTTCAACGGGTTTAAATGACTGTCTATTGGACCATAATTATCCCCTTCCGTCCGCAGAAGATCTGTTCTCTAAGCTTAACGGAGGAAAAAATTTTTCTAAGATAGACCTCTCAGATGCTTACTTGCAAATTAAGATCAGCGATGAATGCTCCAAATACTTAGGCATAAATACTCATAAGGGCATTTTTAAGCTAAAGAGGCTTCCTTTTGGATTAAAGGTTGCTCCTGCTATTTTCCAGCAAATTATGGACACGATGCTGGCAGGGTTGGAATTTTCAATGGCCTACCTTGACGATATCCTAATTAAAAGTGAAAATTTGCAAGATCATAAGAAGCATGTAAAAGAAGTATTCAAAAGAATACAGGAATTTGGTTTTAAATTGAGCCCAGAAAAATGCGATTTTTTTTATGAAAAAAATTAAATATCTAGGTCAAATAATCGACAAAGAGGGTCGAAGACCGGATCCACAAAGGACTGAAGCAATTGAAAAGATGCCTTCTCCAGATTCAGTGACAAAATTAAAATCGTTTTTGGGATTAGTTCAATACTATGCAATTTACATCCCTAACATACATGATTTAAGAGCTCCTCTTAACGAGTTACTGAAAAAGGGTGTTAAATGGAACTGGAATAAGGAATGTGAATCTGCTTTCCAAAATATCAAAAGATGTCTACTGTCAGACTTAGCATTGGCACATTTCAATCCAGAAAAGGAACTAATACTAGCAACTGACGCCAGTGATTACGGTGTTGGCGCTGTATTACTTCACAAGTATGAGGATGGTAGGACAAAAGCTATCGCCCATGCTTCAAGAACGTTGGTTGCAGCGGAGAAAAATTACAGCCAAATTGAAAAAGAGGCGCTGTCGATAATATTTGGAATTACAAAGTACAATCGATTTCTCCATGGACGATCTTTTATTTTGCAAACCGACCATAAACCCCTACTTACCATATTTGGATCAAAGAAAGGCATTCCCACACATACTGCGAATCGATTACAGCGATGGGCTGTAACCCTCTTAAACTATCAGTTTAAGATGGAACATGTATCCTCAAAAAAGTTAGGACACGCAGATGCATTATCACGGTTGATCCCTAAAAGAAGCGAAAGTTTCGAAGAAACGGTAATTGCTGCGCTTAAAGACGAAAGTGAATGTACAAGTTCAATGTGTAATATGATACGTGAACTTCCGGTAACTTTCGAAAAAATAAAAAAAGAGGCAGTAAATGACATTTTCATTAAGAAAATGAAAAATCAATTGGGATGGATAAAAAAAAATAAAAAGGTAGATCAAACAACGCCTTTTTCCATCTGTGAAGATGTGCTCATGTATGGTGAGAGGATCGTAATTCCACTAACGTTACAGAGGAAAATTCTGAAGGAATTTCATACAGGTCATCCGGGCATTTCGAGAATGAAATCCCTTATGAGAGGATATGTGTACTGGCCTGGTATGGACAAGGAAGTTGAAAAATGTGTCAAGACATGCAGAGGATGTCAATTAGCAGCTCGAGATCCTCCAGTAAAAACGACGCCATGGCCAAAGACGGACCTACCCTGGTCACGTCTGCATATTGATTATGCGGGACCTATAAATGGTTATTTTTACTTGATTATTGTAGATTCTTTTTCAAAATGGCCAGAAATATTTAAGTTTAGACATCCAACAGCAAAAAACACTGTGAGTGCGCTTAATGAAATTTTTAGCCGTTTTGGAGTGCCAAAAACCTTAGTGAGCGATAATGGAACAGCATTTACTGCTCATGAATTCAAAGAATTCTGTGACTCACTAAATATTCTACATATGACAACACCTGTGTACCATCCACGATCGAATGGGTTGGCCGAAAAATTTGTAGATACGTTTAAAAGGGCACTTAAGAAAAATCTTACTACGGACACAGACGAACAATGTATTCAAACATTTTTAGCAATTTACAGGGTGACACCAAATCCTAATAATAATGTCAATTCTTCCCCGGCTGAGCTAATGTTTGCAAGAAAGATAAGATCTGTCTTCGATAGGCTGCTACCAGAGAAAAAGAAAGTTTTCAAAAAAGAAAACCTTAATACCAAGTGCTTCTCCCCAGGTGAAAATGTATATTTCAAAAATTTTCAAAATGGACGAAATCAGTGGGTTGAAGGTATTATCAAAAAAAGGATTGGGAGCATGGTCTATACCATCCAAGGATTAAGTTTTGTCTGCAAAAGACACAGAAATCAAATACGTCCCAGACTGTCTCCAAATGTGGAAGAGACACCAATGGAAACATTGTGCGATATTTTTGATATACCAAAACCAGCGTGTGTACCGCAAACAATGAATATTTCGCCTGAACCGACCATACGGGCTGGACAGAAACCTTTACCCCGGGTAACGCTGACCAGAAGGAAAAGCGCAAGAAAGAGAAAAGTTATCAGGAGATTAAGCCCTGACCCTAAAAGGAAGAGGTATTTAAGCTAAAATCAGGAAGATTTCAGCTTCAGGGGGAGGTGTTGTGAAGGAACATAACTGGCTATACACCGGTTACAAACTGTATATATATATTGGACTGTTTGGCAGACAGCGGCAGACAGCGGCAGACAAGCAGTCGCAGTAAGACGGATAGTCTTACGTGTTGATTATCAGACTTTCTTCCCCATACTTGTTACTATGTACTTCTATTTACCTTAGGCGAGCAGCCTTACGTTTCTGTATTATAAATAAACCCCATTACACATACCACTCGGTGTAACTCACGTTTGTCTTTATTTCCTAAGTATTTAGGAATATAACACTGTACGAGTGCTCTGGATGAAGATTATGATGTTCTTCCACCAAATGTATCAAATGTTTTTATGTTATGTCCATAGGTTCCTTTGCCAAGCAAGTTTGAAGTAGAAAGTAAATAAGTGAATCACGTTGTAGAATATCAGTTCATATGGTTCTGGTTGAGATTAAAGTGTAGTCACTGTTAGATTCAGTTTCTAAGCTAAAAAGCAGGTAAGTGATCGTATCATCAGTCGAAGCTGGAATCCTGAATCGGATTTATACTCCCAGAAGTGGTTTGATCTTATTTAGTTTTACGGCATATCAACTTTTTTTCGGGTTGCTTCATGTTAATTTTTGTCATCTTTGGAAGAGATTTTAAGCTTGAAATGTTTATATCATTTTGTACTGTCGTTTTGTTTTATAGCATATCACAGCTTTTCGCGTTATTTACCGCAAAATCCAGTCACATTGTTAAGTTGTTTTCTCGAGGAAAATTTTAGTTTATTTTTGCTTTTGAATTTGCGTCTTACTGAAAAAAAAATAAAAGTTGTTATTCTACGCTTAAACTAGAATTTAGGTGTGTTTCTTTATTAGTAAACATCCAAATAAGATTAAGTTTGCATTTAAATATATATATATATATATCAGCAGTTTTATGACATGATACGTCCATCGTCTCCTCTGTCACGCAAGTTTTAAGTAGAACGTTAATAAGTAAAACGTTTTAATAAATACAGCCATACAATGTCTGTTCCGCCTTCTGATTCTCTTTTCTTCGCATACAAGAATATCTGAAAAAGAGTATAATGGAAAAAATAATCGTGTTCTGAGTTTCTTCGATTTCCAAACGTTTCTCCCAGAATTGAAAAATAATTACTATTCTACAATACACCGTTTTCGACATGAAATTACCAGGTTTATGATCGCGTGATACTTGAAATCAACGATGAAATTAAATTCAAAGGTTAATCTACGAGAAATCGTTTTAGTTTAGGAGAAGCTTTCTTCGAGTAAAATTATTATTTTAATTCTTCCGCTATGTATTTACTCGTATTCATTGGGGGCAATCTACAAAATTACTCTTCCATTTTAGAGTTCAATTGATCGCACACGAACAGGGCCAGGGGCACAACACTTCACTAAGAGCTCTTCAAAGACCTTAGGAATTCTGCGATCAGATCGTGTAATTGAACTGGAAGTGTTATTTTACCTTTGAAATACGAGAATTAATTCGAAACACCTGCATTATCGACAAGTTTACTTGCATGCGATTTTATATATTCATAAATACATATATACATGCATATATATGTATGTATATATATATACATATGTATATATATATAGCGTTTATGTGTAGCTATTTTAATGTACATATCAGTTTTGATTAGATATATACTTATATATATATATATATATATATATATATATATACTTATATTAACGTAGTTCGTAATTCACATGTTTAAAGATACGTACACACAGACAAGATATAAACATGCGTATATACATACATATACACACGCGCGCACATACGCACACACGCACATATATATAAAAGGATACAGAGATAAAGAGAAAGAGAAGAGAGAGAGAAAAGGAGAGAAAAGGCGGAACACACTAATTTTAAGACACATAAGTATGCTTGTTTATATTAGCTTACAAAATTAATGCTACACGGCTTCATATATATATATATATATATATATATATATATATATATATATATATATATATATATATATATATATATATACTACCAGTTCATGCCCGACTTTGCACGGGCCCTATGTACTGTTCATAACTTTATGTGCATATGTATATATTAAAAAGTGTGCATATATGCAGTAATGCCTTTCTATATAATAGGTTTACTAAACTACCATAGAGAAAATATGGTAAAGACCGCAGGGGTCAAATTTAAAAAAAACTTTGACCCCAATTTTGACGCCTTAACAATAAAAATGATTGACTCATATCCAAGTAACTTAGGTCTAAAATTTGAAGTTTTTAAACAAAAAAATGGCTGAGGAGTTTGATAGAGTCTGCAAAAGCTCTTTGTAGCCACATTTTCACTCCAAAACTGAATAATAAGCTTGCCGTATGTATAAAGACACTTTATGTCAAATTTCAAATGTTTAGACCAAAAATGGCTGAATAGTTTGCTAGAGACCAGAAAGTGTTTTGTATTTGACTCCTTGGCAGCCAAGTTGTCGGCCAAAATCCGATTAAAAACTTGCCCTATGTCTTAATAAACTTTATGTAAAATGTCAAATGTTTGGACCAAAAATCGGATAGGAGGTTAACTTTTTTTTCACTTTGACCCCAATTTTAACCCCATTAAAATTTTAACCATTATACTTTCGTTTCTAATAGTATTTTCCCATTCTTTTCTGTCATTTCTTGAAATTAATAATGTCAGCTTCCAAATCTTCTAACTTTTATATTATGTACGCCAAACTTCCTTATCTCTTCATGGTTAGAAAGTCCCATGCACTCAGCTTGTAACAGAGGCGATGATGCTAGGTCAGCAGCAGCCATATGCAAATGACCGAGCCAGGGTGCGATGTGACGTCACAGCAAGGATAAAAAGAAGGGGTGGTATTCGACGCGTGGCCGGTATTCATAGAAGCACGTAATCGAGACGTGTTTGGAGAAGCTGATGTATTCAAGATGTGTTTGAGACCCGAGAGAGCGGAAAAGAGGATTGTGTGTTCGAAAAAGCACATGTTCGACCCTCGTGGGTAACTTCACAGTAAGTCACACGCAGCCGGAGAAAGAGAAATCAACTGTTTAAATATTTAGCAAAATGCGTTGTTAAAAATAACAAATATAAACGCATTTGTTAAAGAAAGGAAAAAGGCGTCGAGTGTTTTTCTTTTTTTCTGTTTCTTGCGACGGATTATACAACATGTTTAGTCCCTACATATTAAAGACTAAGTTAAAAACTGTTTCCAGTTTTCCCTTTTTATCTCTTATGGTGTAAACTTGTCCATTCCTAATTCTGTACGAGTGCTCTGGATGAAGATTATGGTGGTGTTTATTAGTCTTCGCAGTTTCAAAAAGCTTCAGGTCGTCCATATACGATAGTTTGTATTCTTATGTGACTGTAAAATTCAATCCAGTATGACATTTCCTAAGTATGTTTGTTGGAATTATTGCTATAATAAACAATAATGATTTTTTTTTTTTTTTTTTTTTTTTTTTTTTACAAAGGCATCACCACATTATCAAGGCCCAGAGGCCACTCAAGGATAAGGGTTAAAGAGTGTACAGTAGAAGTTGGTCAATATAGTAATCATTAGTAATGAAAATTTGGTAAATTTAATAACTTATATGGAACGGCTCATCAAGAACTTATTTACCTTAGACTTGAACACAACCATATTGTAGTCAGGAAAACGGAACCATATTGTAGCAGGAAAACGGAAGACAATTCCACAGGCGTGCAGTTCTAAGAAAGAAGCTTTGTTCATGGAATCTATGTTTAGGTTTAGGCACAGATAAAGAGTGGGGGAAATTATTGATAGTGTTTACAGCTAGACGAGTGTTTCTTGTGAAAGTTTGGCGAGGGGGGACCATAGATTGAAGCTCAGTTGAACACTTTCCATGAAAATAACGATACATCAGAGACAAACTCGCAACATCTCTTCTGTGAGATAGAGGTTGTAAGGAGGAGAAAAGGACATCTCCTACGAGGCTACGAAGTCTATTTTGAACTCTATCAAGGCAGGACAAGTCCTTTCTAGCAGCTCCTGCCCAGATGTGGCAACAGTATTCCATCCTTGGACGTACCTGGCTCTTATATAGATAGAGAATAGCATCAGCAGTGAGATATCTACTGGATCGATAGAAAGATCCCACCATTTTTCCAGCGGCCTTGGCAACAGATTTGATATACGTGTTCCATTTAAGATCAGGAGTAATGGTCAAGCCCAGAAGCTTGTCAAAACTTGAGGCCTCCTGAAGACGAGAGCCATTCATTTCAATTGATGACAAATGTGGATTAAAATGTTGATGATGTAAAGAGAGAAGCTTGGTTTTAGATGCATTAAAAGTAACCAGCCACTCCTTTCCCCATTGTACTACATGCTCAAGATCAGAGGAGAGAGAATTGGAGAGTACTTGCTCGTTTACTGTCTTAGATGTGGTACCATAAATGGTAGTGTCGTCAGCATAAATGTCTACAAATGATGTAAGGATATGATTTGGAAGATCATTAATGTAGATCAGGAAAAGAGTTGGGCCCAGGATGGATCCCTGAGGGACACCGGCATTAATACTGTGAGCTTCTGATTTTTGCCCCTCAACTACTACTCTTATGAACCTATCAGAAAGAAATGATTTAATAATTGAGAAGACTTTTCCAGCTATACCATAGCTAGCGATCTTATGAAGTAAACCTTTATGCCATACCCTATCAAAGGCTTTAGATATGTCAAGAGCAATTGCCCTAGAAAGATTGCCACCGTCGAGAGATTTGCTAATCCTATGCGATATAACTGTAAGGACATCTGCTGTAGATCTAGCAGAACGGAAACCATATTGAGTGTCACTAAGAAGGTTATTTTTGTTGAGATGTTTGATTACTTCTGTATTTAACACAGATTCTAGCAACTTACTCATGACGCACAGGAGACTTATTGGCCTGTACTGAGAGGGGGATGAGCGATCACCTGAATTCTTAAATACAGGGCATACTGATGAGATTTTCCAGGGAGATGGGAAACTATTCTCCTTAAGACAACGTTTAAACAGTTTTGTAATTATTATAATGAGTCTCTTCGGAAGACGTATTTCTGTATTCTAATCTCAAACTGACGTTCTTCCACCAACTGCCAATCCCAATTCAATTCTTAATAAGTAAATAATGTGCTCAGTTATCTTGTACATTTTAAACATAAACATTTGCTCAATATCAGAGGAGAGAGAATCGGAAAGAACTTGATCGTTTACGGTCTTAGATGTGCTACTATAGATAGTAGTGTCATCAGCATAAATGTCTACGAATGATGTAAGGATGTGATTTGGAAGATCATTAATGTAGATCAGGAAGAGAGTTGGGCCCAGGATGGACCCCTGAGGGACTCCAGCATTAATACTGTGAGCTTCTGATTTCTGCCCATCAACCACTACTCTTATGAACCTATCACAGAGAAATGATTTAATAATTGAGAAGATATTTTCAGCTATACAGTAGCTGGAGATCTTGTGAAGTAAACGATTATGCCATACTCTATCAAGGGACTTAATAGTATTTATAATAATGATTGAGATTAGAAGCATAACACCTGTGAGAGAAGGGTTGTAGAGAAGAAGAAAGGGTGGAGGCCAATCAATTTACAGATGTGATTATTTGCTCGATGTCGTCCCCTTTTAATATCTTCTTGTAGTTTTTCTTTCAGTCATCTATTCTGGTGCTTCTGTTTTCCAGATATATCTTCTCAGACTTTCATCTTGTCTATCATTTATTGTAATGATGTTTTGAAACCAGTATCCCGTCGTGGCCTGGTGCTTTCAAATTTGCCATTTTCTTGAGGGTAGTTTTTAGTGTTTTTTCATTAATTTCAGTTTTTTTTTTAATTGATTCTTCAATTTCCTGGGCTTTGTTTTTGATTTTTTCAGCCAATTTATGTTTCTGTTGTAGTCTTCTGGCAATCCCCATATCTGGCTCCAGATGTGCTTGGTTTCTGTCCGGTCTGGTTGCTCTGTTGTTATTCTTCAGTTTACGATTTGGCAGAATTGTCGTTTATCTTTTTTTTACATGGGGGTCACCGCTTATCAAGGCGCAGAGGCCACTCGAGGGTAAGGGTTAATAGGTATATATTAGTCATTGTGATTTTAGCGTAGTAAACATAAGTGGGAATTTTATAAATTGGATTACTTAGGGAGACGGTTCAATAAGAACTTGTTCACGTTGGACTTGAAGACAATTAGATTATAGTCAGCTGGAAAGCAGGCAAACGGAATAGAGTTCCACAGGCGTGCAGTTCTAAGAAAGAAGCACAGTTCATGGAATCTACGTTTAGGTGTAGGCACGGATAAAGAGTGTGGGTAATTGTTGATAGTGGTTCTGGCTAGACGAGTGTTTTTCGTGAAAGTCTGGCGAGGGGAGGGGAGACCATAGATCGAAGTTCAGATGAACACCTGCCATGAAAATAACGATAAAGCAGGGACATGCTCGCTACGTCTCTTCTGTGGGAAAGGGGTTGCAGAGAAAAGAAAAGGGCACCCCCCACTAAGCTACAAAGTCTATTTTAAACTCTGTTAAGACAGGATAAGTTGCTTCTAGCAGCTCCTGCCCAGATGTGGCAACAGTACTCCATCGTTGGCCGAACCTGGCTTTTATATAGGTACATAATTGCATCAGGAGTGAGATATCTACTGGAGCGGTAGAAGGATCCCACCATCTTTCCAGCGACTTTGGCAATTAACTTGATGTACGTGTTCCATTTCAGATCAGGAGTAAAGGTCAAACCTAGAAGCTTGTCAAATCATGAAGCCTCCCCAAGACGAGAGCCAGCCATTCAATTCGATTGATGTCAGCTGGGCAACAGAGCGTTGATGATTTAAAGATAGAAGCTTGGTTTTAGATGCATTAAAAGTAACCAGCCATTTCGTTCACCATTGTACCACGTGCTCAAGATCAGAGGAGAGAGACTCAGAGAAAACTTGGTCGTTTACGATCTTCGAAGTGCTTCCATAGATGGTAGTGTCGTGAGCATAAATGTCTACGAATGATCTAAGGATGTGGTCTGGAAGATAAAGGTTCTGTTTTGTTTGTATTAGTTCGAATTGTATTTGTATCTTCTTTCTTTTCTGCTATTTTTTGCTTTAGTTCTTCATATTTCTTTATTCTATTTTCAGTTTTAGCTTCTCGTATGCCTTTGGCTTCTTGCAGGACTATTGTGACACAAGTTTCCAGTCTTATTTCTCATGAAAAGTTTGTAGATCCTTTTATTTAATCAGTTCTTATTTCAATTTTTTAATTTCATTATTATTATTATTATTATTATTATGATTATCATCATCATTATTAGTATGATTATTATTGTTATTAGTAGTAATAGCAATAGTAGTATTAACAGATGTGGTTTTAGCATTATTAGTTTTATTTGTAATCATATACAAATCACGTTGATAACATTTAATTCTTTATGAACACAAAATAACACACAGTTCATGCGTTACGGATGTTAAATTACTGAAGAAAGCTTTTATTTCTTTAGGCAAATCTCA
Organism: Euprymna scolopes; assembly: GCF_053919585.1. Taxonomy (NCBI): domain Eukaryota; kingdom Metazoa; phylum Mollusca; class Cephalopoda; order Sepiida; family Sepiolidae; genus Euprymna; species Euprymna scolopes. The sequence continues at coordinate 17,336,810 of NC_136489.1, read as the reverse complement.
ATGTTTCATTTCGCTTTTCAGTGTTCCTATCATTTATTTTGTACCTCTTCTAGCTCTTTGCCTCTTTATGTACTTCCCCCGATCTCTTAATAACCTTATGACTTCCAGGGTATGTACGACGGTTGCTCCAAAAGAAAAACCTCCGATTTTTAACTCAGAAAGTTTAAGAGTTACGAAGACTGTATAAAAGCCGAGTACGTCCAAGGATGGAGTACTGCTGCCACATCTGGGCAGGAGCTGCTAAAAACAGCCTATCCTGCCTTGACAGAGTACAAAATAGACTTCGTGGTTTAGTGGGGATGCCCTTTTCTCTTCCTTGTAGCCTCTCTCCCAGAGACGTTGCGAGCCTGTCTTTGTCTTATCGTTATTTCCATGGCTCGTCTGAGCTCCAATCTCTCGTCTCCCCTCGCCAATCTTTCACGAGAAACACCCGTCTGGCTGAAACTACTGTCAATAATTTTCCCCACTCTTTATCTGTGCTTAAATCAAAACGTAGATTCCATGAGCAGAGCTTCTTTCTCAGAAGTGCACGATTGTGGAACTCTCTTCCGTTCGCCTGTTTCCCACCTGGCTACAACTTGGATGTCTTCAAGTCCAACATAAACAAATTCCTGACAAACCGCCCCCTTAAGTAAGACACTGTATCAAATCTCCAATACTAACGATTACTACAATACTATCTCATTGATTACTGTACACGCAATAACCCTTATCCCTGAGTGGCCTCCGGGCTTTGATAAGTGGTGACTCCATGTAAAGAAAAAGACGGATGTGGTACCATTAAGACAAGCAACCTTTTTTCTCCACAATTTATTTTTCTCCATACTTAAACTATTCTCAATGCATATTTATCAGATATTTAATGACACATTTCTGCGTTGTTTCCTTAGAGTCTCACGCCGTCAATATCTGCAACAGGGAAATGAAACTTTCGAGTTATGAATGCATAATTTCATTCATTATAACAAAGCAATTTCCAATCCCCTCCGAACAATTCAGGTGAAATAAAAAAAATAGGGAACATTACGTTTGAAACGCCCTTCGCATGTGCCGTTTTTTCGACTGTCTTTCAATCTTTTTTCTCTCTGTCTCTCGCTGTCAGCATCTTCCCCCCTCTCTCTCTCTCTCTCTCTCTCTCTGATTATCAAGCATGTCATACGTTATAGATGCGTAGTTTGATTATCTCTCTCTTTCTTTTTCTTTTTTCCATTATATTTATTTTTCTTTTATCCCTCCCTCTCTCGAAGACAATGTTTGTCTCTCTCCTTAAGTTATTCTAATTTATTACTCTTTCTATGTATCTGTCATTTTCTACTATATATGTGTGCATCTCTCTCTCCTTCATTGTTCTGTTTGTCTGTACACTTTTGTAATACATAGTAAGGCACCGATGTTTAATTGCACAATCAGGCTTTTTATTAGTGAAGAGTTGATGTCTGAACTCCTCTCCCCTCTTTGTAACTGTCCTTCGTCTCTCGTTCTGTTCTTTCTCTAACACTTTTCCAACATCTCTCTTTTACTTTCCCTCTCAAACCTACCTACTTTTCCTTTTCTTTCCTCTCTATCGATCTCTCTAACTTTTCTTTTCTCATCTCTCTCTTAATATTTTCCTTGTCGCTCTCTTCCTCCCTCTATCTCTCTTTCTCTACCCCCCCCTCTCTCTCTCTCTCTCTCTCTCTCTCTATATATATATATATATATATATATATATATATGGGAAAAGGAAGAAAAACCTGTAGCCTGTTAGGACATTTTCAACGTTTCAGCACCATTTATTGGTGACTTCTTCATAAAATGATAGAGATGGTTGAGGAAATAAGATATACCAGCGATTGAAAAAGTGTGGAAACGAAACTAATCAATTCGTTTCATTTCCACACTTTCTGCTCATCATCCTATATTTTATTTCCTCAGTCATCTCTACCATTTCCTGAGGATATCCCCCGAAAAGTGGGACAAAAAGTTGAAAATTTCATAACTACAGGTGTTTCTTCCTTTTTTTCTGTAATGTCATAATACCATAACTACTTTTATTCATATATATATATATATATATATATATATATATATATATATATGTATATATATATATATAAACATATATTATATATATATATATATCTTCTTTCTTTTTCTTTCTCTTTGCTTTATCGTTTCTCTTTAACTCTTCTCGTCCTCCTCTCTCTTTAAACATTCTCTTTCTCTTCTCTTTTTCATACCCTCTTCTTTTTTCTACCCTCTTCCTTCTCTTTCTCTTTCTTTCTCTCTCTCTTTCCCTTTCTCTCTCTCTCTCTTTCCCTTTCTCTCTCTCTCTCTCTCTTTCTCTCTCTCTCTCTCTCTCTCTCTATATATATATATATATATATATATAGTACATGCCAGTCTTACTGTATTAATATCTCTCTTTCGTCCTACGCTTCTTCGCCGTGTTAATTGATATTCTATTACACGCTTGAAACAAAAAAGATTTTTCGCTAATTTACCGGCTCGTTGCAGTCGATCTGCCTTCGAGGGGAAGATTCATTAAATAGCTAAGTGTTTGCAAGAATCGATCGTTTTATTCGCTTTTCATTGAAACACAAATAAAAAAAATAACAAAAAATATAATAATTAAAAAAAAAAACATCTCATTTCAAATCGCTTCTTCCATATCTTTAGATTTCGTGATAAAAAAAAATTAAAAATTAGCTGCTTATTTATTTGCCGCGGTCGCTTTCTTGAAGAACTGAAGAACTGATACTTGGATCGATCAGTAAGTACGCAGACTGTCACGTGGTTTATTAAGACTGCGTAATGCTCAATCTACGGAAGTAACATGACAGCATATATAAAATATAGTGAGTTGTGCTTCGAAATAGATTATGTCGTTTATATCTTATTGATTTCATGGATTTTTTTTTACACTGAAATGTGTTTCAGTAAAGTTTTACTGCATGGAGTATTTTAATCTGTTTGATCGCCGTAATCTACTTGCTGCCGAAAAAACAGGCCGCTCGTTTACATTTTATTTATTTTCTATTTTTAAAACTCCTTACAACGTCATTAGCCAAAGTTTGGAAGAAGATCATTTTTTAACCGTTAATTTTTCCACTTAACAAGGTGTGTATTGCATCTTGCATCTAAGTAACCAATAATGTTAGATTATGTCCGGGCGACACTGAATTCCCTTGCTGATAGTCGATTTAGGGAATCAACTATGATTATTAAAAGTTCAATCTATATATCTGTAAAAGTGAGCGTGTCTGTGCGTGTATCTGTGTGTCTGTCTGTGTGTGTGTGTGTACATTTCGCTTCGCAATAACTCTGTCAATTTTCAGTCTAAAGACTCGAAATTTGATATACAGGGTACTGAGATTTGGGAAAATCTTTGTAATCCGTTTTCGGACAGAAATTTGTCTGTTAAGGGATCAAAGTTCAACGATTTGACCTTTGAGAACTCTACTAACCTCCTCCGACAATTTTAGGTCTAAACACTTGACATTTTGGATATAGGTTCCTTGGACAGGGATCTAACTTAATAACTTGATTTGAGCCCAAAACAATAAATTTTAAGGGGTCATAGTAGGAGTCAAAGTTTAAAAAAGTGACCGCTTTTTTTTGGCTCAACATACACCTCCAAACACCCGGGCAACGCCGGGCTGAAATGCCAGTGCTAGATAAAAGAACATAATTATTTGTCGGTTTGTTGCAGAATTAGTTTGTGTACAAAGACAAATATGCTTACAGGTTTTTTGAATTTGAAACGCGTTAGTAGAACAATGACGAAAAGGACCAGGAATGCAACCATGACAAATTGAATGTTAAAATACTCAAACGTATAGTGAATTATATATATATATATATATATATATATATATATATATATATATATATATATATATATAGATAGATAGATCTTTGTTATAAGAAGGTGCAGCGAACTAAATGTATCTATTGGAAGCAGAGTTAGAAATAAACACGTATTAAATGCAGTTAGATACACAAGTCTAGAAATTTGTCCTAAAGCACCCATTATAAGGCAACGGACCATAATGTTTGCGCGTTATAATGGATAAATGGCCTACTATATATACGGCCGCTCCGTATACCCTTCGGAAAATCAGTATGGAGAAACCATGCATTCTTGTTATATGGGATTACTGCCTTCTCCCTTGGACTAATATTCTGCCTACCTGGCAAGAAAACCCCGGAGGACATTGTACTCTTTCCGATAATGGACTGCCCAGGTTGTATGAAATCCCTTTTCCTATAATTATTTTCATATAATTATTATTCACCACCCAAAAACTTTTTCAATATTTGTGCTGAAAAGCAAAATACGTGTCCTTTCACAGCTGAACATTTTGCTAACCGCATTTCATTTCTTCTGATGATATAGCCATTATTGAAAATCCATGGATTAAGGAAATTAACATAACCCCCTTCTATATATTCCTTTTATCGAAGAATAAATTCTTAACTCGAATATGTGTATCTATATTTTAATTTTCAGAATTTAACTTTAACCACTAAACTTATATATTGTTCTAATCTTAAATATTAAGCTTCTCCTTTTTGGCTAGGATCACCCTGAAAGTATTACTTCAAGTAATATCTATTAGGATATTTCACCTGATTTTTAATCTGTGCCTTAAATATATATATATATATATATATATATATATATATATATATATATATATATACTTACGATGATCGCTTTTAAATACAGCATCCTATTTCTTTAACTCTAAAATTGAAGAACTATGAAGACGGAAGTAAAACAATTAAAACGAGCAACTGTTTGTACTGATCAATTCATTTTTCTACATAGACACCACCATTCTTAATACACTTTTCAAGCGATGTCGATTATTCAAAACATTAATCCTCCATTTGTATTATTTAAAAAGTTGAAGAGCTAGGAAGTAGGAATTGCCACCATAAAAGCCAGCGACATTTTGTTACCCAGAATTTATTTTTCTTAAAACTAACCACTATTCTCAATGTACATTTTCGGAAATCAAATCACGCATCTCTGTTTCTGACGTACGACTATGACAGCGTTTGCCTTCTTAGTATCTCATACCGTCTATATTTGCAAAAGATAGGTGATACGTTCAGGTCAAGCCTTCATCATAACAATGGAATTTGCAAACCAACCTGATCCATCCGAGCGGATTAAAAATAGAAGACATTACTTTTTGAACGCCTCCCATATATATATATATATATATATATATATATATATATATATATATATATATATATATATATATATAATGACTACTTCATTAAATCACATAAATTAATATAGGAAAGTATAATTTTATGTGTACATTTTAAGTATTTACTTTAACAGTGCTCAATACATAGGTAGAGCTACGTAGTAAGTTTTAAAAATATATATGGTTATTAAGCTACATAGAATATTCCGCGTTTCATCCACGCTAGGATTAGTTAGTCTTATGCGAAGAGCTGTGTTTGTCTCGCGTTTTTATATACGCACATTCTATTGAGTTTTTAGTTAGCTAATCAACTTTCTAGTTTTATATATATATATATATATATATATATATATATATATATATATATATATTTAAATAAGGGAGTAGTCACCAACAATGTGTATTTTTTAACATTATTTTATTCCGTGTCTTGTTTTTTCATTGAGAATTATGTTTGGATCATTGTAATAATGTTTTTAAGTCATTGAAATCGTTCTTTTTAACCATTACGCGCGTTTCAGATGGTCTGTGATGCGTCCTCGTCAGAAATTATTTTCAAATGTGTAAAAATGGCGATTTTTGTAGTTAATTTGAAGTTTTTCCAAGGGGTGGACGCTTGTAAGTGTTTATTATTCATTGGTATGCTGAATTTTTATTTTTTTTTTAATTGTTTTTTATTTTTATTTGGCTTGTCCAGGGAGGCGTTGACCTCGCTGTAGTCGCTATCTCTTTCTGCTAATGTTTTTTTTTCTTTCTTTTCCTTTAGGGTGGGGTAGGGTGTGTGTGAGTATGTGTGTGTGTGCGTGTGTGTTTATATGTGTGTGTGCGCGTGTGTGTGCGTGTGTGTGTTTGCTTTTATAGGTTTAGGAATGTGTATATTGTTTTGTATTATTTTGGGGTTATTTGCTTCCTTAGGAAGGCGGCTGTGGTCCGAGGTCGTTACTAATGTGTATGTGACCCATACATCCCCACAAAACGACACAACCAACCTCCCAACCGAATCAACGAAACTAACACCCCTCACAATCATTTTTTAGGAATCCCTCACAAAATGACAACACCAGACTAGACAACAAAAAACCCAAAGTCATCAACCTATCTACAGAGAAGCTTATAAAGGACGAAATTGAAGTACTACAACTAGGCCTCAAATTCTGTCCAACTCCCAGAAGTAACATAGCAGAGTTAAAGAAGACCTCCAAGAATTTGAACGCAAATTTAGACTCATAGATATACTTAACGACAGTGATAACACAACAGACGACTCTCTAGTGAAGAACAAATCAACATACTTCCCCAACAAACATAACAACACAAAAGAACTAAATACCTTCTTTGAAACACTCTGGAGCCTCAACCCCCAACAAAAAGAAAACCCCACCAGTAATCTAACACGAAAACAAAATCAAGCACTTAAAAAAATCCAACACAATAACAACTTTGTTATAAAGGAAGCAGACAAAGATAGCGCAGTAGTTATAATGAATAAGACCTTCTATAAAACAAAAATTTCAGAATCACTAGGGAACGAAAATTATTACAAACCAATTAGCTCTAACATAGACGACACAACCATATCTAAAATAACAAAACTCTGCACAACATACAATAGTACATTAACTAAAAAAGAAAAAGACTTCCTTACAAACTTCACAACAAAAACAAACATCTTATATCGGCTACCCAAAATACACAAATCTAACCAGGTAAGACAGGCCATCAACATACAAAAGTCGGAATACATAAGCACCCCAAACCCCAACGACCTCACATTCAGACTCATAGTAGCAGGACCATCATGCCCAACAGACAGACTTAGCAACCTAATAGATATACTATTACAGCCCTTCACTAGGTGTATCAGAATTTTTGTAGGAATTTTTTACACCCAAACAAGAAACTGCGAATACAATATAAAAATCTCGTAATTTCTCTGTTAAAAGTGGGTTATTTATTTTCTTTATGGATTATACTTCCAAAATAAGCTATTAAAGTTGTCTTAAAAGTAATAGACATTTTTTTAAACAGTAATGAATTTTACAAACTCAATATTTTTCAATTTTTAAACTTTAAAAATCTATCAAAATTTTTCTATTGATTCTATTTTTACGATATTTACAGGGTCAATGTGAAATTGTATGTTCTTTCCAATAAACCGAATATAATATTTAAGACAAACGTTTTTTTAAGTCACCCCCCCCATTTTCAAGTTTCTATTAAAAAGTAAATAATTAATTTACTCACCGAAAAGTAAATAATTAATTTACTCACAAATTGAAAAGAAAAAGTCTATAAATAATATATTCAAATTTAAAACAAAAAACAAGTAGTGTTTTTTAGAATTTTACCTGTAAAGTTTGAAGTTTAAAACCCTTTTTTTAAACCACGTTATTTGTTTTTTCTTTTTTTTTTAATGGAACCTTGGTCCTTGCTCCTTTAATTGAAAAAAAAATTAGGGCTTGAATTACATTTTTCGAGGAGTTATAAGCTTGGAAAGACAGGGGGTCGAATAATTCACGCCTCCCATTTTGAAATGTCTATTAAAAAGTAAATAATTAATTTATGTACCAAAGTCTTATATATCACAAATTGAAGAGAAAAGGTCAATAAATAATATATTCAAATTTAAAACAAAAAAAGAACAGTTTTTTTAGAAATTTACCTGTAAAGTCCGAAGTTTAAAACCTTAAAAAAAAAAACACGTTGTTTGTTTTTGTTTTTCTTTTAATGAAACCTTGGTCCTTGCTCCTTTAATTGAAAAAATAATTAGGGCTTGAATGACATTTTTCGAGGAGTTATAAGCTTGGAAAGATGGGGTGGAATTATTCACTATTTTCACGAAATTTCTGACACACCTAGCCCTTCAACAATCTAGTCAGAAGTTTTGTAAGAGATAACACACACTTTCTTAGCTCCCTACCACAAACAGTAGACGATGGGACTATACTAGCCACATTCGATGTTAGCAGTCTATATAGCAATATCCCACACAATCTAGGAAAAGAAGCTATCGCATATTGGATTGACAAATATACACAGACTTTACACCCCAGATTCAATAAACAATTCGTGATTGATAGCATCGACATAATCCTCAATAACAACTCCTTCCAATTCAATAAAGACAACTACATCCAAATACTAGGCACAGCAATGGGTACCAAAATGGCACCGACATATGCCACCCTTACACTCGCCTTCCTAGAAGAGACCCTTTATGAAAGGATAGAGCAAAAGTACGGGCACAATATAAAAACACTCTTCATAAAATCTTGGAAAGATACATAGACGACTGCTTTATCCTCTGGAGAACCTCATGGGGGGGATATCAAATAACTGCACACTTTGCTACAAAATCTACACCCCAAAATAAACTTCACACTAGAACAAAGCCCCACAGAACTACCTTTCGTAGACATCCTAGTGACAATAAAAAACAACAACATAATCACAGACATCTACCACAAACCCACAGACACTCAACAATACCTCCACTTCAAAAGCCACCATCCTAAAAACTGTCTAAAATCAATACCCTACTCCCTAGCACGTAGAGTCTGCACCATAGTAACAGACAGACACCCCTGTTCAACTAGACTGAATGAACTACAAATAACACTGCGGAAAAGAGGATACCCACTACCACTAATACAGAAAGGTATTGGACTGGCTGAAAAAATTCCAATAGACCAACTAAGAACCCCAAAAGAACACAACAAAGAACAAATTCTAGCATACGTCTCTACACACAACACAAACAACCCAGAACTGTTCACACAGATAACAAAAAACCTTATCCTCCTCAATCAGAACGACAAACTAAACAACATACTTAAAACAACAAAAATAATAAAAAGAAAACGCCAACCCAAAAACTTAAAACACATCCTAACTTCCTCAAAACTCGTCCCACATACTACAAAAGGAGTTACAAAATGCAACAAACCGCGATGTGGAGTATGTGAGATAATAATAGAAGGTAACACATACACATTCAAAAACCCAGCACAAACATTCAAAATAAAAAAGGATCTAGATTGCACCTCCAGAAATGTAGTATATGCACTAAGATGCACAACATGCAACAAATCCTACATAGGCGCCACCAAAAATTTCAGCAATAGAGTGGCCTTACATAAAAGCAACATCAAAATTGCAGATAGCAGACACCTCTATGTTTCAAAACACGTACACACATGCAGTGGAAACAGCTTCAAAATAATGCCAATCTTCCAAACAGACAATTATTTTTATTTACTTACACAGGAAAAAAAACTTCATCACCAGATTCACTCCTGAACTGAACAGAACCTAATACCATCACACAAAAACATGAAATGCAAGGAACACTCGCAGGCACACCCATACACATACACATATACACACCCACACATAAATCAGAACCGACACATTAAAACACACACACGTGCGCGCATACAACCACACACAGACTTAACACCCCTATCTCTAATACAACAGACTGAACAATACTAACCCTTACTTAACCTCGAAACCAACAACACTAGGAGACACCTAGAACCATAGTATAATATCTGTTCCAACACCTCGCTCCCTCCTCAGTCAGTGGAGGAGAACCCCCCCCCATGACTGAAACGACTATCATCCCTTCTATCATTCCCCTCCCATACCTACACCCCCTCCAATGCCCCTCCCCTCTGAGGAACAAAATCTTCCCCACACTAGGAACCGATCCTGGGTCTGGCCATACCCACATGGGGAGACAAATAAATAGAAATAGAAACATTAAAAAATCCCCTATTTTAAATACACCCCTCTTTCTAAACAAACATAATATAAGACTAAAACGAAAAATCACAATACTAAAATCCAAGAATCCAAAAAATAAATATCAAAATAGAATGAAAGCACCCCTACCCTTACTTCAGAAGAGCCAGTCCCCCCTCCCCACACATACACATTAGTAACGACCTCGGACCACAGCCGCTTTCCTAAGGAAACAAATAACCCCAAAATACTATAAAACAATATACACATTCCCAAACCTATAAAAGCAAACACACACACGCACACACACGCGCACACACACACATAAACACACACGCACACACACACACACATAAACACACACACACACACACACACCCTACCCCACTACCTCCCTTATTTAAATATACATCTTTCTTTCGTTGGAATTTATTAACCCATTATATATATATATATATATATATATATATATATATATATAAAAGGATATGTAAACTTTGGATAAACAGATAAAACTGTTTTAGAACACACTAAAAATGCAAAAATATTTAATTAGAAAAAGGAAGAAAAATACGATCTAACTTCTATTTTCCTTTTTTTAAGATTAATTTCGGATCATTTCATCTCTTTCTTAAAGAGTAGAAGTTTTCTTTTCCTTGCAACCTTGCGGTCTTATGTCCAAGGCGTGGTGTGGTTACTGTTTTTTTTACTCATATTCACCCCTTATGAAGCATATCGGCACTTGGACATAAGGGCTACTATTTGGGACCATGTTTAGGAAAGATTAACAAGATATTTGTTTATGTTACATTTAAACTTCTGCATATCAGCACAGCCAGGGAAGCAGGCAGCAGGAAGGAAATTCTAAAGTCTAGCTGTTCGAGGGAAGAAATTAGCAGAATGGAAAGCTTTCTGGCTTTTAGGGAAAACAGCAGTGAATGGGTAAGACCTTATTGCTAAGCGGGTTTGTCGGGGATATGTATGTCGAGGGGGTGCAAGCGAAACAAATTCATAAGAACACATTCCATTAAAATATTTGTAAAAAAGGCACAGTGATGCAATATTTCGGCGATGAGATGGAGTCTGGAGCTTAGTTGATAAAGTGGGATCAATTAAATTGACAACTCTTTTTTGGACTTTATCTAAGAGGGAGAGACTAGTGGTAGATGCATTAACCCAGATGTGGCAGTAATATTCCATGCATTGGCGAATGGTGGCCTTGTAAAGGTACAGGATACTCTCAGGCGTGAGAAACCTTTTAGCTCGATAGAGGGAACCCGCCTTCTGTGTAGCAGCCTTTGCAAAATCCTCTGTGTATTTATTCCAGTTCATATTGCCCGCAAATGTAAGACCGATGAGTTTAAAGGTAGAATTCTCAGGTAGGGTGCTATTTGTCATGGATATAAGGGTTGGAGAGGCGTCTTTTAATTGTTAAAGGAAAGCAGCTTAGTTTTCCTAGCATTAAATGTTACTATGCCTTTACGGACCCATTACACTATAGTCTAGAGGTCATTTTCTAACAATTCTGCCATTGACAGATTAATATACATCTGTTCTTCCCTCATGCATATTATAGAGCGTTGTATCATCAGCAAATATACCCAGTTCGGATACAATATTATCAGGGAGGTCGTGTATAAATATCAGGAATAAAAATGGTTCAAGGATCGAGCCCTGAGGAACTATCTCATTAATGTTATGCTGCTTGGATGTATGTCCGTCAATGACAACCTGTATGCTTCTATTGTCTAAGAAAGATCTAATTATATTTAGCACACGTCCAGTTATGTCGTACGATTAAATTTTCATTAGCATCCCTTTATGCCAGACTTTGTCAAAAGCCTTGCATATATCAAGGGCTACAGCCCTGGCTTCGACAACCTTATCCAGTACATGATAAATGCGTTCAAAGATGACTATTAAAATATCCGCAGTAGAACGACATTGCCGGAATCCAGAGAGAAGATTTTCTTTTGCGAGGTGGTGAACTAGTGCTTGATTAATTAAGGTCTCAAAGATTTTAGCGGAGAGTGAGAGAAGACTAATGGGGCGATAATTGAGAGGGCCTGTTCTTTCGCCAGAATTCTAGTACACTGGTACGATAGAGGCCATCTTCCAGCTACTAGGGAAGCAAGATTCAGCATGGCATTTATTGTAGAGCTTGGAAAATATGAGGGCGACCTCGGCTGAACATTTCTTAATTAGTAATGCAGGGATGAGATCAGGTCCACACACCTTTGGAGTGTCTACGTTTTTTATGATATTGCGGACATGAGAAAGGGTGATGTTTACATCATCTAATGTGATTTCAGTCCGGATAGGGATATTTTGGAGGGAGTTTTTTGGCTCTAAGTTGGAGTTAGAGGCGAATGTTGTTTTTGTTATAAAATATACGAGTTGTTGTTAAACTCTTCGTTGCGAGCTTTTTTAGTGCGTTTTCGCTCTAAAGTTATAAAAATTGGCCATAAACCGCGTGTAAGTATCATTAGGACTTTAAAACCCTTGGGTCAACAGATAAAATTGGTTTTAGAACACGTTCAAGATGCAAAAATATTTTATTAAAAATGGAAGAAAAATCCAATCCAATTTTTTATCTGTCTTTTTTCTGTTTTTATAATTGATATATCTATCTATCTATCTATCTATCTATCTATCTATCTATCTATATATATATATATATATATGTGTGTGTGTGTGTGTGTGTGTGTGCGCGCGTGTGTGTGTATAAAATAAAAATACCAGCGATGGTTGATGTTATGTTGTTTTGAAAAAAAGAAAAAACAAACTGAATGAATTTATGAAATAATCAACGTTTCGTCCCTGCGTCGTGGAGCGTAAATTGAAACTAAGACTTTACGAACACAGAAGAGATATAAGGAAAGGTAACGCCCTAAATGCACTCTTTTGTCATTGTGCAGAACACGATCATTCATTTAATTTAGATCATGCGCAAATTATAAAATACGTGATAGACAGAGCTAAAAGAAGACTTTTAAAATCAGCACTAATATTAAATACTAATACTATTACGCAAAGAAAGTAGTATAGGGAAAATAATAATCAAAGAACAAAATATCAAAACAGATCCTGGTTAAACGTTTTTCCTTAATCCTTAAATATTTCAACAAAAGGAATAAGTTTAGAAAGGAAAAAAGTGTACATATTTATTTAACGCATTTTTAAAAGTATATATATAGACATTTGAACAGCCCAACTCTCCTATACACACATATGTTTTTCCTTCCCGATATGGGTAGGATTCTAACACTATTTTCTTTTCATTTTCGTATGGTCTATGACCATTTTCTTTTTATGCATTTTTCCTTTTAATATCCTGAAGATGTCCTGTGCAATAGGGACGAAACGTTGATTATTTCATAAATTCATTCGTTTTTTTCTTTTTTTCAAAACAACATATATGTATATATATACAAACAAACACACACGCACACACACACACACACACACACACACACACACACACACACACACACATATATATATATATTGGGACATTATTACACTTTTCTAATGCCTTGCATCTACTTAGACAAATTATATTAACGCAACTACACTAATTTTTAGATGTTAAGTTAACTAATCAATATAATGAAATAATGTATAAACTTAACGACATTGTGTCATGAGTTTATTATATTACGGCATGATTCTTAACGCATTGCCCTTTTCAATGATTAGGAAAAAATATTTTTTCTGGTATTTTCTGATCGGAATCGACTTTTATAAGACTAATTACGAATTCACGCTTGGAATTAAAACAGGCAAACAATTGATAGAAATAATTTAAAGACAAAAAAGCTTTGTACTCACCAAGGAACGTGCTCTTCTGCTTTAAGGAAAATATCTATTTTGGTTTAGCGTTGATTGCATTGCAAATAGAAAAAAGGAATGCAACCTAGCAAACAACTAAAAACAAGAACAAATATTTTAAAGACACGTCTGTTTAATATGAATGTTTAACGATTTAAATGGGATTTGAGCGCAAAATTTGACAGATTAATCGTAGCGCTATTTTAGATTGAAGTTTGATAAAAACACGTAAATGTTATTTTAAACAAGTGCGACGGAAATGCTACTTCAAAATTATGCGTGACAGATAATCCGACAAACAATCATTTAAAACTTAAGCGTGATAGACCAACGAAAACAAAAATTACATCCTCATCATCGACGTCATCCTCGGATTCATCGTCAGAGTCTTCATCTCCGTTGTCATGAGCGTGACAGAACAACGAACTATCATAAGCGTGACAGATTAACGAACAACCTCCTCATCCACATCATCATTATCATCATCATTATAATTATAAGCGTTATTGACGAGCATCATCATCATCATCATCATCGTCGTTATCACCATCAACTTCATCATCACGTTATCAACTACATCATCATCATGGCTGTTATCATCACCATCACTGTCATCATCATTTGTTTGATAGATCAAAAATGATTCAAAGCTAAGCTATTCCTGTAAAGATCTTTATTTATTCCCATTTCTTGTAATCTCATTTTTATCAGTTCTTCTGTTTTTAGTGGCCTACCTCTATGCTCGATGTAGAAAGTCCACAAAAATTGAACTTAGCCTGATAGTAAAATGGAACTATTATCTAATAAGAAACCCCCCAAAATTGATTAATTAATTAATTAAAGTTTGTATTTCAAAGAATATGCAAATTAGGTAACCTTAATATAGTTGCTCGCAGATCTATGACTGAGTATATTATCAGTTCGTTTTAATACTTCTAAATAGAAAATAAATAGGCTTATAATATGGATGCAAGTGCAAGTGAAACTCAACTTTATTGGTGTGTACACATATACAGGATGACCCCCACCAAGAAGAGAGGACATTAAATTGTTTTTATGAGCATTTTACAGTCAACGGAGAAAAAAGGCCAAAGACCCGAGTGTTTTGATGTGATGTTTTGAATATAATAAACTAGTTATGACCAAAGTTTCATTTCATTCGGGCAAAACACTAAGAAACGGGGCGTAATTAGAGTTTTTGGGTCACCCTGTATTATCATCATAGTTTCAAATATGTTTAATCGTATTTGGTATAACGCCGTTTTACATACTGACATGTGTTGGACGGCTTTAAGAAATTGCCTTTCAAGCTAACCTATTTCTACCTAGGTTTTTATTTTTCCCACTTTCTCTCAGATCAAATATAACTTCCTCCCTTATTTTCTGTAGCTTTCCTCTGTGAATAGACCTGCTAACTTAACTGTTCTATATCTACTGAACCAAAAACCCGTAGTCATTATTTAAAAAAATATCCCTTTTGAAAGGTATTCCTATACTGTTCTGATTTCATCTTTATAAGTCCAAATTCCCTATACAGTAGATCCCCGCGATAGGGCATTAACAATTAGAAACAAAATACAGTACAGAATATAATACAGATGTATATAATCAAATAATATTATAAATAACACCGTAGTTGGGGAAAATATTGTAACCAGATATTATTAGGAAACTTATATGCTTACGTTATGCATGACAGACCAAAGAAAATGCTATTTCAAGCTTTATCATGCAGACTGACGAAAATGCCATTTAAAACTGAAGTATACATTTAATCATTTTGGATTATTCGAACAACTATTTTCATTTTAAGCGTTATCGACATGTCGTTTCGGTCGATGTGACTCCGACCTGCTCCATGGTGTATCTTGTTAAAGTCAGACATCTTTCTGTTAAGCACGGAAATCTTTCTGTCATCATCAGGAATCTTCCGGTCAAACTTGGGAAACATTCGCGAGTTCAACAAAAGATGCCAGTTCGACAGAAAGCTGAGTTCGATAAAACAGACCTAATCAAAGTTGGAAGTTACATCAGCCGAAACTTTGTGCAACGAACACTCAAGGGTAGAACAGCAGACCTAATAACCCAAATTATTAAAACTCATTAAAAAAAAATCCGGAAACTTGAGTATGAAACTGAATGAAAATTGTATTTCATACAATAAGTATCACAGACCGGCGAAAACACTATACAAGTTTAGACCTACCTTGCAGACATCAAGAAAAATGCTATTTGAAGTTTATGAATGACCGACCGACTGACCAACTGACACACTGTAAACGATTTATAATGATGATTGGAAAAATATTAATTAGCCACATTTATTAAACTATTGAAGTGCGATTCGGGTTTAATATGCGAAAGAGCTAACGGCGAACGAAGCCTTTCTTATGAATACGAGGACGCAACTGAAACGAAAATTTACTTCAAACTTCTGTTTCGTTTCATATAAAGCGCGTTCTGTTTTATTTTCGACAAAACAGTTTTTCTATTTGTTTTATTGCTGTTAAAACAAATTCGCTGCGGGGCTACGATTCCCCAAACGCTCATTACGTACTCGTATGTGATTCTATTAGCTCTTTCTCTTTTGTTGATTATTTGGTTTCTTTAAAATTGCAGTTTTTAATTGTCAATTAATGAAGAGTGTCGATTTGATTGCTTTTCGTGCCAGAGTCTTTAAAACTAACGACGCCTTAAATAATGAACCTGATAAGAGAAACCCGAAATAACTAATTTAAAAGATTATCATGATCAAAAAAAGAAGAACAGAGGAGCATTCGGAGAATACAAGCATCCGCCAATGTTTTAAGTGAAACCTCGTATTTTTTAATCAAAACGTTTACGAGCTACAAAGACAGGAGTGGTACCATTAAAACGGGCGACCTGTTCTGCTCCCTAATGTAATTTCTACATAGTCAGTACCATTTTCAATGCAATTTTGCCTAGAATTCAATGCCAGTTGTCTGCTTCTGACGCACGTTTATGACAGTGATTACTTTCTTAGCGCCCCACGCCGTCAACACAGACGTCCGCCAAGATTGGAGATGTCTTAAATAAGTTAGAGACTATTTTTATAGATAATTTTACTCATAGTACACACATGAAACTGGCCCTCTTTAAATCAATCTTTCCCAGCTGCATAGCACTTGTACCGTTCCAACAACTTCTGGAAGTCCTCTCGTGTTCACATGTCAATGAACCTCGTCACAACCTTTTCATCTACTCAATTGTCTCATAACGACAACCTCTAAAGTTTTCCTTGAGATTAAGGAATAACCATAAGTTACAAGGGACAAGGTCTGGACTAAACGGAAGGTTACGAACTATCTTGATGCCCATCTTGCTCAAATAATCTGTGACAAGGATGGAGTTATGCACTGGTACATTCGCGCAAATCTTCCGCATCTTCAGTTCCTCGCGAATAATTGGGTGTTCAGTTCATACACTGACATAAAATTGTGCTCTTGTTGTCTCTATAGACATACGACGGTACTTATCCATAAAATTATTTATTTGGCCTATTAACTCTGGTTTTCTGAGCACCTTACTCTTTTATCATCCTTCACAGACTCCTTGCCTTCATTAAATCGTTTATGTAACTCCAAAACTGATGCTCAATACACAGAAGATGGTTCAAAAGCAATCTAAAGGAATTCATACGTTTCTGTGGAATTTTATCCGAGTTTAAAACAGAATTTTATTGCATACCGTTCTTCTAAAATGTCCTCGCGTTCAGATTGCATTTTTGAAATTCATTAGCTGTGGCACTTAGGCTTTTATAAGGGTGTATTCCAATTCCTGCTATCGTTGTTTATTTATTGACCTGATATCAAAAAGTTCTTTAGGCATTTTATAAGACGTATAGCAATAACATACTGAATTTTCGTATACGGCAATTTTAAATGTCTGTACAAAAATGTCTTGAAACTTAATTAAGACACCGAGTATTTATTACCGATTTAAACAAAATGAATTCGAATCAGTTCGGGGCTTGTATCATCTGAAACGTTGTGATATAACAAACTGCGTGGACCCTACAAAATGTTTAAGGTAATTCTAGCGATATTAGACATTTAAGAAACTGCACCGTGAGATCCACGATGATTGTTTATGCACATTTATGAGAACATAAGGTGGATCATTTAGATATTTAGTTAAATGCGAATAAAAAATAAATAAATAAAATAAAAAAATTTGGACCATCGATATGAAAATTTGGCCCGTTACGTTGTGTTGAAGCAGTCCATCGTCTAATCAGATTACGTGCTGGCGAAAACAAGAAATTTTTGTCAACCCGAGACTGTGTGATCGCGTTAGTATAGCTAAACAGAGGCCGAATTCAAGAATTTCCTACTGTTTTTTTTCATTACCATAAAAGAAATTTTTCTTCGAATGGATCGTCAACTAAATTTCGAGTTGCAAAGTGAAAGTTGAAAATCCAAACTTATACAAAACCATAAATAACTGTACGGTAGACATACGAGAAAACTTGTTCGAGCCATGAAGAAGATTTCGTCCTGGTTATGTCGAGTGGGTGTGTCAGGCTATATAAATAAGGCAGAACACGAATTGAACAATTTTCTAATTTTTTTTTTTCGAGCTGCTCATATTTCTCACAACCCGGAAGAAAAATTCTTTGAATCGATTTTCAATTAAATTGTGAGTAACAAAATGATCGCTATACAAATGCAATGAAAACTGCACCTTATAAATACGGATGACTTGAGTTCAAGTCTTGAAGAAGATACAAAACTTATATCAAATGAAAATCAAGTATGTTATTTGTTTTTTTCTTTTTAATATCCGAACTGTCTATTTGCTTCCATAATGTTAGTTTATTTCTGCATTGAACTTATTCTTCCACGATAACGTAACGTGAAACCGTAACCCCCATTAAACAAGCACAGCATGGATAGGAGTACTGTCAGTCCAACGAGAATGTCTCGATCTTATGAAGAACTTCTTCCAAAGAGTGGACTTCATAATCTTAATGTCAGGTGAATACAGTAAAAATTTGGCAAACCCGGAGTTAACATCTTGTCACATCGTTAACTGGTTGTTAATTGGAAAGATTGAAAACGTAGCTCTTATATGGTTGGTTGGTTGTTTCTGTTTTACGGCATATCAACCCTTTTCGGGTTATTTAATGTCGAATCCAAAGATTTTGAAGAAAAAATATTTTAATAGAATATATTTGTTGTTTTTACGTCGGTTTCTATTTAACCCATAGTTGGGACCCTAACAGGTACTGTCACTCCGGGTCAGAGTGGACCTGGGAGCAATGGTAATTAAAGGATGGCTCCACACTCCCCAAAGCCCACAAGCTGGGGCCTCACCACTGGATATAGTTTAAGGTCATATCCAGGACGCCCATTGAGGGACTTTTACCCTCTGCAGGGGGGGGGCAGTCGGCATATCCTAATGCCCCACCGACAGCGCCCTCTTATATGTATTATTTCTTTTAGTTAGTCTGTCTGTATGTTTTTCTGCTTGTCAGTTTCTTTCATTTTTCTCGAAATCTATTCAACTGATCTAGCTGAAGTTTTGCTATTAGAAGGTGCAGCAAACTATGTATTATGGTATCCGTTTAATGGTCAGTTATGAAATTTCTAAATAATAATTAATATAAACTAGTAGTAAAGTTCTACTTTTTTTCGGAAACTACTGTCCCGATCTGTTCGAAATTATGTATACACCTTTGTTATAATAGGGTGCAGCGAAATAAGTATTATGGTATCTGTTCGATGCACGGTTAGGGATTAATACAAATACGTATTTAATGCAAAATGATCACAGATATAAGCATATACACATCACACTGGCTTTCACTTTAAATGAACTCAAAAGCAGACGCCATCCGTCAGCACACATAACTGGCACAGATTACGCAAACGATATCGCTCTTTTCCCGAGTAACACTGCTGATGCGTAAACGCGGTTACGTGAGCTAGAAAAGTCTGCAAATGACATTTGTCTTATGATTAATGCGAAGAAGATAAAGTTTATGACTTTCAATGCGTAGGAGAGATCAAAGCTATAGATCAGAACAACACTGAAAGAAGTCAACATAGGTTC
Organism: Euprymna scolopes; assembly: GCF_053919585.1. Lineage (NCBI taxonomy): Eukaryota > Metazoa > Mollusca > Cephalopoda > Sepiida > Sepiolidae > Euprymna > Euprymna scolopes. Next base: position 17,316,951 of record NC_136489.1, on the reverse strand, counting down.
CACTAAGAGAGTTATCGAAATTCGCATCTCAAAAGCTTGGACTGCATTAGATAAGCTCTATGACTTGACGGTCACTGCCAGAGGAGCAAGAAAAAGCTGGTGATAAAAGTATTGCAATGGACTCCACGGCAGAGGCGCACGAGCATAGGATGATCTAAGTCCAAGCACATCCAGCAAATTGCAAACGACTGTGATCTAACTGTGATCCTGACGATCCGAGACAGGAAAATCTGGAGAGAGAGATATGGGGGGGAGGAAGAGAGAGAGAGGGGGCGAGAGAGGGAGAGAGAGAGAGAGAGAGAGTCACATTTGTCCAGGCAAGGAGCCTGACCAGGTAGATAGATAACCATATTCAACCATCAATTTGGCATAAAGTCAACGGGCCATAACTTTACCTGTTTGTGACGGGCGAAAAACCCAAACAATTATTAATCTTCATCTAAAATAATAACAAAACATATAAAGAACCATGGAATTTATCCCTAAGTATGATCGAGTCAGACAGAATCTCTTTTATAGATGTGAGGTCGCATATAGATGTAGCGACGGTAATTTTTGTTTTACTTTTTATTTTTCAATCGAGGATCACCGCTTATCAAGGCCCTAAGACCACTCAAGTATGAAGGCTGACGAGTTTTAGGTAGACGATTATCAGTAATAGTGAAATTTTGGTAGGATTTAATTAAATTAGAAGACGTCTCAACAAGAACTTATTTACATTAGACTTGCAAATGACAATGATATAGCTAGCTGGGAAGCAGCCATACGGTATTGTGTGCCATAGACTGACATTTTTAGGGGGAAAAATTGTTCATAGAATTTTCGTTTAGTTTTAGTAACAAATAGAGAGTGAAGGGAGTTGTTGACAGTTGTTTTAACTAGACGAGTATTTGATGAGTGTTTTTAGTGAAAGTTATACAAGGACAACCATAGATTGAAGCTCAGTCGAGCACCTACCATAAAAGTAACGATAGCGCAGGTATAGACTCGAAACGTCTCTTCTGTAAGAAAAGGGAAGTATAGAGGCGAAAGATTATTCGTTCGTTAATTCTCAAAGGCGTTTTTGTACCTTGTCAAGGCAGGAAAGATTTGCTGACCGAGAGAACTTGGTAGCAAAGAGAATAAAATCAACGATGAGATCTGTAGTCCGAATAATCCGAATATTATATCAATTCTCATCTAAAAAATACCGAAATACTCAAGACGTGCTTTGAGAGTCATCAAATTTTCCGAACCTAAAACGTGATTGGCGGACTGCCTGATGAATAGAACATCTCTTTGAGATATAAGGTCGCTTATAAAAATAAGTACATTTGTTGTTTTTTTTTTCCTATTATTCGAATTTAGTCAATTACCGACCGCTACACAAAAGGCCTTTAAGCGATTGATTCGCCTACTTCAAACGGCTTGCGAGATATGTTCTACATTGTGCGTACAACGTCTAAAACCGCGCGCATCCACTTAAGCGGCGAAGTAATTTCGTGTTAACGAGTGTTTAACAAACTAACAAAATTTATAAAACAAAACAAGAAAAAAAGAAATCAATAAGCTTTGAAAAGGGAGATAATTCAATTCCCTAAAATAAACAAACAAGAAATAAACAAGACAAGATGGAAATAAAAAAAAAGAAGACTAAGAAGATTTTGCTATATAGACAGGTCGAGAGCGATGTAGAGTTGCCAGGTGAGATTAAGTTTGCGTGGGTGGGGGTCGGCAGGCGTGAAGTATCAATGGGAGACAGGCTAATTGAAGGTGGGTTGTTGTTTTAAAAATACTTTAAAAAAAGATCGATAATACAGATGTCTGCTCCGAATACACGTAGATTTTTTTGCAAATCGATACTGCGTGTAGAAGTTATGGTGACGAGAAGGTTGGAGAAAAGACTTGTATTTTTGAAACGCACTATGTTACGTTGAAATTCAATTGCACCGTCGAAGATAGCAACATAGAAGGTGGTCAGTGAACATTTTGAAATATAATGGAATCTTTTGTATAAGTGCCTCGTCAGAAACGCGAACTTCAGTTTTGTGAAAGAAGAAATAAAAACAAAAAACTCCGACAGTCACGTCTGGTGCGTGCAGACGTCCTTGACCTACTTGTTTAAATCGCGTCTACATATGGGTCAGATTATATTTAGGGGATATTATTAAGAGGTGTTTACGTGAGGATAAGGACGGGATCGAGATCTAAACATACAACATGTAGAGTAAACACCACTGTGGAACGCAATTCGGAAAAGTGACCAGAATATCGCTTTGAGACATGAATAAAGGTTAAAACATTCGTATTATTTGATTGATACGGACTATTGTTCTCGTCTTGAGTGTTATTTTCACAACGTATCGGCTGATATAACCTCTGATCTTCTGGTGTATTTTTAATCCATGAAAGTATGCTCGCGTTCCGTCAGCCATGACCGGGTAGAAGTGGTTATTCTAGGAATGCGATTATAATTTACTTAGAATTTTTACCCAGTCATGGCTGACGGAACGAGAGCATGGTATTTTCATGGATTAAAAAATAAATTTTCTAATCGAAATACCGTACAGATTCCTGAATTCGATAGAAAGATTCCTGAGATCAACAGATACACCTGAAGAAAGTCGGAGGTTACATCGGCTAAAATGATGCGAAAATAACACTCAAGACGAGTACAAATAATCCAAATAATCCAAATAATACGCAATGTTAAGTTTCTTCATCTCCAAAAATTCAGAAAAAAGTAAAACGATGTGTTATTTTTTGCAAATATTCAATTATATTATATCGTATGAATCTAAATATTCTACTGTTGGCATTGGTTTCCCCGATATGACTATATTCAGAATTTATTCTAGAAAGACAGTACTTTATGGGAGAGATCACGTAAAGCTTGCCTACATCCTTACTGAAAGTCATTTCTGTGCAACGAACTGGGTTCTAATTTAAAACACCTAGTTCGATCGTTGACGCCTTGACAATGATCATCTCCCGCAACTAGTCTATGATATTAATGTATTCAATCCTTTGGAACAATTACAAAATACAACTATTTCTTTACTGTAATCTGATTTTTGTACGTAATAAAATATTGAAACTACTAGGAGGACCCGTGGAAATTCCACAGAATGAGAAATATATTTAATCAACAAAAATGTTTTCGTAAAGCTGATATTCTCCTGGGTAGGACAAAAATAGTTATTGGGCATAAAAATCAATAACACGAAGTAAATATGAGATTAATAAGATTTCTATGAAAATAGTGTCCATTGTATTTTAAATAAAATCTGGCCCAAATGAGATAAATTAACAAGTACTGATAAATTCGGAGAAAGCAATATTGTGCTACAATAAAAATAATGAAATCACAGTGTTTTGTAATTCGTTAACTTAAATGTTTCTTTTACAATTGACGTTCCGCATGTGTAACACAGCAGGAGCAACTAGTTTATACGATTTTTTAAAAATGTCTTATCACATTATCAAAGTAGTTCTAATTAATGATAGGGCGATTAAAACATTTTGCCACGATTCACATACAATTACTGATTCTGTTCTAAATTACCGATTCCGATTCTTTTACAATTTATAAGTATTCAGCAATAATATTACTGTTTTTTATTGTTTTATTTTCTCATTACAAAAGAAAAATGCAATATTTGCGTATGTTATCGCGAACGTAGAAATACTTTTGTGACGCATTTTAGTTTTACTGTCAGTTTAAAATCAATAAATATTTATCAAATTAATCAGTATTACAACGAATGGGAAATTAAGTTTCAAACTAAGACAAACAATAAGGAAACAATATGAAAATTGTTTTTGAAATCAGAAAATATACAATGCTATTTCTGATTCGGATAATCGCCCCAACACTAGTGCACACATAATTCATATCGTCGATGGAAACTTTTGTGTGTGGACAATAACTCTGATGAATACATTTACATTTCTGAAAAAATAATAAATTCAAAGTGAACATCACTTAACCTGCTAAGTAGATCCTCAAAACGTCATGTTTTATTCAATAGAACAATGGAATTCCAGCGACGTGTGTTAAACGCTTCATCAGAAGTTAAAAGGCCATCGAAATGAAGCAAGTACCGGGAATGTTGTATAGCCCTATTAGCCCATTCGTCAGTCAAAATGTTTTTAAGTGCAATAAATATATTGCTGAATTTATTTTATATCGAAATGTCATTGTCACTTCTTTTAGAAATTGAGAATATTGCATAATTCTTACGTTGCAGGGATTCTATATGATATGAACAGGTGTATATATTACGCACGTGTGTCTAAATCGTGTAATGTTTAGTGGTATAAAAATTATGACAACATATACATGCTTACAGCGGACATTTAACAAAAGGGACAAATAACAATTCTCTGGGGTTCTAATATCGGGCCAATCGGGTAAACATACCTAACTCATTCCTAATCTTTAAACATCTCCATATCGTTGTATAAAACGTCACCATTGTACACATAAAAAGCAACGTCATCATTTCGTGTGTTTAATATTATCTGGGCTAATTTCTATGGAAGAGCATTGGCGCTACTATGACTAATTTTGCTATCGGATTTTCATATTTACATTTATATTGATTTAGAAAAAATAATAATTGAATATTTATGTATTTCTTAATCCGTTTTGCTTATATTTTACACTATACAATACATAAAATAATGTTGCTTACAGGCCTCCGTACTGCTTTTTTGCAAAAAAGACGCAAAAATTAATTATCAGACTCTATCAGTTAAATTAATCAAATCCAAACGGATTTCTTTTAGTCGATTTTGCTTTTGCATCTTTTTTTATCATGTAAAGAGTCATATATCATATTATATGAATGTTTTTTTTTATTATTATTGGAAACCTGTTATAGCAAAATGTTTGTTTAAACTTCCTATCGCGTAATATATGAATTTAATGTCATTTCAAGCTTTTTTTTTACAAAGTGATCACCACTTATCAAGGCACGGAAGCAACTCAGGGATAAGGGGTATTGCAAGTACATTTAGTTAGTGTTGGGATCTGATGAAGTGTTTACTTAGGGGGCGGTTCATTAGGAATTTGTTAACGTTGGACTTGAAGACATACAAATTGTAGTCCGGTGGGAAGCAGGCAGACGGAACAGAGTTCCACAGACGTGCGGTTCTAAGAAAAAAGCTTTGTTCATGGAATCCACGTTTTGATTTAGGCACAGATAAAGAGTGGGGGAAATTTTTCACAGTGGATTCAGCTAGACGGGTGTTTTTCGTGAAAGATTAGCGAGGGGGGACCAGAGATTGGAGCTCAGACGAGCACCTTCCATGGAAATAACGATAAAACAAGGATAGGCTCGCAACGTCTCTTCTGTGGGAGAGAGGTTGCAGGGTAGGGAAAAGGGCATCCCCCACTAAGCCACGAAGTCTATTTTGTACTCTGTCAATACAGGATAGGCTGTTTTTAGCAGCTCCTGCCCAGATATAGCAACAGTATTCCATCCTTGAATGTACTTGGCTTTTATATAGATAGAGAATTGCATCAGTAGTGAGATATCTTCTGGAGCGGTAGAAGGATACCACCATCTTTCAAGCTACCTTGGCAACAGACTTGATGTACGTGTTCCATTTCAGATCAGGAGTAAAGGTCAAACCAAGAAGCTTGTCAAAACACGGGGCCTCACCCAGACGAGAGCAATCCCTCCCACTTGATGCCAGATGGGGATCAGAGCGTTGATGATGCAAGGATAGGAGTTTGGTTTTGGATGGATTAAAGGTAACCAGCCACGTCTTCCCCCACTGAACCACGCGCTCGAGATCAGAGGAGAGAGAATCAGAGAGAACTTTGTCATTTACAGCCTTTGATGTGTTGCCGTAGATGGTCGTGTCATCAGCATAGATGTCAACGAATGATTTAAGTATGTGTTTAGGGAGGTCATTGATGTAGATCAGGAAGAGAGTTGGGCCCAGGATTGACCCCTGAAGGACTCCAGCATTTATATTGCAGGCCTCCGATTTTTGTCCATCGACCACTACTTATATGAGCCTATCGGAGAGAAATGATTTAATGATTGAGAAAACATTTCCAGTTATACCGTAGCTGGAAATCTTGTGAAGTAGATCCTCATGCCATACCTTGTCGAAGGCCTTTGATATGTCAAGAGCAATTGCCCTAGAAAGGAAACCTTTGTCAAGAGATTCACTAATCCTGTGAGATATAACCGTCAGCACATCTGCGATAGATCTTGCAGAGCGGAAACCATATTGTGTGACACTAAGAAGGTTGTTTCTGCTGAGGTGGTTGACTGTTTCTCTATTTAATATGGATTCCAGCAACTTACTCATAACACACAGGAGACTTATTGGTCTGTACTGAGAGGGAGATGACTTATCACCTGAATTCTTAAATGCAGGGCATACTGATGAGGTCTTCCAGGGAGTCAGAAAGCACTTCTCCTTAAGGCAGCGCTTAAATAGTTTCGTAAGTATGGGAGCGAGTTCTGGTTGAAGGTTTTTTAACACTATAATTGGGATGCCAGTTGCTTTACTGGAATCAAGGTTCTTGATTAGCTTGGCGACCTCATGCACGGATATTTGTATGTTACCTAGCTTGTTCTGTGTTATAGGAGGAATATTGGGAGTTGATGGCCGTCGTCGCATAGGGTAGAATTAGCTGCAAAGTTCTTTGCAAATAGTTTGGCCTTGTCTGACGCTGACGAGATGACCTCTGGTCCATTGATAATGGTTGGGATATAACGCACACTTCTGTTCAGGATCCTATTTGTTATTTGCCAAAACTGGTGGGAACCAAGCCGCTGATCAGCTACCTTTGATTTAACAGACTGGGCATATAGTTCTCTTGCTTTTACAGTGGTTGCTGGCAGTCCTGAAAGCAGCTTTAGTCTCAGTGCATCTATTACGTTGGTAGCTATGGAAAAAGTGATTTCTGTGCGCGATAGCAGCAGCACATTCTGGGGAGAACCATGGCTGGCTGTAAGGTTTTTGTTGGAATTTTTTAGATGGTATGAATTGGTCTATGCCTTCAATTAACCATTCGGTCAGATCTGATACTATAGAGGACACTTCCTTTTTAAACATGGAGTGCAGAGGTAAATCAGATATGAATGTACGGAAGCTTTTTTGAAATAAATATTTTTTAGTATTCGGTTTTTTGTTGTAATTCAAATAATTATATTATCGAGAAAAAATTATCAAAAAAAAAGTGTTTATTTGTTGGCATAATAATATTGATTTTATGTCCAATTTTAATTAAAACTAAAAGGTAAGTGAAATGAATAACGGGATTATATATATATATATATATGTATATATATAACTATTTTAAAAATCATTTGAGCTTTTCATCTTTAAAAAAATTGTTGAAATTTCTATCGACCTACATTTATTTTATTTAGTTTTCGTAACATGAAATATGGGAAGGGGATAGACCACCTAAAAATATCCTCTATTATATTTAACGAAACCTACTTTTAGTATATACGTTTATTTCATAATGAGTAATTATCGAAAATTTCAGAAAAATATGACGAACATTTGAATTTTGCTAGATTTTTAAAACACGGGTATGTCCACGGCTTATAAAACGTCACTACATAGGAAGTTGTTTTAAAGGGTCGATAATGTAAACAGGTTTTTTGTAGGCATTTTCATTATTTTTGTATGCTGTAAAAAATTTAAAAAACTAATAGCAGTTTATTTGAAGCTTCTTCTTTATAAGGCTAAACACTTAGGATTAGAATATTAAATTAATTACAGTTACATCGTGTTATATACAAGGGATTGTAAATTGTGGCGCACGTTTGAGGTACTTACTGTTTTTGTTTGACGGATCCTTGTGAATAGCTGTAAAGAAGATTCGATCCAAAAGAATCGACAAATCGCGGGTTGTTTTTTTTTTTGCAAATTTTCCCGATGTTTCCCATTGCCACTTGTCCTAGACTAATGCATTCGTATCCCCTCTACATGGAGCCATTACCGTCCCACTCGATCTGCTCTCTCTCTCACTCCCGATCATTCTGCGTCTGCTCTCTCTCGCTTCTAAAATCTGACTCATCAAATCATCGCATCTTTTCCCAAAACCCTGACTAATATAAACCTCAGGTTAAAATGACCTCTACGTAAGAGTCGCCAGACTCTAGAGGTCAGTCTATTTGCTCCAAATTTCTGTAATTTGTTAAGCATCTTAAAATAAACAATTTTCTGTGTAGATATATATTTTGCTAGGATAACATTCTATTTTTCAATTGTTACAACGATCATAATATTCGACTATTATAATTTCATCATAATAATCGACCATTTTTATAATTTCATCATAATAATCGAACATTTTTATAATTTTATCATAATAATCGACCATTTTTATAATTTTATCATAATAATCGACCATTTTTATAATTTTATCATAATAATCTAACATTTTTATAATTTCATCATAATAATCGACCATTTTTATAATTTCATCATAATAATCGACCATTTTTATAATTTTATCATAATAATCGACCATTTTTATAATTTTATCATAATAATCGACCATTTTTATAATTTTATCATAATAATCGACCATTTTTATAATTTCATCAAAATAATCGAACATTTTTATAATTTTATCATAATAATCGACCATTTTTATAATTTTATCATAATAATCTAACATTTTTATAATTTCATCATAATAATCGACCATTTTTATAATTTCATCATAATAATCGACCATTTTTATAATTTTATCATAATAATCGAACATTTTTATAATTTTATCATAATAATCGACCATTTTTATAATTTTATCATAATAATCGACCATTTTTATAATTTCATCATTATAATCGACCATTTTCATAATTTCATCATAATAATCGACCATTTTTATAATTTCATCATAATAATCGAACATTTTTATAATTTTATCATAATAATCGACCATTTTTATAATTTTATCATAATAATCGAACATCTTTATAATTTCATCATAATAATCGTACATTTTTATAATTTCATCATAATAATCGACCATTTTTATAATTTCATCATAATAATCGTACATTTTTATAATTTCATCATAATAATCGAACATTTTTATAATTTCATCATAATAATTGAACATTTTTATAATTTCATCATAATAATCGACCATTTTTATAATTTCATCATAATAATCGAACATTTTTATAATTTCATCATAATAATCGACCATTTTTATAATTTCATCATAATAATCGACCATTTTTATAATTTCATCATAATAATCGAACATTTTTATAATTTCATCATAATAATCGAACATTTTTATAATTTCATCATAATAATCGACCATTTTTATAATTTCATCATAATAATCGACCATATTTATAATTTCATCATAATAATCGAACATTTTTATAATTTCATCATAATAATTGAACATTTTTATAATTTTATCATAATAATCAAACATTATTATAATTTCATCATAATAATCGACCATTTTTATAATTTTATCATAATAATCGACCATTTTTATAATTTCATCATAATAATCGAACATTTTTATAATTTCATCATAATAATCGAACATTTTTATAATTTCATCATAATAATCGAACATTTTTATAATTTTATCATAATAATCGAACATTTTTATAATTTCATCATAATAATCGACCATTTTTATAATTTTATCATAATAATCGAACATTTTTATAATTTCATCATAATAATCGAACATTTTTATAATTTTATCATAATAATCGACCATTTTTATAATTTCATCATAATAATCGAACATTTTTATAATTTCATCATAATAATCGAACATTTTTATAATTTCATCATAATAATCGACCATTTTTATAATTTCATCATAATAATCGAACATTTTTATAATTTCATCATAATAATCGAACATTTTTATAATTTCATCATAATAATCGAACATTTTTATAATTTCATCATAATAATCGAACATTTTTATAATTTCATCATAATAATCGAACATTTTTATAATTTTATCATAATAATCGACCATTTTTATAATTTCATCATAATAATCGAACATTTTTATAATTTCATCATAATAATCGAACATTTTTATAATTTTATCATAATAATCGAACATTTTTATAATTTTATCATAATAATCGAACATTTTTATAATTTTATCATAATAATATAACATTTTTATAATTTTATCATAATAATCGACCATTTTTATAATTTCATCATAATAATCGAACATTTTTATAATTTCATCATAATAATCGAACATTTTTATAATTTCATCATAATAATCGAACATTTTTATAATTTTATCATAATAATCGACCATTTTTATAATTTCATCATAATAATCGAACATTTTTATAATTTTATCATAATAATCGAACATTTTTATAATTTTATCATAATAATCGACCATTTTTATAATTTTATCATAATAATCGACCATTTTTATAATTTCATCATTATAATCGACCATTTTCATAATTTCATCATAATAATCGACCATTTTTATAATTTCATCATAATAATCGAACATTTTTATAATTTTATCATAATAATCGACCATTTTTATAATTTTATCATAATAATCGAACATCTTTATAATTTCATCATAATAATCGTACATTTTTATAATTTCATCATAATAATCGAACATTTTTATAATTTCATCATAATAATTGAACATTTTTATAATTTCATCATAATAATCGACCATTTTTATAATTTCATCATAATAATCGAACATTTTTATAATTTCATCATAATAATCGACCATTTTTATAATTTCATCATAATAATCGACCATTTTTATAATTTCATCATAATAATCGAACATTTTTATAATTTCATCATAATAATCGAACATTTTTATAATTTCATCATAATAATCGACCATTTTTATAATTTCATCATAATAATCGACCATATTTATAATTTCATCATAATAATCGAACATTTTTATAATTTCATCATAATAATTGAACATTTTTATAATTTTATCATAATAATCAAACATTATTATAATTTCATCATAATAATCGACCATTTTTATAATTTTATCATAATAATCGACCATTTTTATAATTTCATCATAATAATCGAACATTTTTATAATTTCATCATAATAATCGAACATTTTTATAATTTCATCATAATAATCGAACATTTTTATAATTTTATCATAATAATCGAACATTTTTATAATTTCATCATAATAATCGAACATTTTTATAATTTTATCATAATAATCGAACATTTTTATAATTTCATCATAATAATCGACCATTTTTATAATTTTATCATAATAATCGAACATTTTTATAATTTCATCATAATAATCGACCATTTTTATAATTTTATCATAATAATCGACCATTTTTATAATTTCATCATAATAATCGAACATTTTTATAATTTTATCATAATAATCGACCATTTTTATAATTTTATCATAATAATCGACCATTTTTATAATTTCATCATAATAATCGACCATTTTTATAATTTTATCATAATAATCGACCATTTTTATAATTTTATCATAATAATCGACCATTTTTATAATTTTATCATAATAATCGACCATTTTTATAATTTCATCATAATAATCGAACATTTTTATAATTTTATCATAATAATCGACCATTTTTATAATTTTATCATAATAATCGACCATTTTTATAATTTCATCATAATAATCGACCATTTTTATAATTTCATCATAATAATCGAACATTTTTATAATTTCATCATAATAATTGAACATTTTTATAATTTTATCATAATAATCAAACATTATTATAATTTCATCATAATAATCGACCATTTTTATAATTTTATCATAATAATCGACCATTTTTATAATTTCATCATAATAATCGAACATTTTTATAATTTCATCATAATAATCGAACATTTTTATAATTTCATCATAATAATCGAACATTTTTATAATTTTATCATAATAATCGAACATTTTTATAATTTCATCATAATAATCGAACATTTTTATAATTTTATCATAATAATCGAACATTTTTATAATTTCATCATAATAATCGACCATTTTTATAATTTTATCATAATAATCGAACATTTTTATAATTTCATCATAATAATCGACCATTTTTATAATTTTATCATAATAATCGAACATTTTTATAATTTCATCATAATAATCGAACATTTTTATAATTTTATCATAATAATCGACCATTTTTATAATTTCATCATAATAATCGAACATTTTTATAATTTCATCATAATAATCGAACATTTTTATAATTTCATCATAATAATCGACCATTTTTATAATTTCATCATAATAATCGAACATTTTTATAATTTCATCATAATAATCGAACATTTTTATAATTTCATCATAATAATCGAACATTTTTATAATTTCATCATAATAATCGAACATTTTTATAATTTCATCATAATAATCGAACATTTTTATAATTTTATCATAATAATCGACCATTTTTATAATTTCATCATAATAATCGAACATTTTTATAATTTCATCATAATAATCGAACATTTTTATAATTTTATCATAATAATCGAACATTTTTATAATTTTATCATAATAATCGAACATTTTTATAATTTTATCATAATAATATAACATTTTTATAATTTTATCATAATAATCGACCATTTTTATAATTTCATCATAATAATCGAACATTTTTATAATTTCATCATAATAATCGAACATTTTTATAATTTCATCATAATAATCGAACATTTTTATAATTTTATCATAATAATCGACCATTTTTATAATTTCATCATAATAATCGAACATTTTTATAATTTCATCATAATAATCGAACATTTTTATAATTTTATCATAATAATCGAACATTTTTATAATTTTATCATAATAATCGAACATTTTTATAATTTCATCATAATAATATAACATTTTTATAATTTCATCATAATAATATAACATTTTTATAATTTCCGGTGTTTTCTAGTCTATCAACAACACAACATAATTAGTAAATCATAAATTCCCAACTAATAAAACGGACGCCATGACCGGAAATCCAAACCGAAACTTGAGATCTTCACTCTTATGTTCTTCCAACTAAGCTATTTAATCTTTCTCCATACTAGGGCTTAAAACCTTATGCCGTATATTGGACTTCCGGGCGTCATGGAGTCGCCTTAGTAAGGAGATTATTATAGTTATATATATTTTGAATGTGAAATATACAATAGAGGAAACATGTTATTGAGACTAAATATTTTAACAGACGATTAGAATTTGTCTGCTTAATACAGGAATATTAACTTAGGAAAATAAGATTTAGTTAACTACAGTGAAAGAATTGGTTACGTAACCAGTGTTAAGTGATTCTTTTTTGCACAGGAAGAGGTGTGTTCTTTGCCCATTGGCTACACAAACTAATGTTAATGAACTGTTTTATATGCACACAAACACACATACGCATTACATAAGATGAATACTTTTGTTGATACACACATGTTAGGGCACAATCATACACACAGCTATATAACACCTAGTTTACCAGAATAACTTTGGATATTCTTTATAATTTTTGATTTACTTATTGTTTCAATAAATGCATTCAAACATAATTAACAAATAATAAACAAACAAGTGAATACGTAAACCGTGTTAATAGTGTTAGAAATCACGTTAACAATCGATAACCAAATGTTTTGCTTTAATTACGTATTTCATTTTTAAAAAGTAAAGTCAAACTTCGGTCGTCGAAAGTTTCTGCAGTCGAACAACTCAGTGTTCAAGCCACAAGTTGGAGATTTTCTTGCTTTGTTAGTCGAACGAAATTTCGGAGTTCGAATGGTGGGTTTTATATGCAAACAAGCAATGCTGTTCCCCAGTCGACCGTTTGTGATTCATACTCGTGGTGTCAGACCCGTGAATTGGAGCAATGGCAATTAAAGGGTGACTTTACACTCCCCAAAGCCCGCAAGCTGGGGCCTCACCATCGATTATAGTTTAAGGTGATATCCAGGACAAAAAAGAAGAGTTTTCCACTATGCTAAGTATGCAACAAGCGATATGATTTAATGTACTACCCAAGAAGAGGAGAGTATGTAGTCATCCATGGACAAAATGTTTCGCTGAATCACAGATCTTTAGTGCGGTTATATAAGCTCTTATCCTAAACCAGATATAGGACACCACCATCTAGCTGACAGTCGGCAATTTTACCCACTGAGATACAGGATCGGCGCTCATCAGTGATATCTACAATGTTTTTATATAAACATTGACCACGACTTTTGTAATGTTATTGTAGGTGTTCTCATTTAGTTCTTCCTCTCGTCTGTCGACCCCATAACCCATAACCAATCCTGCTACCTCCTACTTTTCATTTCTCTATTATACTACGCGACATCGCCACATATTATGATACATTTTGAAAGTGCTCCATTTGCTTATTTACAAACAAAGAGCTTTGTATTACGCTAAGCAACAAGCGATATCATTTAAGGACAGTGCTCTATCTAAAAATCTTCATTATTTTTAGACTAGCACTTTTGTCAAGCCAGGATATTTATATGCGCAGGATCATTTCGTAAACTAGGAATTTTCAAATATATATCCTAGGCAACACACTTTTGTAAATGTTATGTATGTAAATTATCTATAAGTAAATATGGTGAGCTAAATGTGTTGGTTTCAATTCTAGCGTATAACCTCCATAAATTAAAAAAAATGTATAAATCACTGCTACATATTGGGTACAATATAATAAGCAGTAAAGAATAATAAATACGAAATTTGCATAAATTAAAATCTTAAACGCATTTTATGACCAGCCATATAAAAATAAATAGCTGGCTATATAATGAATACTAAATCTACATAAATTTAAACGTCATATGAAAGCCGGCTAGCATACATGCATATATATATATATATATATATATATATATATATAGTCATACACATACAGTACTGTTTCACAGCTCATCAGTGCGGCTAGACAGGCAACTACCTCAAGCCAGGATTGAAACCCGACCGCCTGTACGACAGTCAAGGCTTCTAACCATTACGCTAATCGGCGGCTGCTGTGCGAGTCGTAAATTAACGATATTTTAACATCGTCAGAAATACCTAAGCTCGATTTGTTTACACAAAGAGCATCGCTTTATACGCTAATGGTAATTCCTGTATCACTTCTCTATATGCTCGACTCAAGATGATACATATATATATATATATATATATATATATATATATATATATATATATATATATGTACAAATAATTGAAAAATTTAAAAGTAATGGATATAAAAGTTAAGGTAATGTAGATAACGATATCCTAAGGATGCGTCAGGATAAGGAAGATGACATAATTAAAAAAATGCGAGTAATTTACCCATATGGTTTGAATATTAAAGTTAAAAAAAATAACCTACAAGATTCTGAAATTATACGTAGATTATATCCAGCTTTGCCTCGCTACGGTATTAGAGATAGAACTCATGCTGATAGAAATAATAGAGAATCAGTAATTTCATGCGAGGATTTTTTTATAGTAAAATTAAAGATATTATTATTAATCAAATTTTTGAGTCGTTCAATTATATAAGAAAATTGCTTAATAAAAAAAAAGAAAGTTTTGGAGGAAATAGCATCGAAAATATTATTACAACCGGATACGATATATAGGAAGGACTATTTCATTCAATGGTATGACTATATTCTGGATATAATCGACACTAAATTATATAAGCCACCCGTGGACGGTATATAAAAGAAACCTAAAAATATTTGTGTAGTTTGTATGAGAAGAAAGGTTTGATGATGTAAATTTACCTAAACTATTTAATAAACAAAAAACTATACAATTACTACCTAATGAGTTACACACAAAAGATCAAAAACCAATAGTTACATATAAACTAGGGCCAACAATACGCAATAAGATTTTCAATTATAAAAAAACGGTAGAACACATATTTTGAAACACAAATTTTCAATTTTCGTTCATTAAAACAAAAGTCATAATAAAATTACTGGTGTTCAAAAATCATAGGGGGAATGTCGCTCGCATGCAATCTTATTTGGGTTATATATAGAGAGTAAACAAAAGTGATGTTCTTTGCCGCGCTAGGATTGAAAATATTTAGCTAACGACGTCGCCTGTTAATTCTGTTTCTCTTTTTTGTCCTATCTTTCTGTTTATTTACTTAATTACGTCTTTTATTGGACTTTTTATGTAGTCTTTTTAAGAAGTTGGTAATAATAAGCAAAGCCTGTAAAAATCGTGGATTACATAGAAAAATACGAGCATGAAAAGTAATATGGCTAAGATTAAGGTGAGAAAAGTAAAAGGACTAGTTGCTAAAACTAAAAAAGACATTCTAGTCCAAAATATAATAAATTTATAACTTAAAATGTTGCAGCATAAAGAATTTATATATATAGATGTTGAATTGAGTTTTTAAAAAATTAACAATCATCAATTTTATTTTAATTATACGAATATATCTTTATAACAATTTTTCTCCTCGTAACCGACTCAAAATAGCGATTTAATAACTATATTCTTCAAATTTCATATTCGTCACGTGCAATCTTTCCTGTTTATTCACTTGTATTTTACCAATTGCCATTTTTACAAGTACCATTTTTACCGTGCCAGTTGCTTTAGTTCTATTTTACATAAAGTCCTTTTTATATAGTTTAGATGTTAATTTTACTGATAGTTTAAAAACAATAAATAATTATTTGTATTTAAATAAGTTTTTAAAACAATTAAAACAATCGTTTGTGGAATCGGATATTAGGCACAAATCCAATACCTTAGAATGTCTCAATTCTAACGATTCCCGATTAATCGACTCAACACTCACTTGAACCTCTGCATATCAGTGCAGTTGAGAAAACAGTATCCCGAAAGGGAGTTCCAAAGACTTGCAGTTCTGGGGAAGAAACTATTGGCGTAAAAGGCTTTCTTACATCTAGGGATCTCTATTGTAAAGGGGTGGGACTTAGTTGCTTGTCGGGTTTGTCAGGGATAGTCACGTCGAGGAGGCACAAGTGCTTGCAGTTCGTCAGAGCCGCCATTAATGTATTTGTAGAACAGGTAGAGGGATGCAATATTTCGTCGATGGGGCAGAGGCTGAAGCTTAGATAACAGTTCAGGACCTATCAGGTTAGCGACTCTCTTTTGAACCTTGTCCAGGAGTGAGAGACAAGCAGCAGATGCACCAGCCCAAACGTGACAGCAATACTCCATACATGGGCGAATACGGAATATGTGGAATATAGAGGTACGTAAGTAATTTTCTGGCACCGTAGAGAGAGCCCACCTTCTTTGCCACAGCCTTGGCAATGCTCTCAATGTATATATTCTAGTTCATGTTTCCTGTAAACGTTAGGCTGAGGAGTTTAAAGGAAGTACTTTCAAGTAGTGTATTGTTAGCCAGTACTATTGGTGGTCGAGAAGGTTTCTTGTAGTTATTGAAGAAAACAAGCTTAGTCTTGGCAGCAGTGAATGTGAGTAACAATTTTTGTCCCCATTCCACTACAGATTGGAGGTCATCCTGTAGTAATTATGGCATTTCCTTAGATATGCGTTCATTTGTTTTCCCCTCATGCCTGTCATAGAGGGTGGTGTCATCGGCAAATATACCCATCGCCGAAACAATTTTATCAGGTAGGTCATTTATGAATATCAGGAACAATAAAGGTTCAAGGATAGACCCCTGGTACACTCCCGAATTTATATCATATTGTTTAGATGTACGACTGTCGAGGACAGCTTGGATTTTTCTCTTACTTAAGAAGGATTTAATTGCATTATGTATTTTTCCAGTGATTCCATATGATCTAATTTTCCTTAAAAGACCATCGTGCCATACCCTGTCAAAAGCCTTAGATATATCAAGGGCTACCGCTCTACGCTCCCCTGTTTTGTCCAGTGAACGGTATATACGTTCAGAGACTACAGTTAAGATATCTGCTGTTGAACGGGCCTGCCTGAATCCATATTGTTTGTCGGTCAGTACTTTAGCAGATGTTAGGTGTTGGACTAGGGCTTGATAAACTAAGGACTACAAATATTTTGGCGAGAAGTGGGAGAAGGCTAATGGGGAGATAATTTAGTGGGTCAGTTCTTTCACCAGAATTCTTGAAGACGGGTACCACAGAAGCGGTTTTCCAGCAGTCGGGAAAGCAGGATTCGTTAAGGTATTTATTGTAAAGTTTGGGTAGAACTGGAGCAATCTCAGCATAGCATTTTTTATTAGCACAGCCGGGATGAGATCTGGTCTACATGCTTTTGGGGTATCTAGTTTTTTTTATGATACCATGCACCTGAGAAGGGGTGATTTTCAAATCGTCTGGTGTGGCGCCTGTCCGCAAAGGAAAGTCGGAAAGGGAGTGGTGTGCCGGGTCCAGTGTTGAGTTTGAGGCAAACCGACTGGCAAGGAAATGTGCATGTCGGTTGCCATGCAAGCAACCACATGATTGTTTGATAGTGAGAGAATCGTTTACTGCCCATTATTTACTACACTGTTGTTGATTTTCAAAAAATCACGGGTTCCTAATTTGTGTGCTTCAATGCGTTTCCTGGTGGTTTCAGTGTAATCTGTCTTAGCTGTCTCTATTACTCTCTTTCAATTTGGCTTCTATATATTTCTGTTGTTTGAACTGGACTTATGTCGGTTAAATCTGCGGAAGTAAACCATTGCGGAGAGTAGGGTTTGCTACAGAATTTCCGTGTGGGAACATGCGCCTATATCTATGCTGTCATAGACTTTGTTAATTAGGGTACAATCCTGGGTTGAAGGAGAGCGGTAGAGAAAATACAAGTAGCTAATATTATGTTGCATATTTAGTCTGAAGCACATAAAGGCCTGGTCTTCTGTTTCTAGTTTTGTTTCTCTGGTCAGGGGGAGGGTGTTACGAATATAGACTCCGATATATAACAGACAACCTAACAGACAACCTCACAGACAACCTAACAAATGAACTGAAATAAAATAAGTAGGCGAAAAGAACAAATTATAAATCACATAACTAAGCCTCAACAACAGCAACAACAACAACAACAACAACAACAACCATTCCTGACGACGATTGAGATCATCACTCGGAAACGTTTGAGTAACTGAAGAAAAAATATCCATAATATATTACCTGCCAGCCGAAACAAAATTGGGCTGCCCGGCGAATAAATCAAATTACCCGTAGAATCGGAAAAAATAAAAACTTAGTCGTCGTGTAGAACGAGACATATCAAGATAACAGCTTGCTACTGAATTATCCGCACACACACACAAACACACACACAAACACACAAACACACACTTATCTATCTATCTATCTATCTATCTATCTATCTATCTATCTATAAAAGTGAACGTGTCTGTGTGTATGTGTCCCTACGCAATAACTCTGTCAATTTTTAGTCTACAGACTCGAAATTTGATATACAGGGTACTGAGATTTGGGAAAATCGATGTGGTCGGTTTTCGGCCAGAAATTTAGCTGTAAAGAGGCCAAAGTTCAACGATTTGACGTTTGAGAACTCTACTAAACTCCTCCGTCAATTTTGGGTCGAAACACTTGAAATTTTAGATATAAGTTCTTTGGATATGGATCTAACTTAATAAATTAATTTCAGCCCAAAACAATGAATATTAGGGGTCATAATAGGGGTCAAAGTTAAAAAAAATGACCGTTTGTTTTTGCTCATCATACACCTCCAAACACCCGGGCAACGCCGTGCACCCATGCTATTATATCTATAAAAGTGAACCTGTCTGTCTGTCTGTGTGTGTGTTTGTGTACATTTTCCTTCGCAATAACTGTTAATTTTCAGTCTACAGACTCGAAATTTGATATACAGGGTACTGATATTTGGGAAAATCTATGTGATCGGTTTTCAGCCAGAAATTTGTCTGCTAAGGGGTCAAAATTCAACGATTTGACTTTTGAGAACTCTACCAAACTCCTCCGACAATTTTGGTTCTAAACACTTGAAATTTTAGATATAGATTCCTTGGACATGGATCTAACTTAGGAACTCGATTTGAGACCAAAACAATAAATATTAAGGGGTCATACTCGGGGTCAAAGTTAAAAAAAAATACCTCTGAAATTTCTACCAAATTACTCAGGCAATTTCAGGTTTAAACATTTGAAATTTTACATAAAGAGTATTCAGAGATAGGTGAAGCTTTTTCATCAGTTTGGATCGAAAATCTTTAGTTACCAATATATAAATGTATGTATCTATGTTTGCATGTCTGCCTAAAACTTACGACGGAGGTGACGGATTTTACCAAGACCAGTATCGTTTTAAAGGTCGCCCTTTCAATACGACAAATATCGACAAATTGGCTAAACACATTAATATCTTCACCTTCAACTAGGCACATTTTTACAGGTGGGATTCGCTTTTTCCGCCGATATTTTTAAAAGTTATCCTCTTCTTTAGATTATCTAGCCTTATTTTTAAAACACGTCACTTCCAGTTTGGCGGTGGTCGTAACAGCATAGACGCCGTGTTTTCCCCCGTTCTTTTTCTCCTTTGCGGTACGGGTTCGAGCCTGCCGTCCTACTACCATTTTTATTTTTTTTTGCTTTTTTGTTTTTTGCTCAACAGACACATCCAAACACCCGAGCAACGCCAGGCTGAAATGCTAGTATATCTATAAAACTGACTGTGTCTCTGTGTGTGTCTGTCCGTGTGTCTGTACATTTACCTACGCAATGACTGTCAATTTTTAGTCTACAGACTCGAAATTTGATATACAGTGTATTGAGATTTGGGAAAATGTATGTGATTAGTTTTCGGCCAGAAATTTGGCTGTTAAGGGGTCAAAGTTCAACGTTTTGACCTTTGATAACTCTACCGTACTTCTCCCCCTAATTTTGGGTCTAAACACTTGGAACTTTAGATATAGGTTCCTTAGACATGGATCTAACTTAATAACTTGATTTGAGCCCAAAACAATCAATCTTAAGGTGTCATAATAGGTGTCAAAGTTTTAAAAAATGTGACCTCTGCGGTCTCTACAAAATTACTCAATTTCTGGTCTAAACATTTGAAATTTTACATAAAGGGTATTAAAGATAGGGCAAACTTTTTAATCGGTTTGGGTTGAAAGTTTTAGCTACCAATATATAAATGTATGTATGCATATTTGCATGTTTGCATGTTTGCCTAAAACTTTCGACAGAGGCGAAGGATTTTAACAAGATCAGATCGTTTAGAGCTCGACCATTCAGACGAAAAATACCGAAAAATTGTCTAAAAACATTAATTTCTTCACCCTCAACTGGACACTTTTCTACAGTGAGGAGTCGTTTGTTCACCGATATTTTCAAAGTCCTTCCCTCTTTTCGATTGTCTAGCCTTAATTTAAACATACGTCACTTCCGGTTTGGCGGTGGTCGTAACAACAAAGACATCAGGATTTTTTTTCCACATTCTCCTTCGTGGTACGGGTTCGAGCCTGCCTTCCTACTACCATTTTTTGTTTTTTTGCCCAACACACACGTCCAAACACCCGGGAAACGCCGGGCTGAAATCATTGTATATATATATATATATATATATATATATATATATATATATATATATATATTATTACATTTACATTTTCACCTCAAACAAGGCACATTGACACTTTGTTGTAGGGGGCTACTATCAGGGACATAGGCACCAGGGGTACTGTGTAGGGAGTTGGGCAGCAAGATGTTGGTTCACGTTGCACTTGAACTTCTGCATGTCAGTACAGTTGGGGAAGCAGAGACCCGGAAGGGAATTCCAAAGTCTAGCTGTTCTAGGGAAAAATACTGGAGTAGAAGGCTCTCTTACATCTAGAGATCTCTATTGTGAAGGGGTGCGTTTTAGCTGCTTGTCGGATTTGTCGGGGGTATTTACGTCGAGGGAGCACAAGTGCTTGCAGTTCGTCAGGGCATTTACTGTTAAAGTACTTGTAGAACAGGCAGGGGGATGCAACATTTCGTTGATGGGACAGAGGCTGATATTTAGATGACAGTTCAGGACCTATCAGATTGCCGACTCTCTTTTAAACCTTGTCAAGGAGCAAGAGACTAGTGGCAGATGCACCAGCCCAAATATGATACCAATACTCTATACATGGGCGAATGGTGGCCTTATAGAGGTGTAGAATACTTTCGGGCGTTAGTAGTTTTCTAGTACGGTAGAGAGAACATAACTCCTTCGCAGCGGTCCTGGCGATACTCTCAATGTAATTGTTCCAACTCATGTTTCATGTGAGCATTAGGCCGAGGAGTTTAAAAGATGTACTTTCAGATAAAGAGTCATTGCCCATTGCTATTGGTGGGAGAGAAGGTTTCTTGTAATTATTGAAGGAAACGAGTTTAGTCTTGGCAGCATTGAATGTGACCACACACACACACACACACACACATATATATGTGTGTGTGTGTGTGTGTGTGTGTGTGATATTAATTACACTGTGCATAATAAGACTGAACCCCTTTGTAAAACTACATTTAATAACCAAATATTAGGGATAATCTCGGTCGCCATATTATTTTTTGTAGGTCGATAAGACATTCTAAATCTAAAAAGAAATTGTGATAAAAATATACAAATAGTTTCTACACGTTCAAAATATACAGGTCGGTAGATAAATTATTTCTACTGCGTTTGCTATGAATTGCACAATTCCGACAAAAAAAAAAAAAATCCCCGAGTTTCACAAAATAAAGCTAAAGAAAATCGGTTACATCGGGCGAAATATTATGTGAATAACAATAATTCTAATACCCCCCCCCGCAAAAAAAAATCTTTATATAGAGGTTCATAACTATAAACACTTTTTTTGCTATTATTTGTTATTACTAGTTACGGGCTGTTAAGTTAATCTTGCGTTGCCGTTGTACGTACGAATCGAATACGTCAGTCCGACAGTGATTTTGATGATGTCGGCTTGAAGTATGGTTTTATTTATTCCTAGCAGGTTAACTCATCCAGGCTGTACTTTTTTTTCGGAGAATGACTTAGTTTACTTTTAGTATACTGAAATGCAGTTCTCAAGCAACATCGTCGAAAACTTTTTTGTGGGCCATAGTGCACCTAACCGCGTTCCCTTGCTTTTCGAAAAAAAATAAAGAAGAAATCTACACTAACCTTGTTTAAACTCCCGCAGAGAAGCCAAATGCTTACTTTATTAGGATGCAATCGGCGTCGAAATTAATTATCAAGCAGAATATGCTGCAATTCCAACGAATATCCGAGTTACCAAATTACACGCGCGTGCATATACACACACGCGCGAGCGCACGCGCACGCGCGAACACGCACATATATATGCACACACACACACACACACACACACACACACACACACACACACACATATATATATATATATATATATATATTGTATCACAGAAATTAGAAAGCCAAATTACAATGAGTTCTTTTTTGTTTTTTTCTCCAAAATAGTTTATTTATCTTAAAAATAAATAAATAAATATTCATTTTAAACGTAAATAAATAATTTATTTTGGAGAAGAAAACTTATTTATTTATCTTTCGAATTTCTATAAAATAATTCGAATACGAAACAGTGACAATATTTTCCTTACACTTAAGTTAAATTGGCTTGCTCCGATAAAGGGAGGGTACAGAAAATACCAAATTTAAAAGCGCTCCCCAGTTGCATGTATATCCCGATCAGTTCTTCTAGGTAGTTGTTGAGTTACTCCTACATACGGCACCGAGATTTTCTGGTAATGATTACTCTCAGTGTTGCTTTCCCTCGTATATTACTATGACGGATAGCCATAAAGGGAATATTTAATAAGACAATTCTCTCACACAAATGTCTTCGAAAATTTTTAGGCAGTGAGCAATTTGATATTTTCGTTTTGAAAATCAATAAAACTGATGTAGTTATACTTTCTTTACATCAGAAGAATTTAAAGTTAATAGATCTCACCTGTTCCTATGTTTCGGTAAATCGATATCGATTTATCCGTTATCGATAATCTACATTTGACTGAAGGAAGAAAAATTGTTTTGTTCTTTATTTTTAAGTAGATCCGTTCCTCCTTGGATCAACGATTTTACTATTTCAAACTTTTCGTCGTTAGAAATCCTAGCAGCACACGTCTCAACGACCAACTCAAAGTTTGCAGTATTAAGTATTCAACCACAATTCGTTCCCGATATTTAACTTCATCTGTAACCTGTATTATGATTGTTTAGAAAGTTATGTCTGAAAATAAAGAATACCCCCCAAAAAGAAAACAATTCAATTTATTATATTTCCGAAAAAAAAAATCAAAATGCCCCCGTCCCGAAAAACAAAAACAACAAAAAACAAACAAACCAGAAAACTATATCATATATCCCGGGGAAAAATCAAACCACTTTTGTGAATATTTAACTTTAAAAGAATAAGTTTATATACATATTATTACACGTGTAAAAGAAATATGTTTCATTTTTTTCCGAAAAGCAAAATTACGAGTACAATCCTAATTCGAAATCATAGGATATTATTTAAAAAACAAAATTCATATAAAACTGTTCCAGATATTCTTTAATTTATTACTTATTTTTAATTTATGCAGAAAGTTCTGGATGTAAGGAACCAATTTATAAAATACCGTTTAGTAGAATTTGTCGAAATACCTTATTGCATAACGAATCAGCTACTCCCAAAATGATAAAGAAATCTCAATATGCGAGATAGAGCTATAATATAAATGGAAATAATAAATTAAATTATGTAGATCTATAAAAATTATTCTTTGATTAGGGAGAATAATTAATTTTATAGTCTTAAAAAATACTTTGTACTTCTTTGATAAACAATAAATTTGCACACACACACACACACACACACATATATATATATATATATATATATTAAAGTCTTAGTGGTAGTCTAGATATTAATAATGATCATTATATTATTAGTCTTAAAAAATATTTTGTACTTCTTTGATAAACAATAAATTTGAACACACACACACACACACACACACACACACACACACACATATATATATATATATATATATATATATATATATATATATATATATATTAAAGTCTTAGTGGTAGTCTAGATATTAATAATGATCATTATATTATTAGTAAACATGAAACAAAAAATAAGTTTTAAACCAAAGAAAACAAAACAAACAAAAGAATTATTTTGGCATCGATATATATATATATATAAATGTTTAGAGGTACAGAATTTATATAGAGTTTTGAAAATAATAAGCGGAAGTTTCTCAAGAGCTCTTTCGGCTATCATCTCACCAGGAGAAAATCGATAGCGTACAAAATAATATTGTGTCGGAAATAAAGAGTTCTAAGCGGTAACTTATTAAATGTGCCAAAAGTACGGGGACACCAAAATAAATTTATTAACGTTTAAAAAACGATTAAAATATTGGCACAACGAAGGAGGAAAAAAAAAACCCCAAAAAACGGGAGAAAAGATTCCAAATTCGCCAAAGAGAAACAATGCGTTGGATGTTTCCTTTTGCCGACACAAAAAAGGTTGACGCACCGCAATAGACACAGTCTCCAAAATATTTAAATGGTTTTTGGATTCCGCTCTATGTAGCACCTCGAACCATTCTATTTTATATCTATCGGCACAGCACGGGTTGTCAACCAAATGCTGGCCAATAGCAGAGTCCAAGGCTGCAGAAGGAGGGAGACCACCAGACCCCATCCTCCCTTGTCTGATCTCCGATGAAACATGCTGGTTTATACGAGTCAAAAGGTGCAAGGATGTTCACCCAACATAACCAGCATCGCACTGGCATTTAAATTGATATACAATATTGCTATTTTGGATGTAAGGCAATATATATATATATATATATATATATATATATATATATATATGTGTGTGTGTGTGTGTGTGTGTGTATTGGGAACTGATATACAAATTACCATTAGCGATGCTCTTTGTGTAAACAAGTGAGCTTAGGTATTTGGACAATGTCAAAACATAGTTAATTCACTGATCGCATATCAGCAGCCGAATAGCGCAACGGTAAGAAGCTTTGATTGTCATTTGGGCGGTCGGGTTTCAATTCTGGATTGAGGTAGTTGCTTGGCTAGCCGCACTGATGAGCTTAGGTATTTGGACAGTACTGTATGTGGATTACTCTCCCTCTCTCTCTCTCTATATATATATATATAGATGTGTATATATCTCTACGTATATATACTTGTTATATTTTGGGGCTCTAAAAAGGTGTCTGTTGTGTAATGTGTACGTAAATATATTTCATAACGACGTACATGTTCTGTATATTCATGTTTTTTTCTTTTTCTGTATATTCATGTACATTTAACTGCGTGTATGTATATATGCGTCGTATCATTTAGTTGATCGTCTAGTGTGCATATTTTAACATTTATGCAAGAGTTCTTACAGGAAACGATTGACGTGGACGTATCTCAATAGTTGTAGGCAAACAGTTCTTTTTAGCAGATATAAATAACACAACACATACCTGAATTATTTGCGAAGATTTATTTTCATGGTGCGGCCAGCATCTTCAGATATTATACGTTTTTACTACTTGGCTGCCTGAAATGACGCTGCCCCCTTCGCCATGGACAGACCGAATCCTCTTTTTGAGTCGTCCGTTCTCTCTTATGTCCTGCTCACGATTCCTAGAATCTCCCCAAATCTACGTTTCATAACAACAGCTGATGTAACCTCAATCTGGTTACTTGTTTATGTAAACCAAGATTATGTTTACATCTATTTTCAAATTCCTTTTGCGATTTATTATATTATATATGTCAATCATTTTTTTCCCATTTAATTGTTAATTTTCTAATCATAATAATTGATTTGTAGTAACAAATACAGTACGATATATAATATACATATATATATATAATCAAATAACATTATAAATAACACCGTAAGGCGGGGCAAATACCGAAAACAGGGTTCGGAAAATATCGTATTTCATATTGTGACCCAACCGAAAATACCGTATCCTAGGGTCAGTATATCCCAGGGTTGTACTATATATATATATATATATATATATATATATATATATATATATATATATATATAAGCATTAATAAGATCGCCGCATGCTCATGCACACAAGGCAAATACAACTCAAACGTGACTTTTCAACAAGATTTTTGATAACTAATTACCAGATTTTTCGCCCGTTTTATAGGTCTACAATTCCCGTGTTCTATACCAGAATAGGTGATAACATGAAATGGAGATATCATAAGTTTGCCAAATAATACACTTACTTATTGCGATGTTTATATGCGCACCCCCCAAATAAATGCCGGTGAATTCATCCACACGTGTGGAATTCGTCTCATGCCATTTTTTTTTACTTTTTGTTATATATATGTATAGTCTTGGAAGTTTTTTAACCTTAAAACTATGCAAAACAGAATATTTTTTTTATCATTCGTTAGAAAACAATTTAATTAGTAAGTCATATAATAACCCGCAATCACTGCATCAACTTGCTCTCTCGAATTCACTATAGTACTCATGGTAACTTAAGGGATCATCAGTTGTTTACCACGAAACACTGTTTTTGGGATTTAAAAACAAAAAAGTATATTACATCATGGCTCCTCAGCAGTGCTGATCAAACACTACCTCCCTTAATCTTAAGCAGAAGATGTGTTACAAATATTAGATCTAGTTTCCTATTCTTAATTAATTTAGCTAATCTATTCCTGTTATAAAAATGAATTCTTACCTTTGAGATTCATCTGTTTCCAACGTCAAAATGGATATATTTTTTAATTTACCAATCTTGTATTTATAAGTTTAGGATTAATCCATTTGACTATTTATCACCCCCACTATGATTAGTACAATGTATATTTCAATTCTTATTTATTGAAAATTAAATATATATAAATGTTAAAAATATTTATAAATATATACATTTTTTAATACATTTTATACATTACTAATATAGTTTTGGATTTCCTTTATTAATATATAATGTATATATAATATATTATATATACAACACGATTATGTAAATAATATATATATATATATATATATATATATATATATATAGTAAGTTATAAAATATATATGGCAATTAATAGTAAGTTATGAAATATATATGACAATTAACTCGAGTGGATGAAACGCGGAATATTAAGTGTAGCTTAATCGCCATATATATTTTATAACTTACTAACTAGCTCTACCTACATATTGAGCACTTTTAAAGTAAATACTTAAATTTTACGCATAAATTTATATTTTCGTATATTAATTCTATGTGAGTAAATTAAGTAGTTATATATATATATGTATTGATATATATGTATATGTAAATTCTCAAAAGGAAATATACTATTTTATGTATTGGTTTTTACAATTTACTTCAGTAGTACTTAATACGTGTGTAAAGCTAAATAATAATCATCTATGAAAGTGTATACATACATACATATACAGATACACAAACGCAGACACACGCACACACATATATCATACGTCATGAAAATTATGGCAATTAAGTTACAAGCATGCTTCTGGGTAGCAAAATCCTCAGGCTAAAATGTTTAATTAAATACATTTTCAGCTTTGGTATTCTTCCTATGAATAAAACGTGGTACCCTCTGTATAGCCTAAATGTTATAAATATATTTGTATAGTGTATTATATATATATATATATATATATATATATATATATTTTTTTTTTTTTTTGTGTGTACAGAAAGTTGTTAGTTGAGACAGATCATTGGTACCGTCGGTTTCAAGTCCGATAATAAGGCCCGTTTAAGGTATCCTTATCAAGCTCTCTTCAGCCAATATTCGTCTGAATATTGGCTGAAGAGAGCTTGATAAGGATACCTTAAACCGGCCTTATTATCGGGCTTGAAACCGACGGTACCAATGATCTGTCTCAACTAACAACTTTCTGTACACAAAATATAAATACGCTCTACAATTTGGATTTTTCTTTTTAATTGAGCACTCTGCTGGAATTCTTTTTCCAAAAAAAACTAATCATATATATATATATATATATATATATATATATATATATATATATATATATATATATATATATAAACCAAAAACTGTCTGAGTTAGGTAGAGACAGCGGAGGTAATTTTTTAAAACATTAACCCCAATTTTGACCGCTTAACATTTATTGTTTTGCTCACAAATAAAAGTAAAAAAGTTTGACCCATGTTACCTACATCTAAAATATCAAGTGTTTAGACCCTAAATTGGCGGAGGAGTTTGGTATAATCTGCAAAGTTCAATTCTTTCAACTTTTTCCTTTTGGCAGTAAAATGTCCGCCTCAAAACTGATTAAAATGCTTGCCGCGTGTGTGAATATCCATTATGTAAAATTTCAAATGTTTAAACCCAAAATTGGCGGAGTAGTTTGATAGATTCCTTAAACGGTCAAACAGATTAAAAAAACTTGCCTTATCTCCGAATACCCTTTATTTAAATTTCAAATGTTTAGACCGGCAATTAGTTGAGTAATTTGATAGAGATCGCAGAGGTCATTTTTTTAAAAACTTTCCCCTCAATTTTGACCCCTTCACATTCAGTGTTTTGGGATCAAATCAAATTTAAAAGTTTAACTCATATGCAAGTGTTCTGACCCCAAAGTGTTTAGACCCAAAATTAACGAAGGGGTTTGGTAAAGTTTTCAAAGGTCAAGTCGTTAAACTTTGACCCCTTGACAGCCAAATTTCTAGCCGAAAACCGATTAAAAAGATTTCCCCAAATCTACATACACCTTATGTCAAATCTCGAGTCAGTGGTATTATCGTGTGCTTACACCTAACAATAAAAAACACGTAAAAATTGAATTGAAATTTAACTCTTCTACCTAACTGGAGACTTTATATATGTCTTAGTTAATTAGTTTATTTAACTAATATTTGTTAATAAATTAAGTTACTTGTAGTCGACATTGGGAGGATGTCCAAAAATTACGTAAAACGTACATACATTTTTTTCCCCACTTTGTTTTCGTAGACCAAAAATTGACAGAGTACTTTGGTAGAGAAATGTACTCACACAGACACACACAGATACAATTTTTCGTATATATATATATATATATAGAGAGAGAGAGAGAGAGAGATAGAGAGAGAGAGAGATAGATAGATAGATATGTATATATATGCGTGTGTGTTTCTGTGTGTCTGTGTGTATCTGTGTTCGCGAGCCCTTATATGTATTGATTTTCATCAGCAATTGATCAATGCATAGAGAGTAGATGAAAATCGACTGAGATCTTCAGCAAACCAGGGTTACAAAAAACAGTTTGGTATACAACTTGATAGTTTTACGAAAAAGGAAAAGCAACAAAACGAAAGTAGTTCGACACAAGCGGATGTAGATATTTTTATTACACATGTAAACACGTTCGTTTATTTAACACCTTGATGTCTCGCACAAGAAGCAACAACGCCAGCAGTTTCTCTGGTTTCGTTGGAAACCTCTGCTATTACAACATATACATACGTATCTGTCGTAACATCCCGTTGCACCACCCAACTCCAGCTGCGATTCCTCCGCCTACTGACACTCATCTGAAGCGAAACCTTATTTCCTTCTATTTGTTTGTGTTTTGTTGTTCTGTTATTGATGCGCACCTAGAAATAATCCGAACTCGTTCAATACACCAAATATTGACTAAAGAAACGTGCTAAGTTTTCAAGGAAGCCGACACACAAGAAATGAATCCAATGTATTAATTTCAGTATTATTTTGCCTGTGAGTCGTCGCTGTTCTAATTCGGGTTTTTTCTTTCTTTTAAGTTTTGGATTTCGCTTACGTTGCTCACACAAACTACTGACAAGCTTCAGTTCAAGCAGAAACATTGGAAATTTGTATAGAGCAAAGCTTTTTTCTTACTTCTATAAATCAGAAGACTAGTTAAAAATAAGAGAAAAACAGAAGAAAAGTACAATTTAAAAATAATAAAAACTAGTCCCCATTTAAATAAGTGCAAAGTGTTTGTATTTGTGAATTTTACAGTCGGAAGTCAGCTTATACAAATTATCAGTTTGCAATATCTGGATTTAGGTAGTATCCTTGACAATTTAAACATTTCATCAATTTTTTAGCCTATACGCACAGAAGCACACACACAAATATATATATATATATATATATATATATATATATATATAACAATATATATATACAGATAATAAACAGTATTTTAAATTTTAGTTAGTCACTCTTTATTCATAAAATAAATTTATAAATCGAATTTCCTTATAAAAATCCAATGACACTGTGGCAATTGTTTCGCGCAGAAACAAACAAGTCCAAGAGCAAAAAATACATTGAAGTATGTTTCTATTTCTGGTTGTTCGTTCCTGAGCCAAGAAATTGCCAGCTGTTGTATAAAAATTTCATATTTATATTCAGCAAGTAAAATTATAAATAAAAATTGGATAGTTGGAATTTTAATAACGTTTATTTTTTACATCTATATGATCTGTTGTAAAATGCTGAGATTTATCGAGTTTTTAGACACTTCTGATAAATTTCCACAAAATAATTTTACACAAATATATCTATCCAATTACACACACACACATGCGCGCGCGCACACACACACACACACACACACACACACACACACATATATATATATATATATACGCCGGCCCTTCCAAAAGTAAAACCTTCTATTTTTACTTCGAAAAAGAGAAGACATACGAAGACGGGAATAGTACGATTAAAACGAGCGACATTTTGTTCTCCAATAAAATTATTTGAACATTGTCACACCCATTCTAGATTCATTTTGCCAAGAATTCAGTATTATTTTGCCTGTAATTCGTCGCTGTTCTAATTCGTTATATATATATATATATATATATTTTCCTTTTCTTTTTGGATTTCGTTTACGTTGCTCACACAAACTACTGAGAAACTTCAGTTCAAGCAGAAACATTGTAAATTTGTATAGAGTAAGATTTTTTTTTACTTGTATTAATCAGAAGACTAGTTAAAATAATAAGAGAAAAACAGAAGAAAATTACATTTTATAAATAATAAAAACGAATCCCCATTTTGATAAGTACAAAAAATATAAAAAAATGTCCTAACAGAAGTAGGTACTATATAATAAGGCAAAACTTTACAAAGTTCTAAATCTGCAAGATATGGATTTAGGTAGTATCTTTGACAATCTGCACATTTCATAATTATTTTAGCCTATTTACACACAAGCACACATACACGCATATACATACATAACAATACACATACATATATATATTTGTATGTATATATATATGTGTATGTGTGTGTGTAGTTAGGTAGTGAAAAGTATTTTAAATTTCAATTAGGCAATATTTATTCATAAATGTATAAATCGAATTTCCACCTAACTATCCAATGCAAATGTTGGCAATTGTTTCCCGCAGAATAATCAACTCCAAGAGCGAAAAATGCATGTAAGTATGCATCTATTTCTGGTTGTTCCTTTCTGGGCCAAGCCATTGTCAAGTGCTACATTAAAATTTTATATTTATATTCAGCAAGAGAATAAAGATTAAATCTTTTGAATTTTTGAAACAATTTTTTTTTACTTCTATATACTCTGTTGTGACATGCTGAGATGTGTCGAGTTTTAATATTGGACACTTCTGATAAATTAAAAAAATATATGTTTACACAAATATATCTATCCAATTAGACACCCACGCACGAAAACACACGCATACATATATATACGCGAGACCTTTCAAAAGTAAAACCTCTATTTTTTACTTCGAAAAAGAGAAGACCTACGAAGACGGGAATAGTACCATTAAAACGAGCGACAATTTGTGCTCCAACGAAATCATTTGCACATTGTCACAACCATTCTCGGTGACTTTTGCCAGGAATTCACTTACGGCTCTCTGCTTCTGGTGTACGCCCATGACAGGTCATGAATGCATAAGTGCAGCCATCATAACAATGTAATTCGCAAAGTCTTCTTTGATTAATTCGAGCAGAATAAAAAATAGGAGGCATTGCATTTGGAACGTTCCACGTAAATATATATATATATATGCATACATCCATACGTGCCCGTGTGTGTGTGTGTGTGTGTGTGTGTGTGTGTGGACGTATGCAGTGACAGAAAGAAAGAAAGACGAACAGACAGAAGTATACTAGTGAAATTAGACTTATCAATTGATATAAAGCTGAAGGGCAAGTAAATATTTTCGACCACGCTCATCTTAAAAAATATTTCACCCACACTTTAACGCTATAAGTACAAAATTTCCTCTTTTCTATAAAACCGGTATTTGAAAATAAAATAATGTCAGAATTACAAAACACCACACCCAGTATATCTGAAAACAGAATAGAATATATATTTCCTTCGCTGAACTTAGGCAGGAATTTCGGCTGACATTGACCTTCTCCGATTTACAAGTTCATTAAAGGCGTCATGAGTAAAAATTGTGTAAGTTATATATTTTAAAAAAAAATTTGCATTTTATAAATTCCATTTTTCCTACTTATTCAAAAACCGAAATATCTCTTTTTTATTCTAACTTTAGCTTTAATTTTAACTAAGTTAGTTCTCAGAAATCACTTTGATTCTATATAAAAAAATATGGGCAATCATCTCTATGAGATACACAGTGTGTTCAATCTTATATATAGGATGCATAAAGTGTTCAGTTTTTTATAGTTTGTTCAATCTTTAATATGAGATACATAATATGTCTAATCTTCTATATGAGACACATAGTTTGTTCAATTTTCTATATGAGATACATAGTGTGTCCAATAATCTATATAGGAAACATATAGTGTTCAATCTTATTAGGAGATTCATTGTTTTCAATCTTCTACATGAGATACATAGAGTGTTCAATATTCTGTATGAGATACATAGAGTGTTCAACATTAAATTTGAGATACAGTATGTTCAATTTTCTATATGAAACACATAGTGTGTTGAATCTTCCATATAAAATACATAGTGTTGAATCTTCCATATAAAATACATAGTGTGTTCGGTTTCCTTTCATGAGATACACAGTGTGTACTATCTTCTAAATGAGGTACATAGTGTAATTAGTTTTCTATGTGAGATATATAATGTGTTCAATCTTTTTTACAAGACAAGCACCCATGTTTGGCCAGGTGGGCAAACTGTAGTCCTTGTACCGGAAAAATATCCAGTACATAAAACTTGTTTAGTAAATCGTTATTTTTTTGCATTTTTTTTTTTGCATTTCCACACACCAAACATGGATACAAATATCACTAAAACATCCGCTGGGTCATAAGCTTCATTTCGAACCGCACGCCTGCCTGCCTGCCTGCCTGCCTCTGTCTGTCTGTCTGTCTCTTTTTTTTTCTCTCCTCTCTCTCTCTCTATATATATATATTTCTCTCTCTTTCTTCCACTCACTCACTCACTCACACACTCACTCACTAACTGACACATACACAGTAAATCGAACTTACTAAGGGAGCTAATAACTTCCGGTGAATACCGGAAAAGTATCCAGCAAATAAAACTTTGTTTAGTAAATCGTTATTTTTTGTATTTCCATACACCAAACATCGATATAAATAACATCCGCAGGGTCATAAGCTTCATACATAACTTGCATGAGTGGATTGCCTGTAGGCTGAGGAAACCGCGTCACCCACACACACATACACCCACACAGTAAATCGAATTAACTAAGGGAGATAATAACTTCCAGTGAATACCGAAAAAGTATCAAGTAAATAAAACGTTGTTTAGTAAATCGTTATTTTTTGTATTTCCATGAGCAAAACATGGATATAAACGTCACTAAAACATCCGTTGGGTCATAAGCTTTATTTCTGTACCTAACTTGCCTGAGTGAATTGCCCGTAGGCTGAGACAAACCGCGTCACACACACAGACAGACAGTACGAAAATTTATAATAGGATACATAGTGTGTTAAACATTTGTTAGATAATAACATGGCTAAAAAGTAAAATAGTTTGTATCGGTCTATCTATCTGTCTAATTATCTATTTATTTATCCAGTGATATTGTTAAAATATTTCATATTGGAAGTTATTTATCGTTTAGAGAATTGAATTTATATGGAATATAACTGAAGATGTTTATAGAAATTAGCTAAGTTAAAAATAAACAAAATGCCCTTCAACAGCTGCTAGTAGACGTGTGTTTTTTGATGATGACGTAACAGAACTGACAGGTCAAGAGGTCAGGAAGATTAGATTAATGAGTTTGACTTAATGAGTTACGAAAGATCGCAGACGTGCTTCAATTCGGGAAGCGGGGTTTGAAGGAACAAGCATATAGACACATAATGGAGACTCCTTGTGAAGACCGCTAAGAAAGTTGAAACACATTTATATTTAAAATATATAAAGTGTTGTTCTGTGATTTCACAAAAGACAAAAAAAATGTGTGCCAATCGGTTATGGTGTTGGTCGTTGCATTCTTCATCACAGAGTCTAGCAGTGAAGACAGAAGAACTGGATAAAGAAAAGGTACGAAGCATCTATATTGTTCTTATGAAATATTATACATTTATGTAAATACGAACTGTAATATATCCCCATGTGATAACTCTCTATACAACAGTCTATTCCTCGATTATATATCACTCTGGCTGCACATCATGGCTCAAGTTACACGTTTATATTATCCTCTCCTGGTTTCCCCACAATGTAACATATTTTATATTAGGGACATAGTGTGTTAAACATTTCTTTATGAAATACAATGTGTGGTCAAATTTCTCTATGAGATACATAGTGTACTCAATCTTTTATATAAGATACATAATGTGATCAAAATTCTATATGGGATAAATAGTGTGTTCAAAATTTTATGTGAAAAACAAAGGTTGTTTAATCAGCTATATGAGATACAAAGTGTGTTTTATCATTTTTGTGAGATACACATTTTTCCAATATTCTCTATGAGATAAATCACGCGTTCAATCTTTTATCTGAGATACATATTTTGTTCAACATTCTATATGAGAGACATAGTGTGTTTAATATTCTTTAGAAGATATATAGTATGTTTAATATTCTACATTAGATATATAGTATGTTCAATATTCTATATGAGATACATAGTGTGTTTCCACTTTCGTAATTGCTATAATTCATATTTTTTTGCCCGTCCTAAGTTTTACTTTATTCCAGAACAAGATTTCATCCAGTTAGATAAAAGGATCAGTCTCGGTTCAATTACTCGAGGTAACATAACCAGAAGAAAGTGCATTATTACTTGAATGGGCCAGTGTGCAGTCGAAGGAATCTTATTTGGGTTTTGAATACAAATTTATTTTGAATATTTAGCCAGTGGTTACTTGGAATTTGAAGAGGATTAACGACTACAATTACAATCCTTTGTAACATAATCGTAAATTCTTAACAGTGTCGTTGCAGTATGATACTCAGGGCCACACGTAGTACTGCAGTCAGTAGCAAGGAAAGTAAAGGATGAAATTTGTACTCGGATTTGTTTTCAGTTTTAACAAAAGGTGTATATATATATATGTATATATATATATATATATATATATAGAATAAATGACAAAAACTTTATATTCCAAAGTACATGATGTTGACAATGTTGTATTTTATTCCTTTACATCAATTGATTTGTACAGTTCTTGACAGTATCTGTTTCGTAGCGCAAAATCAACCACTTAATTAATACAAAATTGTCAACATCATGTACTTTGGAATATAAAATTTTTGTCATTTATTCTATATATTGCTCTTTATTCACATTGAGCCTCTTATATAAGGATTGATATATAATAAGAAAACTATATTTCTACAAATATATATATATATATATATATATATATATATATATATATATATATACAGTGATGATCATATTTATTGGCACGGTAAAATAAAAGTTAAATTTTGTCTAATAAATTCTAAAAAAGGGATTAAATTAAAGAAAATAACAAAGTATATTATGTATTTTTAACTGGCCTTTCCGATGCAGCAATCGGATTTTAGAAAAAATAAATAACAAAGGAATAACAAACATAATTGCAAAAAACCCTTGTTCAAAATTATTGGCACGGCTTTGTTTTTCTTTTAGTATCAGTATAATATCAATCAATTTCCGGTTTACGTGCTTTCTGAACTTTTTTATAGCCATATTATGCTTGTTTAACGCTAATTCAGTGAATAATTTTTTCAGATAATTTTTAGATAGCGATTTATTTAAACTATTATAAGTGACTAAATTATAATTTTCAATCGCCATGGTTAAAACTAAGGAACACAGCGAAGACGTCAGGAAGCTTGTTGTAGCATGCCATACCAATGGGGAGGGATATGATAAGATTTTAAAGAAGCTAAACCTTCCCAAATCCACTGTTAGAGCCATAATAAACAAGTTCAAATCGCAAGGCCACGTTATGAGTTTAGAGGGTAGAGGGAGAAAAAGGATTCTTTCCCCAAGAGATGAACGGAAAATTGTTCGACAAGTAAAACGAAACCCA
Organism: Euprymna scolopes; assembly: GCF_053919585.1. Lineage (NCBI taxonomy): Eukaryota > Metazoa > Mollusca > Cephalopoda > Sepiida > Sepiolidae > Euprymna > Euprymna scolopes. The sequence continues at coordinate 17,279,453 of NC_136489.1, read as the reverse complement.
AGGATCTCTGTTGGGGAGATTGTTGATGAACAGAGCACCTCTGGAGTGAATGTATCTCGACATACAGTTGGTAGAGTTTTGAAGAGAGCTGGTTTAAAAGCATGTCGTCCGAGAAAGACTCCCTTATTGAAGCCTATGCACCTGAAAGCAAGGCTAGCCTTTGCAAAACGTCATATTGATAAAGATGTTGTATTCTGGAAACGTGTTCTATGGACTGACGAAACGAAAATAGAGTTATTTGGCCATAATAAAGTGTCTTATATTTACAGAAAATCTGGCGAAGCTTTCCTGCCTAAGAACACCATACCCACAGTGAAGCACGGTGGAGGCAGTTTGATGTTTTGGGGATCCTTTGCTGCCTCTGGACCAGGGCGACTTGTTAAGGTCACAGGTAGCATAAAAAAGGAAGATTATGTTAAAATATTGGATGAAAACCTGAAAGACTCTGCTAAAGAGCTCTCACTTGGTCGTCGTTGGTGGTTCATGCAAGATAATGACCCAAAGCATTCGGCTAAACTGACTAAGAAATGGCTTGAGGACAATCATATTAATGTTTTGGAGTGGCCATCACAAAGCCCAGACCTTAATCCAATTGAAAATTTATGGAGAACATTAAAATTGAGGGTAATGCAAAGGAAGCCTAAGAATCTTATTCAATTGGAGGATTATTGTCAGGAAGAGTGGGACTAAAATTACTACTGAAGAGTGCAACAACTTGGTTGTAAACTATGAAAAGCGACTGAGGAAGATAATCAAGGCCAAAGGCTATACAATTGATTATTAAATAAATCGTGCCAATAATTTTGAACAAGGGTTTTTTGCAATTATGTTTGTTGTTCCTTTGTTATTTATTTTTTCTAAAATCCGATTGCTGCATCGGAAAGGCCAGTTAAAAATACATAATATACTTTGTTATTTTCTTTAATTTAATCCCTTTTTTAGAATTTATTAGACAAAATTTAACTTTTATTTTACCGTGCCAATAAATATGATCATCACTGTATATATATATATATATATATATATATATATATATATATATATATATATATATATATATATATATATATATATATATATAGCAACGGAATGCAAAAAGCAGGGTATTTATCAGACAACCGTGCAGAACACATGGCATGATACTATGTATAAAATAGAATAAGACTAGAACAATTATTCTTATGTAGAGAATTTGCAGAAAAAAAAGATAATTACAGACCCTTTTGTCCCCTTAACAGAACGTTCAAATGTAACAGAGATTCCCAGCACAGATATGACAGCACTCTATACACTCTTGCTAGATATGTCCTATGCCTACTAGCAAGTAAAATAATAAATATAGAAATACAGTTTTTTTTTTTTTTTTTGCAAACCGTTTCCGTATTTTATTGTTCAAACGGCTGGAACAAGCCAGAGTGTATATATGTATTAGCAGCACG